>NC_041393.1:503341859-503445550 GCF_002162155.2 Triticum dicoccoides | reverse complement strand
TCCGTCCCGCACAGCGAGCTAGTAGCGCTCCAAGCCAAGGGGCTTCTCCCCCCAGCTTACATGGTCCCAGTTCGAGCCGGGATTGCCACTTATAATGGCGGAGAGCAAGCGGAGAGCGTCCCCAATCCCTCCAAAGGAGAGCGGGTATGCCTTGTCCCTTATTTAATAAGAGGGCTCGGATTTCCAGTTCATCCGTTTCTTCGGGGACTCCTGGAGTTCTATGGCCTCCAGTTACACAACCTTACGCCTGCCTCCATATTGCATATCGCGGGCTTCGTAGCCCTTTGCGAGCTGTTTTTGGGCATCGAGGCCCATTTCGCGCTGTGGAAGAACTTGTTCTGCCTCGTGCCCCGTTCTCAGGAGGGGTCGATATATCAAGTGGGCGGAGCCGAACTATGGCGCATCGCCGGGACCGGATATCTATCCGGAACCCCAAAGAACGCGTCCAAAGACTGGCCTTCAGAATGGTTTTATATAGAAGACGTCCCTCTGCTGGACCCTGTACGGATCGGCCTCCCTGAGTTTGATAATGCTCCCTTGAAGAAACGCCTGAGCTGGTGCCCACAGAGCCCTCACAAGGAAAATGACAGGGACGTCCTTTACCTGATGAGCCGGATAAGGTTGTTAGCTCATTCCGGACTGACCATGATCGAGGTCATGGACATATGCATTACGCGAGGGGTGCGGCCGCTTCAATACCGAGGTCACCCCATGTGGGATTTCAACAGGGAGGACGACGCCACCCGATGCAGCCGTAAGGGGCCGGATTCGGCTGCCACTCTAGCGAAGATCTTGTCCGCTTTGTACAAGGGAGAAGAGGAGGAATTCCTCTGCGTCAACCCACGGGGCGGATTTTCTATGTACAATCCTCCAAGCTGGGTAAGCGAATACGTTCACTTGCCCATCCATTTTTATATTCCCATAGTTAAGTACTTAGTCTAGCAATTTCAACGCAGGAGCTACGCCAGACTGTAAAGGAGATAAACAGCCCTCCTCCACAACCCGAGGACCCGGAACGGTCCCTCGACCCGGACTCCCATGAGGACCCGGACTTATGTGTGGAGCTGATTGATGGGGTGTCTCATCAATTGAGTAAGGACAACACCTTAGTGGCCATTACAGCCGATTATCCCGGACTACTTCCAGCCTCAAAGGTAACTGAGATCGAAGTCCCAGTACTTTCAAGAGGATCCATCCGTGCTTATTTTTGATCACCGTATACCAATGGCGTTTTTCGCAGGGGAAATCCTTGAGGCGGAGGGCCGAGCCCGCGGCGACTAGCCAACAAGGGCCATCGAGGCCCAGCGGGCTAAAAAGAAGTGCGAACCGGATCGAGACGCCGACGCAACGGTACGGCGTGTAACTTTAATGCCCAGGTTTTATGCCCTCAAGGCATACTAACGCTCATGCTTACTTTAGGAAGAAGAGCGCCCGCCGGACTATATCCACCGGCCAGGCTTCAAGGCTGGGTCCGGAAGCGGAGGCGAACACGGGGCGCGTACTGGATGCTCCTACGACAGAGGATGCGGATGGGCTGTCTGCCACCAATTCTGAGGTGGAGAGTGCCATGAACCACAGGCGTCGCGGGACTGTTCTTCGTGACGCTTGTTTTTCCCAAGAGGCGTTGGACGCTTTTCATACGGGAGACGCGTACCTCCGTGCCGCTCAAAATGGTCTAGCCAGAGCCACAGAGCAGTATGTAAAAGACATACGGGTGAGAAAATTTGATTGTTACATATGTCAGTAGCCCCTGAGACTTGAAACAGTTAGAATGACTGATTTAAGGATCATTTGTTATGCAGGATCTTACAGAAAAGAATACCCGACTGTCCCAGGAGCTGGAAGAGTGCAAAGCCCAACTTGAGGCCGCACTAGCCGCAACAGGGAAGGCCAAAGAGACCCCCTCTGGTAATATACGCTTCGAAAGATAAGTATGTGGTGAAGTGCGGCATGTGTGCAATTCTGACAATAACAGTGCAGATGGCGCCGGAGTGGATCCGGACAAGCAGCAACTCTTGCGCCAGTTAAAGGCCGGCGAGAGCGTGCTTACAAGGGTGAGGCAAGAGAAGAACAAGCTTCAAGATGCCAACACCCAGTTGGGCGAGGAACTAAAGGATGTTAATGCTCAGCTGTCGGACTCCGTGAAGGAGAATCGGCAGCTTTGATGCGGCATTTTTAGTAAGTGCTTGAACGAACTTATGAAAAGAAGAGTTCGGCGAGGAAGTCGAATTGACAGTGTTATGTCTGTAGGTATGCTGACAGGTCGACCTGCGGAGGAAATGCCCGGTTCTACGGGTGACCTTCTTCCCGAGCTCTCACAACTGCACGAACGAGTTCGGCAGGTGATGCAAGGCGTCGCCCAGGCCTTGTGGCCATCCGTCTCCGTGCCCGAAGGCCTTGGAGAGCTTGCAGAGAAGCTGAAGGGAGCGCGGCGGCGCTTCCGGTTATGGAAGATATCGGCCTGCCGTCAAGGCGCCCGGGAAGCCTGGGCCATGGTGAAGACGCGGTACACGAAGGCTGGCCCAAACCACATGGCCGAGGTCGGACCTGTGGGGCCCGATGGGAAGGAGATCCCAGTCAGTTTAGTGTACGGCCAGGTAGAGTTGGCCGCAAAATATTCCCAACAGGACTGTAAACTAGACAGCCTGTTGGATGGTATTGAAGAGGAATATACCGAGTCAAATTGACTATGTAATTTAAAATGACATGTAAAATGCCTTCTAGCCGGATTGTAGATCGTTTGTCATAGCGGACCTTTTCGCTTCAGCCTTGGGACCCGATAGTCCGGAGTGTGTCCGAATACCCTCTCGGTTATGTAAGAACTGGGGCATGCGTGGAGACCAGGCGTAGGGATCATTAGTGCTTTAGCAGACCAGTGCCCAACTAGTTATGTTATATTACATGGTTAGTAAGAAACATCTTCCAGGGAGAATAGTTCCGTTAGGGGTTCCTTTCCCTGGGAGGCATGCCCTAAAGTGCATGTACGAACTGCGAAAAAAGCAGGAAAGCATCCAGGGGCGGATAAATAATTAAGGTAAAAAAACATCTTTTAGTTCACCGACCGAATATTCCCTTAAGAACGCTAGCTTTCGGCTTCACCCAGTCTGAGGTACACATCCGGCTGACCCGGCAGTAACAATTGCAGAGGTGCTCCCTTTACCACCTAGCCGAAAAATCGGGAACGTAGGGGTAAGCACAGGAGCCAGGCAACCCAGCTTGGCCAAAACTTAAGTCATATCGATGCATATAATGGTGAATAAAAGGTACATGTGGAAGAGTGACGCACGTCTTGAGCACGAGGCCCATATAAATAAGCTTCTGTTGAAGAAGCCCCCGGATATAATGAGTGCGGATAGCGCGTCAACTGTGTGTGAACGAGGCGCGAATGAGCCCTTAAAAAGGTTGTAAGAGAAAAGGAGGGAGAAGGAGAGAAATATAAGACAGCTAATGTGTAAAAAATAGACAGAGGAAGGAAACGAACACAGAGTCCGGCGCTAGGCGTAGAATCTTCGTAGGTGCGCGGCGTTCCATGGGTTCGGCTCGAGTCGGTCATCCGATGCATTTCGCAGACGGTACGCTCCACCAGTCAGGACTTGGTCGATTATGAAGGAACCTTCCCATTTGGGCTTGAGTTTGTCATTTTTCTTGTCCGGCAGGCGTAGAACTAATTCGCCAACATTGTAAGTTTTGGCTCGTACTTCTCTGCTTTGATATCTTTGAGCCTGCTGTTGATAGAATGCGGAACGAGCTTTTGCCACATCGCGCTCCTCCTCCAATGCGTCCAAACTGTCCTGCCGATCGAGTTCGGCTTCTCTTTCTTCGTACATGCGCACGCGAGGTGAGTCATGAATTATGTCGCAGGGCAGAACTGCATCTGCGTTGTATACCATAAAAAATGGTGTGAATCCGGTAGTGCGGTTCGGCGTGGTCCGCAGCCCCTAGAGTACGGAGTCGAGCTCCTCTACCCAGTGCGTGTTAGATTCCTTGAGGGACCGCACCAGTCTGGGTTTGATGCCGCTCATGATTAGACCATTTGCCCGCTCGACTTGACCGTTAGTTTGTGGGTGACAGACTGAAGCGTAGTCGAGCTTGATGCCCATGTTTTTGCACCAGAGTTTTACCTCGTCGGTCGTAAAGTTCGTGTCATTATCAGTGATGATGTTGTGGGGGATGCCGTAACGGTGTACGACCCTGATATGAAGTCTATCACTGGTCCGGATTCAGCCGTCTTAACAGGCTTGGCCTCTATCCATTTGGTGAATTTGTCAACCATGACCAATAAGTATTTTTGCTCGTGGGTTCCCCCTTTAAGGGGTCCAACCATATCAAGCCCCCAGACCGCGAAGGGCCAGGTGATGGGTATAGTTCGGAGGGTGGTGGGTGCCATATGGATTTGGTTAGCGAATAATTGGCAGCCGACGCATCGTTGGACTAAGTCCTGAGCATCTGTACGGCCCGTACGGCTGCGGCGTGGTGCCCGCCTAGTCTGGCATGAATTTCAGCCAGAAGGTTCCGCCCTTCCTCTTCGGAGATACACCTTTGAAGGACTCCGGTGGTGCTTTTCCTATAAAGCTCTCCTTCATGGACTTTGTAGGCTTTAGATCGCCGCACTATGTAGCGTGCCTCGTTTTGGTCCTCGGGGAGTTCTTTCCTAGTTAGGTAGGCTAAGAATGGTTCTATCCATGGGGCAATGACTGCCATTATTACGTGGGCTGAGGATGTTACTTCGTTGGCAGGGCCTCCCGTTGTGTCAGAATGTTCGGTGTCAGGTGGTGCGGCTGAGTCCGGGTTGTTATTTCCGGACTCCCCTTCCCATTGGACGGATGGCTTGAATAGCCTCTCCAAGAAAATGTTGGGGGGGACTGCATCGCGCTTTGCACCGATGCGTGCCAAGACGTCTACTGCCTGATTATTTTCCCGGGCTATATGGTGAAATTCGAGCCCCTCGAACCGAGCTGACATTTTTAGGACGGAATTGTGATAAGCTACCATTTTCGGATCCTTGGCATCAAAGTCTCCATTTATTTGGGATATCGCGAGGTTTGAATCCCCACACACCTCTAGGCGTTGAATGCCCATGGAGACTGCCATCCGGAGACCATGTAGAAGGGCCTCATATTCAGCTGCATTGTTAGAGTCCGTATACATTATCTGGAGTACATATTGAACTGTATCTCCTATTGGGGACGTCAGAACGACGCCAGCCCCCAGACCCGCTAGCATTTTGGAGCCGTCGAAGTGCATGATCCAGTTGGAATATGTGCCGTACTCTTTAGGGAGTTCGGCTTCAGTCCATTCAGTGACAAAGTTGGCCAAAACTTGCGACTTGATAGCTCGTCGTGGCTTATAGGTTATGTTGAACGGGAGGAGCTCAATGGCCCATTTGGCAATCCAGCCCGTCGCGTCGCGGTTGTTTATAATATCATTAAGAGGCACTTTGTAGGCTACTGTTATTGAACACTCTTGAAAGTAATGTCGTAGCTTCCGGGATGCCATGAACACTGCGTACGCTATCTTTTGGTAATGCGGGTACCATGACTTGCATGGAGTGAGGACAGTGGACACGTAGTAGACTGGTTTTTGAAGGGGGAATTTGTGTCCGTCCGTTTCTCGTTCGACGACGAGCACTGCGCTTACAACTTGATGAGTTGCCGCAATGTATAATAGCATTGGTTCGCCGATGTTAGGCGCGGCCAGGACCGGGTTTGTTGCCAATATGGCTTTTATTTCTTCGAGTCCGGCCATGGCAGCATCCGTCCACTCGAAGTGTTCGGTGCGCCGGAGGAGGCGATAAAGGGGTAATGCCTTTTCTCCCAAGTGGGAGATGAAGCGGCTTAGAGCCGCCACGCATCCAGTCAATTTTTGTATTTGTTTGAGGTCCTTTGGAATATCCAATTGTGACAGAGCTCGGATCTTGGCTGGGTTTGCTTCGATTCCTCTACCAGATACAATGAAGCCCAAGAGCTTTCCGGCTGGAACGCCGAAAACGCATTTTTCCGGGTTAAGCTTGATGTCATATGTTCGGAGGTTATCGAACGTGAGCCTCAAGTCGTCTATTAGAGTTTCGACATGCTTGGTTTTGAAGACCACGTCATCCACGTATGCTTCAATTGTTTTGCCGATCTGGTTGGCCAGACATGTCTGAATCATGCGCTGATATGTTGCGCCGATGTTTTTGAGCCCGAAGGGCATTGCGTTGAAGCAGAATGGGCCGTATGGGGTGATAAATGCCGTTGCGGCTTGGTCTGGCTCTGCCATCTTAATTTGATGGTAGCCAGAGTATGCGTCGAGTAAACACAATGAATCATGTCCTGCGGTAGCGTCGATGATTTGATCAATGCGGGGGAGTGGGGAGGGATCCTTTGGGCAAGCCTTGTTGAGGTCCTTGAAATCGACGCATAGGTGCCAGGATTTGTCCTTCTTTGGTACCATCACCAGGTTTGCTAGCCAGTCCGGATGTTTTATATCTCTGATGAATCCGGCTTCCAGTAGTTTGGCTAGCTCCTCTCCCATGGCTTGTCTCTTAGGTTCGGAGAAACACCGAAGAGCCTGCTTAACAGGTTTGAATCCTTTTAGGATGTTTAGGCTGTGCTCGGCTAGCCTGCGTGAGATTCCTGACATGTCTGAAGGGTGCCAGGCAAAGATGTCCCAATTTTCGCGTAGGAATTCTCGTAGTGCGGCGTCTACATCAGGGTTTAATTGTGCCCCGATGGAGGCTGTTTTTGTAGGGTCTGTTGGATGGACTTGGAATTTGACTATTTCGCCTGCCGGTTTAAAGGAGGTGGACTTGGATCTTTTGTCGAGTATCACGTCGTCCCTGTCCACCATGGAGCGCAGCGCAGTTAGTTCCTCGGCCGCTAGGGCTTCGGATAATGCCTCAAGGGCCAGTGCGGCTGTATTATTTTCGGCGCAGAGTGCTATGTCTGGGTCACTAGCAAGAGTGATGATTCCGTTGGGTCCATGCATTTTGAGCTTCATGTACCCGTAATGGGGTATAGCTTGAAAAATTGTGAATGCCTCTCGCCCTAACAGAGCATGGTATCCGCTGCTGAACGGGGCCACTTGAAATGTGACCTCCTCGGACCTGTAATTATCCGGCGTGCCGAACACCACATCCAGTGTGATTTTTCCTGTACATCATGCTTCCCGACTGGGGATTATTCCTCTAAAGGTTGTGTTGCTTCGCTCAATGCGGCTCCAGTCTATTTCCATTTTTCAAAGGGTTTCCTCATAAATGAGGTTCAATCCGCTGCCGCCGTCCATGAGTACCTTGGTAAGTCGAAAGCCGTCCACTATCGGACTGAGGACCAACACGGCTGGTGCTCGGGCTGTTCGGAATTTAGGTTCGTCACTGGCATTAAAGGTAATAGCCGTGTCACTCCATGGGTTTATTGTTCCTACCTGGTAGACTTCGGTAAGGCTGCGGAGTGTTTGTTTCCACACATTGTTTGATGCAAAAGTCTCGAAGACTGTTGATACCGTACTGGTATTCCTGGGGTGGTGCTCTGCGGATTCTAGAGTTAGAAGCTCCTTGCCACTTCTGGCCACCTGCCGGAGTATCCAACATGCTCTAAGGCTATGAGTTGGTGTGACGCCCTCTGTACTATGAATTTTACAGGGTCCATTGAGCCATCCCTCCAATACAGTTCCATACCCTATAGAGGGTTTTTGTTTTTTTGGTAATTAACCCCTATGCATGGCGATAATGCGCCCTTTTATTTCGGACTGGGGTTGTATTCAGGGCCGGATCGTCCCAAAATTTTATTTTGGTTTTTCGGACACTTTCCATCACACAGTATTTTCGTACCATGGATGCCAAGTTAGTGAAGCGTGTAATATCACGGCGACTTATGGCGTTGAGGATTCCGATGTTCGTGCAATTATTGCAGAAGGATGAAATTGCATCCTCTTCGCGGCAGTCTTCTATCTTGTTCATAACCAGGAGGAATCTGGCCCAGTAATGATGTACTGTTTCCGTGGGCTCTTGCCGAACTTGGGATAGATCCATTATGTTAGGATGGGCGGGTGGAGTTAAATCCGGAACCTCGCCCGACCTGAGGCTCAGGGGCCAAGGAGTTTCCGAATTTGGAAGCTTGGGTTCTTGGATGATGTCCAATGAATCTGGCCTGCTGCCTGACTTTAGGTTCAGGGCTTGAGTGACGTCCTCCCCTCCGGGGGTATCCGGCTTGGGGGGATCGGGAATCCGGACATATTTGGTCCTTAAGATGGGTATGGATTCGCCGCATTGTTCCTCCACCACTGCAACGTGGTGGGTGACATGGGGAGAGTCAATTTCTCTTGGATCGGGTTTAAGCCTAATCTGATCGTAGTCTGTAGCGACTCCCAGGGCGGCGATGCGATCCAAGAGCTCGTTTAAGGAAGAGAGCTCCATCGGATCTAACTGCTCGGTGAGTTCCGAGTCGACATGGAGATCGCTTTTGATGACCCGAGAAGTCATTGTCGGTGCGACGGCCGAACAGGCGGTCATAAGAAAACCGCCTAGCCGGAGAGTTTGGCCGATAGCGAAAGTTCCTTTAGCAAGAGTGTCGTCTTTAAAGACGTGATGTGGCATCCTTCCCGATGGCGACGGCACAGTGGAACTCTCAATGAAAGCACCAATGTCGGTGTCAAAACCGGCGGATCTCGGGTAGGGGGTCCGAACTGTGCGTCTAGGTGGATGGTAACAGGAGACAAGGGACACGATGTTTTTACCCAGGTTCGGGCCCTCTCGATGGAGGTAAAACCCTACTCCTGCTTGATTAATATTGATGATATGGGTAGTACAAGAGTAGATCTACCACAAGATCAAAGAGGCTAAACCCTAGAAGCTAGCCTATGGTATGATTGTTGTTCGTCCTACGGACTAAACCTCTCCGGTTTATATAAACATCGGAGAGGGCTAGGGTTACACAAAGTCGGTTACAATGGGAGGAGATATACATGTTGTATCGCCAAGCTTGCCTTCCACGCTAAGGAAAGTCCCATCCGGACACGGGATGAAGTCTTCAATCTTGTATCTTCATAGTCCGGGAGTCCTCCCAAAGGTCATAGTCCGGCCATCCGGACACCCCCTAATCGAGGAATCCCTCAATATGCATGGTAGTAACATGCATAAAACAAATTAACATAATATCATCTCTGATGGTTAGGTTTTTCTTGCCGTGGAACTAGCTCACCAGGGTTTAAATCTTAGATAGACTTGGCATGGATAATCATGTTTGTTCAGTGAAAAGAGACGTTTCCTCGACTACGAGATGCATGTTATACACGTGTATGTTTATAGGGATGAGTGTGCATATGTGATTGTATTGTGTTACTTTTCTTAACATAACTAGATAGAGTCATAGTAGTGAAAGTGTCTACTATGATTTAAAATTTCTTACCTGAAATACTCTCTAGTTTATTCAAAATTTAGAAATAAAGCATAAAAACTCTAAATTATCAAAATACGACTTTTGGCAAAAAAACGATGTTAGACTACAAAAGAAAGAAATTCACTTAGTGACATATTAAAAAGAATTTTTCTCATGTCTAGGGCCCTCCATTATTTGAAACATTTCCAATGTTATTTTGTAATTTGACAATTAGTTTTTGAGTATTCTTATGTATTCTATATTTGGCAGAGAAGATTAACACCACAAAAGATTATGTAATTGATATATTTGGACAGAGAAGATTAAACACCATAAAAGAATACGTACTTGATACTTGAAGGCTGCGGTTAGAGCGTCTACAGTCGGGGGCCTCAAACCCGCTCAAACTCCCGGGCGGGCGGATTGGTTAGTGATTGGTCACAAATAACCACCTACCCGGGCGCCTCAAATCATTTTCAAACGCCCGGACTATCCGGCGCCCCTCATATCCAGCCCAAATATGAGGCGGATACGGGACAGCCCAGGCGTGTCTGCCACGTTAGCCCGGCCTACCCCCGACCCCATAAATATCCGCTCCGATGAACCCTAGATCGCAGTCCGCTCAGTCCACTCCACTCTCTCCGTCCTCTCCTCTTCCCAGTCTGTCATGTCCTCTCCACTTCCGATCCATGGCAAATGACCACAGTAGCTCCGGCTCCGGCTGCGACGAGAGCGACGTCGATGTGGTCTCTCTCCGTATCGCTTTGCGCCACTCTTGACTAGATCAGGGCGGCATCTCAGGGAGCAACACATCGTCCCCCTTTGCCCGTCGTCGCAATGCGGGCGACGTTGTCGGGCCCTCCCATCTGGCACGCAACACTGGTGGGAGCGTAGCCCACTCCGCCCCACTCCAGGTGGCCGTCCCCCCACTACCACATCTATTGTACCTCCGGAGGGCGTCCACGGGCACCGTTGGGTGCTTGTGCCCTCGGCGGCGCTGGGTCAGTCCAGGACGCCCAATTCAAAGGCGTGGGTTGCACGGCGCGAGCAGCAACGCGTGAGGGTGGCCTTGGCGGGATGGCGACGCGTCGGAGAGACGCCAGGCACTCGCACGCGCCGGTTGATCCCAAGGACATGCTCATTGCGTCCGTCCTCCGGCGCTCCCTGCCAGATGTGAGCGCTCCGGCTCTCTATCGAGCTGTTGAAGCGCAAGGCTTCGGAGAAGGCGAAGGCCAGGAGGCACGCCCAGGAGCAGGAGTGCTTGCTCCGGAGGCTTGTTGGGCGCAAATGAAGCTGTTGGATGACTCTGACAACGAATTAAGCTCCGTTGACGACCCTCCAGCAGCCGAATCCTACACCAACGGCCAAAGCAGCACCGCTAACCGCAAGGGGAATGGGCCGACGAGGAAATGGTGATTTCCTCTGCCCTTCCCTATTTAATTAAGTTTTTTTGTCGTATGTTTAGAGTACTGTCCGATTGAGCTACATCTTATCTTTTGGCTGTCCGATTGAAACTACATCTTACTTTTTGGTTGTCCGATGATCGTTTATGCTAGAATTATGCTCGATTTAACCGGATTGTGTGCTAGTTCGTTGATCTACGGGCGCATCCGCGGGCGTTCGGGGGAGGGGGGGATTTGGTGTCTTCAACTATAGATGCTCTTATAGAACTGAACTTACTTGACATTGTGTGTTTAGCCTCCCAAACATCATCCAACACAAATCTTAGTTGACATTGTGGCGTCTAGCCTTTCAAACATCATCCAACACAAAAATGCTGACAACATTTTTAACCTCACAACTTTTTGTACACCATCCGGGCGAGAAGGGAATTCTCACATTACCACATCTGTTTCAAGATTTTTACCCCCTTAGATCTCTACTGCAAATTAAGATCATGACCGAACTATCAATATTATTGATCTATCATGTTCCAGACCTCTGCAATGACACCGTATCAAGACTTGGTAAAGGCATTGAGGATACGATGAGAGGATCAAAAAAGGGAGCTGGGGCGGTGGCGTGGATGGGCACCTTGTTGGCTTGGGTTTGGCAATGCACTGGCGGGTCTCCACCTCACCTCATAAGCAAAGTAAATATGCAAGCAATTGGGAAGTACAAGGATCAGTAGAAGTTAATTATGTCTTTTTCTGGTAATATTGATAAAGGATAAAGATAGAAGCAAAATGAATAAAAATCATTATAGTTGTAGAAGAGGACATATTTTCCGAAACAAATTTGCTAATTTTCAGTTGCCTAAAAATTTAGTCCCGTTCAGTTGATTACGCATCCATGTCATTGATTCAACCACTTTTTTTAGCAATCGTTGATTCAACAACTTTTTTTTTGAGAATCTCACAAAGCTTTATTACTGAATCATAATGTTCATAGGTACAAAAAGAAGATCGCCGGGTTGTCCTAGCCAAGTGTGTCGGCCAACCCCTAAAGATAATGCATGCTTTGCGAGATTATGGGCCTCCGTATTGGAGGTCCTATACTCATGAGTAAACGAACATGAAATAAAGGTAGTTGCTCTAGCCTTGATTTCTTCAACAATGGCTCCAAATTCTGCTGAGCTTCCCTGCCTGATTGCATCTACCACCACCTTGCAATCGGAGGCCACCAGTAAATGGTTGATATAGAGATCTTCTGAAAGTGCTAATGCCTCTCGAACAGCTAGTGCTTCTAGCACCTGGGGGTTGTGCAGTCCTCTGAAAACGAGAGCTGACGCTCCCATGAACAAACCCCTCTCATCTCTGCAAACCACACCAACTGCTCCATACGTGCCCGGGCGTGACACGGCCGCGTCCACATTGAGTTTGTAGTAATCTGTTGGTGGCGGAATCCACGTACGCGGTCGTGGTACTTCTATCCCATGTGCTTCCTCCTTCTTCAAAAACTCTATGTCTGATAAGTAAGCTTTGATGAAGTTGTCAGTGGCAAACGGAGTCTGGTATATATCCTCATGTATAGCTTTCCGCCTTGCACTCCAAATCGCCCATAAAGTAACAATCATCAACTGAAATTGCTTCGGTGGAAGAGACTCATTCATGGCAAAGAGCCATAACCGTGCGTCAGGTTCCGAGGTTGCCAACATGTGCTCGACCATCTCGGCTTCTGAAAGTGCCCACACACACCTAGACACATTACACTCCAGCAAGGAATGCTGCCAGCTATCCTGCCCTCCACAGAGGGAGCAAGCACTCGTAGTGGCCATATGACGATGGTTTAGGACATCTCCCGTAGGGAGTGAGTGTTGCGCCAATCGCCAAGTGAAAAAGCGCAGTTTCGGTGGCACTGGCATGTTCCATAGCGAGTCCCACCCTCTTATCTCATGTTCAGAGTTGAAGGATCCTCCCTTTCCTCCAGCCATGCCTCGCGCCCAGTCTTGATCTTGACAATCATCTTATAAGCTGACCGTACAGAAAAACGCCCCCTTGGATCATCATTCCACGCCCAGAAATCATCCACAAGCGGTGTACAGAGCGGGATTTGCAAGATCGCCTCCACGTCAATAGGTATGAACACCTGTCTGAGCAAGTCCTCTCACCACGCAGCTCTAGTATGGTCGATTAGATCAGAAACCAGTTGCGGTGGGTCAGCAACTAAAGAGGCCACCGGCTTCATCATTCCGTCCCTTGGGATCCAACTATGTTGCCAAATGTTCGTGGTAGTTCCATCACCAATACGCCGGATAGCTCCTTGGGTGATAATATCTCTCCCATCAAGTATAGATCGCCACACCTGAGAAGGATGTGGACCTAGTTGAACTTCAAGGACTGAACATTGTGGAAAATATGATGCTTTAAGGATTTGTGCACTAAGTGAGGAGGGATCATTCAATAATCTCCAAATTTGCCGAGACAAAAGTGCCAAGTTGAAGATCTCTATATCCCGAAAGCCAAGTCCTCCCAAACTTTTCGGTCGGATCATCAAATCCCAAGCTACCCAACATGGTTTCCTCTTGCCTCTCTTGCTCCCCCATCAAAATTGACGAATGAGTGACGTAATTCTTTCACAAAGGTCTCGAGGTAATCTGAAGCAAGACATCGAAAAAACTAGTAAAGCTTGAGCTACAGATTTTATGAGAACCTCCTTTCCTGCCACTGAAAAGTTTCTCCATCCATCCCTTTATCCTTTCCCAAACTCTGTCTCGTAAATATTTGAAGGTGCCATTTCTGGACTGTCCAACATCGGTCGGTAGACCCAAGTACTTTTCACTCAAAGACTCATTCTGCACATTAAGTATATTCTTTATCTCCACCCTAAGGGTCTCCATACATCCCTTACTGAAAAATATGGACGATTTATCATCGTTTACCCTTTGGCCCGAAGCCAAGCAATATGCATCAAGTAGGTTTGAAACCTCATTTGCCCCCTGGACACTAGACTTGAAAAGCAGCAGGCTGTCATCTGCAAACAAAAGGTGGTTCACTACCGGAGCCGTGGGCGCCACCTTTATGCCACCGAGCACTAATGACTGAAAACTGTGTTTTAAAAGGCACGAAAGGCCCTCCGCTGCAATCAAGAATAAGTAAGGGGAAATAGGATCTCCCTGCCTGATACCTCTGGAAGGTGAGAAGCTCTCCAATCTTTCTCCATTAAACAAGACCGAGAACGAAACAGAAGTGATCATGCTCATAACTGTATGGATCCAATCCGGTGCAAAGTCAAGCTTAACCATAATTGCCTTTAGATAAGGCCACTCTAGTCTGTCATATGCCTTCATCATATCGAGCTTAAGTGCACAAAAGCTATTTATCTTGGATCTGTTTCTCTTCATGAAGTGCAAACATTCATACGCACAAATAATATTATCCGTGATCAACCTCCCGGGAACAAAGGCTGATTGCTCCTTTGAGATAATATCTGGCAATATCAACTTCAATCTATTCGCCACCACTTTAGAAGCTATTTTATAAATCACATTGCAAAGGCTGATAGGCCTAAACTGGGTAAGGAGAGTGGGGTTTTGTACCTTAGGTATCAACACGAGTACCGTATCATTAATACTTGCAGCAGTCTCCTCTCCAGGGACGATCCGAAGCACCACTTTAGTTACTTCATCCCCACAAATGTCCCAGTGGCGCTGATAGAAGTGTGCAGGAAAACCATCTGGCCCCGGTGCCTTCGTAGGAAACATCTGAAACAGGGCCTGCTTTACTTCCTCATTTGTGTATGGGGCGCAAAGCGGAGCATTCATCTCTGGTGTCACTTTCCGAGGCACATGCTGCAATACGTCATCTACCCCCTGTACACCTTCCGTCGTGTACAAAGTTTTATAGAAATCTGTCACAAGTTGTTTCATCTCAGCCTTGTCATCTACTCATATACCCAGCGCATTGTGTAGAGCTCGAATCATATTCTTCTTTCGCCGCATATTTGCTCTCATGTGAAAAAAAAATTGTGTTGCGATGACCCGCAGTCAGCCACTGTATGCGAGATCTTTGTCTCCACATTATCTCCTCCCTATGATAGAGCTCAACTAGTCGTTCATTTAACTTTTGCTCAAGGTGATTTGGAGCAGTCCTAGACGGAACACTCCGGAGCCTCTCTAGCTCCGCTTTTGCCATCTTGATCTCCTTCCTAACACTTCCAAAAGTTGTATCATTCCATGCCGAGAGATTCTTTGATAGCAGCTCCAATTTTCTGCGAATCCCCTCAACTCCTAGTGCTTGCAGTTCGCTCCATCCTGAGCTCATAGTGTCACGCCATGATTCATGTGATTCCCACATCACTTCATACCGGAAGCTCGGTTTAGGGCGTGGTAAAACCTCTTCAAACTGCACGAGTATTGGTCCATGATCCGAGGAGGCCGAAGTTAAGTTTGTAACCTTGGCCATAGGGAAAAGCGCCGCCCAATCAGCTGTGGCCATCGCTCTATCTAGCCTCACGCGGGTGTAGGATCCCCCAGTCACTTTTTTCTCAAAGGTCCAAAATCTACCATGATAGCCCAAGTCCATCAACATGCAAACGTCAACCGCATCCCGGAAACCTTGTATTTATGCATTACTCCGATTAGCAACTCCCTCATGTTCATCCGGACGTAAAACTTTGTTAAAATCCCCCAAACACAGCCAAGGGAGGTTGCTGAAAGACGCTAACCCCTTTAGGAGATCCCATGTTTGGTGTCTCAATTGTGTCTGGGCCTCGCCATACACGCATGTCAACCTCCACGGGTCTTTCCCATCCTCTACAACCTTTGCGTCAATATGATAAACAGAATCACCCAAGATCTCAACATTTATTGTATTATTCCAAAAAAATTCCTATTCCTCCACTTCTTCCTTGACTATCTATTGCATAGGCATTATCATAGCCCAAAGTGTTAGCTAAAGCTTCTACACGGGCACCCTTTAATTGAGTTTCAACAATACACAACACGGTAGGGGTAAATTTCTTCGCAAAGTCGTGAAGCTCACGAACTGTCGTGGCTTTACCCGCGCCGCGACAGTTCCAACAAAGTGAACTCATTGCGTCCGGCGGCACTCCTCAAAGGAGCCCGCCGATCCATCATACTGTTCCTTGCCATCTTCCACTCCATCTGTCACCATACTCAGTGTCCCTGCATCAGACAGCTCCTTAAACAGGGCTCCTTTATTGCCAACATCTTTCTTCGGTCGCTTCACCTCTTTCCTTGGAGACACATATACAGGCGGCATCGGTGGAACCCCGGCCGGCTTTCCAGAGATTACAAGAGCTGTAGAGCTCATTGGGACCACAACCCCTTCTCCATCATCGCTCGATTGAGCTGTCTCTGGATGGTTCTTGTCCGAGGATTGCCTCTTGTTACTTGCCACCACTACCCCCAGCGCTGCAGCAGTCGGTGCCTCGATCATAACCTGGGGCTCGCTTGGCCCCGACACGTCTGTGGTCATTGCATTGTCCTCTCTTTCATCCTGCCTCCCAGCCTCCCTGCGAGGTTCATTCTGATATGCATTGAAGCGCCAACTTTGATTGGGGTTGTACTGCTCTCGCCCCCTACCTCTTCCTCCTGCATTCAACAACTAATACATGCGTTGCGGTAATGATGGGCTTGTTTTCGTTGAGTATGGCCCATGTACTAGATATATGTTGTTTTGCTGCATAATCTAGGCACAACTATGTCTTGTGGGCGCAACAATGCCTCCCCTAACACGAGCCCGTATGAGCGCCCGACTGAAGCACTTGCGCTAATAGGCTAGCCCAGTGGCCGGGGCCTTAAGCACTCATTTTTTTCTAAATTTTCTTTGCATTTTTTACTTTTTTTATAGTTCAAAATATTTGAAATATATATATCACAAAAAACACTGTACATAAAGTTTTTTAAAAATCATGCATTTGAAAAATATAAAAATGTGCATAGAAAAATATTTATGATGTATACCATAATATACAACGAGTATGAAAGAATTAGATGTGAAAACAAGAATATGTAAAAAAATCATATATTAACAAAATATTAAATCTGTATAACAAAATATTCCTTATGTATACAGAAAATATACAATGTGTATGGAAAAAAAGTAGACATCAAAGGAAATGATTTGGAAAATGTTAATCATCTATGGAAAAATGTTAAGCATCTATTAAAATGTTTATATGTATATAAAAAATTACAATGTGTGTGAAAAAGATACACAACAAATATATATTTCTAAAACATATTAATAAAAACAAATAAACATGTATAAAAATGAACAATCTGTGTGAAAAATATATATAAAATGTTAATCATGCAACTTTAAAATGTTAAACATGATTATCAAAATGTTCCCGATGTACACAATAAATCGACAAGGTGTGTGGAAAAAGTAGACTTCAAGAAATATTTTTCAAAAAACGTAATTATATATTAGAAAAACGTTAAACATTCATATAAAAATGTACAATGTGTATGTAAAAGATACAATTAAAAACAAGTATTTATATAAAAATGTACAATTATGTATTCAATTAATTTTGCTCACGTATTTGGAAAATGTTAAATCTGTAAAAGAATATACCTAATGTATACAAAAAATGTAGACTTGTGTGGGAAAAGACGATGAAGAAAACCAGAAATTGAATAAAAAATATAATTAAATAAAAATATAAAACATTGAAAAACAAAGAAAGAAAAAACCTGAGAAAAAATAAAAAATAAAAACAAAGTATAACAAATAATAACCAAAAACACACAGCGAAAAATAAAAAACGAAATATACCGAAGAAAAAAATAAAAATTGAGGAAAGCCACTGAAGAAATAAAGAAACCGAAGAAAAAGGAAAAAAAAGAAAAGAAAACCAAAGCGAAGAACCAGTGAAGCAACAACGAGTGAGTGAACACCCGGGCCAGCCCAGTAATGTAGCGCGCAGGGAAATACCATGCGAGAGCTTCTTTCATCTTGTTATAAGTGAGATATAGCTCTCGCGTTAATGCGAGAAAGTAGCTCAGCTCGCCTTCAGGGAGCCGGTAGTGGACCTGCCTGTTAGCCATGTGGTTTTGTCAAGCTGACACCACAGACTTATTTTTTTTCTTTTTAATACTTATATTATGAAAAAGTAATTTAGTAATTTTTTGTAACGTGTTCATAACATATTTAAAAAATGTTCACATAGTGTAAAACAATGTCCAATCAACTTTTATAAGAATTTTGCACCATTCAAAAAATATATGTGACATTTTTAAAATCTCTATGCCTTTCGAAAAATGTACATGGCATTTTTTTAAAATGTTATACATGTTCAAAAAATGCACCATACATTTTAAAAAATGTCCATGTGTTTCAAGAAAATGTTTGTGACACTTGAAAAGACATCTTTATACAATATAAAAAAAGTACGCATAGTTTTGAAAAATATGTTTTGTAACATTCAGAAAAATGTTTCAACGTGTATTTGAAAAAATAAATAACACGCACTCAAAAAAAGTTTGAAACATGTATTTGAAAAAATGTTAATCATAAGAGAGTTTTCCAGAGTTGTAAGGTCGAAGATTAGGCCAATATGCACAACTAAAAACTCTAGGAGAGGTATAATTTGGTGTGATATGTAGGAGTCTTTCACTGGGGGTTTCAAAATTGTTAACTCGACTTGCCAAAATATTGATAAGATGAGTAACACTAAGGAGTGCTTCATCCCAAAACTTGAGTGGCATAGAATCATTGACAAGAAGTGAAAACCAATCTCGACAATGTGTCTATGCTTACGTTCTGCGAAACCATTTTGGTGGTTTGCATGAGGGCAAGAGACATTATGGGCAATTCCCAGTTTTTAGAAAAAATGAGTTTAATTTCTCATACTCGCCACCCAAAATGAGATTATTTGACTATCAAATTTGCACTCAACAATTGCTTGGATTTTTTTTTGAAAAACTTGATAAGATAGATCCATATATTTGCTATAGTCATCAATGAAGCTTACATAATATATGTTTCTACCAATATAAAGAGGCGCTTTCCCCCATACATTAGAGAAAATGAGTTCTAATGATTTAGAAGAAACACTAGTTGACACGGGACAAGGAAGTTTATGACCTTTTCCTCTCTGACATGAATCCCAAACTGTTTCACTACTAGGCTCACTAATAAAAGGGAGCTTATTTTTCCTAAGCACTCATTGAAAAATAGTAAATGATGGATGCCCTAATCGATCGTGCCACCTTGCCGAAGATAATTTGGTGACACCAAGAACTTGTTTATTTGAACTCCTAAAGCGAGGAATCAACAGATAGATCCCACCAATGCATCTACCCTTGTAGAGAACTCTCCTTGTTGCTTGGTCCTTACTCAAAAACAAGAAGGGGTGAAACTCCGGGAACACATTTTTGTCCAAAGCAATACGATACACGGAGAGAAGATTTTTTCTAGCATGAGGAGAATGAAGAATTTTTCTAAGGTAGATTGGATGGCTAGAGGTTTGTAATACTGACTGGCCAACGTGATCTATTCGCATACCTGACCCATTGGCGCCATGAATCTGGTTTTGTCCATGGTACTTGTCATGAACCGTCAGGTTTTGTAGCTCTCCTGTGAGGTGGTCGGTCGCCCCACTATCCATGTACCAGTTTGTATCCGCCCCATATTGGACGACCTTCTCTTCCACTTATGGCAGATCTGGCACTATATGGGGTCATTGCCCCGGGAGTTTTTGCCGGGTGTGGGGCCACCAGGGCCTCCTGAACTGCCACCACCTCCAGATCGGGCACCCTTGTTGGTGTTGAAAGGATGCCCGCCACCACCACTGTTTTGCTTCTCCTGGTCACCAGCCTTGCCGCGTGATGGAGGCGGGTCACCATGGCTACCAACAATGTTAACAGATGACTTAAAGCCTCTGCCACAGATGCCACTAGTGAACAATTTGCCGATGACCAGCTCAGTGCGGGCGTCCAGAGCAAAGACCACATAATTATAGTTAAGGTTTAGCCTCTGCGATGATGGAGATGGGTTCATCTTCCTCCAATGGATTCCCCGCAGCAGCAAGTTCGTCTGCCAACCCCCACATCCGAGAAAAGTACGCCAGAGATGACTAAGTGCCTTTCTAGGCATTGGCGAGGGATATGCGAATGTTATTGCTACACAACTAGGACTGCAAAGTGAACATGTTACCGAGGGATGTGCACAGCACATGCGCTGTCCAGATGGAGAAGACGGCGACAATCACATCCCTTGACGAATTGTTCAAGATGTGCCCAAGAACCTACTGGTCTTGCCTGACCCATGCATCATATGTTGGGTTAGGGATAGTCAGATCCTGGTCCTCCTTGTCCTTGGCAGAGATGAGTTTCTCCGGCGTGACGATGGAGCCGTCAAGGTAGGCGTAGAGGCCCGCGCTGAGGACGTGAGGAAGGATCTGTGCCCTCTGGAGGAAATAGTTCTCCCTAATGAGCTTCTCTACAACCTGAGAACTGAGGCCCAAGATAGCTTGGTCGGAGAAGGAGGACATCATTGGAAGTTCAGTGCAGATGTGCTTTATTTCAGAACATAGAGGAAGAGGATGCTCGATACCATGTAGAAAATATGATGGAAGCGTTATACCCTCTCGAGAGAGGGTTGTGTAGTATTTATTGATAGATGGGGCTTATCCCATATGCGCATACAAATCTTGGAGTACAAAGGATAGGGAGATAGAGATGAAACTTAAAAAGAATACATGACTATCTCAAAGCTATAACAACCTCTAACAGATATTAGATACGCCGACCTAACATCGTAGGGTATATCTTCAACACATACAATTCTGAGTTGGAATAGTACAAGCAGTTGGTTGATCCGTCAAAATTGTCACTCGAAAAAAGCAGGCCATCGATCGCACATTCTAGTCAACCAAGGATGTCAAGAAGGTTCTTGTTCATACAACGGGTGCATCCAAGATAGCCTAGGTCGCCACCAACTTGGATGAGAAATAGGAATTTGCGCTCGTCATTTTCCTCCGTGAGAATTGTGACATATTTGCATCAAAGTCGTCTGACATGCCAGGAATTTCAAGGACGCTGGTAGAGCACTCAATGTAATAAAGGACGTCGCGACACTGGTCAAGTAGACCCTTCGTGATTTCTCTGAGCCCAAGCGTTAGGCAATAAGAGAATAAATCTCATGATTGCTCGTAACCACATTCATCACGGAGGTCCTTTACCTAGAATGAATGGCAAACTCAGTCATGGTTCCGAAGAAAAAACAAGTCCTCAAGCATGTGCATTGATTTCAAGAACATCATTGCATATGCCCTAAAGTTGACTTCCCTCTGTCTTGTATCGACTAGATAGTGGATTACACGGCTGAATGGGAGCGGCTGTGCGTTTTATATGCCTACTGTATTTTTTGCGAGAAACTTTCGAGTTGTTCATCATGCCATGACAGTACAACGAACACATAAATAAAAAATTCACATCCATGTCCATAGACCACCTAGCCACGACTAGAATTATTGGAGCGAAACGAAGGCGCGCCGCCATCATCGCCCTCCCTCACGGAGTCGGGCCAAACTTGTTGCAGTAGACAGTTGGAAATTCATCTTCCTAAGGCTCCATGGGACGAATGCACCAGAATAGGAACCACCGCCTATGAATATAAGTATAATCAAAAGGATCCAATCTATAGACACATCAACAAAGACGAACAAGGATTTGATCCACATAGATCCACCGAAGACCAGCATCGACTAATCGTGAGATCTGGCAAAGACATGCCCTCTATGGTCCACACGCCCACCAACGATGCTAGACGCATCGCTGGAACAGGGGCTAGGCGAGGAAAACATGATTTCATCTTCAGGGAGCCACCACCGTCTCATCTTTGTGAGCTGGACACAAACCATAAACGAACTCCCAAAAACACCTAAAACGAAGCAAGATCCCTCCTGTCGGTAAGGGCCGGGGTCCATCGTGCCTTCATGGCCCTAGGGCCGCCGGAGACGAGGCGGTCCGGTGGCGGTGCTTGTGGGACGCGGAGGAATCCTAAGTTTTTTCTTGGAGAGGAGGCGGAGGCTATGTCTCGTTAGTATTGGCCTAAGGGAACTTATATGCCTAATCTAGTTATCACCAAATTAGGATGAAAGAATATGATAGAATAAAGACATTGTTCATCGCCCTCTTTGGGGCTTTTTGCTATAACACTATGTCGTTTGGATTGAGAAGCTCACCCTATGTGGTTATCTCTTTTCTTTGCTCGACTTCACCTGTTGCTACTCTGTTGTGTAAGAGAAAAAACAACTACTGTTTTTTCTTAATCAATAAAAATTTCTGAAATCAAAATATGTCTGGGATTTCAATAATGTTCTTCAATTTAAAATATATTCACAGATTTTAAAAAATTTAACTTATAAATTTTTCATATTTTTTGAAGAAATATGCAAAGACCATAACAAGATTTTAAAAAACCCAAACAAAGCCTGAGTAAAAACGGCACAAAAAGAAAAACAAACAGCCAAAGGATCATAGAAGCTTTCCAAAACCGGCTAAAGGGAGCCTGAGCCGGCCCACTAAAGCAGCTGAACTCTTGGAGGGGTGTACGAGTCGGTCAATCCTATACGCCACCCGTTAGCTCGGTTCCGCTTTCGCTCTGAGCTTATGTTTTGGCTGTTCTTTTCTTTCTGGTTTTCATGTAGTTTTTTTATTTTTATTTCTTCAGGCCCTTTCTTCTGGATATGTTTGTCTACTTTTTGTGCTTTTTATGTGTTTTATTTTTATATTTTTTATACTATAAATATTTTTCTAATACATGATCAAAAAGATTTAAATACACATTGAATGTTTATATAATATACATAAACTTTTGTATATAGTGAACATTTTTTAATGCAGCCTAATTTTTTTCATATGCGATGAAATTTTATAATGCACATTTTCTTTTTTTAATACACATTAAACTTTTTAAACACATACTAAACATTTTTTTAATATAGTTTCCCAAATTTTTTCTTAATATTGTTTAAATCGTTGAGCATTGTAAAAGAACCCACTATCAGTTTTCTAAACAACATTAATGGTCTGTTTTTTGCAAAAGAAAAAAGCAACCTAAAGACCAAATAGAAAACAAAAGAAAATTATTTAAGCAAGACTCACCAGAAGGCCGGCCCATTTGCACCTGGCTCAAGCGAAGCCTCGTCTACTTTCATGATATTGCCTCAAAAAATATCTAGTTGATCGTGTAGGGAGCAACTAACAAACGTTTGCGTGGCTCTCTCAAGGGTCACTTTTTTTGTCTCGGAGCGCGCCAAGTGGTGCGTCTAGCCGCCACCACATGTCTTGTGTTGGACGCTCCATCTGGATTTTGATATTTTATTTTTCTGTACACGTTTTCGGGTTTTAAATTAAAAAATAGTTTCTTTTACGAAGCACAGTTGTGCTTTTGAGAAAAAAGGCTTTCACGAGAAGCACAACACGTGCCTCCCCGAGAAGCACTCACAAGGGAAAACAATAGATGTGCTTCCACGAGAAGCATAACCTTGCTTCCGTGAGTGGCACAACCCGAAAAAAGGAAAAAAAAACACAGTTTGTGCTTTTCAAAACAGTGAAGACTGCAATCGTGCTTTCGGGTCTGTTTTTTCTTTCTTATTTTTCCCGTTTTCATTATTCTTGAATTTTTGTTTTTCCAAATTTTTCGTGAAAGAAACATCAAAATCTAGTATTGAAGGTCTCGACGCGTGAAAATCCAAGAATGAAAATGGCTCAATATTTAGACGCACAATTTAACAGATAAAACATTTTAAATAAAAAATCAATGAAAAAAAATAGAAAACTCTCATGTTGCAACAAGTTGCACACATGCAGTGTGCCTAATTGCCAGGACCTAAAAGGGTGGGGAGTGCCTTTGCAAGGGGTAACTGAAGAAAATATGCCCTAGAAGCAATAATAAAGTTTTTATTTTATATTTTCTTATTCATGATACAGATTTATTATTAATGCTAGAATTGTATAGATCGGAAACTTAAATACATGTATGAATACATAAACAAATACCATGTCCTAGTAAGCCTCTACTAGACTAGCTCGTTGATCAAAGATTGTTAAGGTTTCCTAACCATAGACATGTGTTGTCATTTGATAACGGGATCACATCACTAGGAGAATGATGTGATGGACAAAACTCATCCGTTAGCTTAGCACAATGATCGTTCAGTTTATTGCTATTACTTTCTTCATGTCAAATACATATTCCTTCGACTATGAGATTATGCAACACCCGGATACCGGAGGAATACCTTATGTGCTATCAAACATCACAACATAACTGGATGATCATAAAGATACTCTACAGGTATCTTCGAAGGTGTTTGTTGAGTTGTCATAGATCGAGATTAGGATTTGTCACTCCGAGTATCGGAGAGGTATCTCTGGGCCCTCTCGGTAATACACATCATAAGAAGCCTTGCAAGCAAAGTGACCAATGAGTTAGTTACGGGATGATGTATTACGGAACGAGTAAAGAGACTTGCCGGTAACGAGATTGAACTAGGTATGAAGATACCGACGATCAAATCTCGGGTAAGTAACATACCGATGGACAAAGGGAATTGCGTATGTTGTCATAACGATTCGACCGATATAGATCTTCGTAGAATATGTAGGAGCCAATATGGGCATCCAGGTTCCGCTGTTATTTATTGACCGGAGAGGTGTCTCGGTCAGTCTACATAGTTCTCGAACTCATAGGGTCCGCATGCTTAACGTTCGTTGACGATATAGTGTTATATGAGTTATATGATTTTGTGACCTAATGTTGTTTGGAGTCCTAGATAAGATCACAGACATGACGAGGAGTCTCGAAATGGTTGAGAGGTAAAAATTGATATATAGGATGATGGTATTCGGACACCCCCCGGTAGGTCTTATGGGCTTAATGGGCCGAGGGAGGGACACACCAGCCCACAGGGGCCTGGTGCGCCCCTCTCCCTGGCTGGCCAGCCCTAGGGAAGGAAAGGGGGAGGGCTAGCCCCTCCTGCCTTTCCCTCTCATGGGAGAAAAGAAGGGGGGGCGCCACCCTCCCCTGCCTTTCCCCCACACCTATATAAGGCAGGGGGCGCGGCTTGGGAGAGACCCCAAATAGGATTCGACGCCCCTTTGACTGCTACTCCCTCCCACCTATATATATGTGGGATGGGCGCCTAGCATAGAACAAATAAATTGCCTAGCCGTGTGCGGCGCCCCCTCCACCATTTACACCCCCGGTCATATTTTCATAGTGCTTAGGCGAAGCCCTGTAGAGATCACTTCACCATCACCGTCACCACACCGTCGTGCTGCCGGAACTCATCCACTACCTCTCAATCTTGTTGAATCAAGAAGGCGGAGGACGTCATCGAACTAAACGTATGTTGAACGTGGAGGTGTTGTACATTCGGTGCTCGATCGGTTGGAACGTGAAGAAGTTCGACTACATCAACTGCGTTGTCAAACGCTTCTGCTTACGGTCTACGAGGGTATGTAGACACACTCTCCCCTCTTGTTGCTATGCATCTCCTTGATAGATCTTGCGTGTGCGTAGAATTCTTTTTGTTTTCATGCAAAGTTTTCCAACAGTGGTATCAGAGCCAAGTTTATGTGTAAATGACATGCACAAGTAGAACACAAAGATTTGTGGGCGGTGATAGCCATACTGCTTACCACCAATGTCTTATTTTGATTCGGCGGTATATATTATGGGATGAAGCGGCCCGGACCAACCTTATATGTCCACGTACATGAGACCAGTTTCACCGATAGACATGCAACTTGTTTTGCATAAAGGTGGTTGGCGGGTGTCTGTTTCTTCTACTTTAGTTGAATCGAGTTTGACTATGGCTGGTCCTTGAAGAAGGTTAAAACAGCAAACTTGATGAATCACCGTTGTGGTTTTTTTGCCGCAGGTAAGAACGGTTCTTGCTAGAAGCCTGTAGCAGCCACGTAAAACTTGCAACAACAAAGTAGAGGACGTCTAACTTGTTTTTGCAGGGCATGTTGTGATGTGATATGGTTAAGATATGATGTGATATATGTTGATGTATGAGATGATCATGTTTTGTAATATCGACAACCGGCAGGAGCCTTAGGGTTGTCTCTTTATTGTATGAAGTGCAAGCGCAGTGTAATTGCTTTACTTTATAACTATGCATTAGCGATAGTTGTAGAAGCAATAGTTGGCGTGACAACCTCGACGCAACGACGCTATGATGGAGATCAAGGTGTCGAGCCGGTGACGATGGAGATCACGATGATGCTTTGGAGATGGAGATCAAAAGCACAAGATGATGATGGCCATATCATGTCACATATTTTGATTGCATGTGATATTTATCCTTTATGCATCTTATTTTGGATGATCCCTTCACTAAATTTTAAGATGAAAGTGTTCTCCCCGATTATGCATCATTGCCAAAGTTCATCATTTTGAAGTACCATGTGATGATCGGGTGTGATAGACTCTATGTTCACAGACAACGGGTGTAAGACGGTTTTGCCCATGCAGAATACTTGGGTTAAACTTGACGAGCCTAGGATGTACAGACATGGTCTCGGAACACTGGAGACCGAAAGGTCGAACATGAATCATATAGTAGATATGATCAACATAGAGATGTTCACCATTGATGACTACCCCATCTCACGTGATGATAGAACATGGGTTAGTTGATTTGGATCGTGTATCACTTAGATAACTTGAGGGATGTTTATTTAACTGGGAGCTCATTAGTAATCTGATTAATTAAACTTTTATCGTGAACTTAGTCTTATAGTTTTGCATATCTATGTTGTAGATCAACGGCCCGAGCTACCGTTCCCCTGAATTTTAAAGCGTTCCTAGATAAAGCTAAGTTGAAAGATGATGGTAGCAACTACACAGACTGGGTCTGTAACTTGAGGATTATCCTCATTACTGCACATAAGAATTATGTCCTTGATGCACAACTAGGTGAGAGGCCTGCTGTAGGAGCTGAAGGTGATGTTATGAACGTCTGGTAAGCTTGATCTGATGACTACCCGATAGTTCAGTGTGACATGCTTTACATCTTAGAACCAGGACTTCAAAGACATTTTGAACATCATGGAGCATATGAGATGTTCCAAGAGTTGAAGTTAATATTTCAATCAAATGTCCGGGTTGAGAGATATGAAGCGTCCAACGAGATGGAGGAGAACAGTTCTGTCAGTGAATACACACTCAAAATGTCTGGGTTTTATAATCACTTAACTCAGCTGGGAGTTTATCTTCCAGTTGATTGTGTTATTGACAGAGTTCTTCAAGCACTGCCACCAAGCTACAAAGGCTTCGTGATGAACTATAATATGCAAGGGATGGAAAAAAATCCCGAGCTCTTCGCAATGCTTAAGGCCGCAGAGGTAGAAATCAAGAAGGAGCATCAAGTGTTGATGGTTAACAAGACCACTAGTTTCAAGAAAAAGGGCAAGGGAAAGAAAAGGAACTTCAAGAAGAATGGCAAGCAAGTTGCCACTCCCGGGAAGAAGCCCAAAGTTGGACCCAAGCTTGAGACTGAGTGCTTCTGCTACAAAGGGACTGGTCACTGGAAGCGGAACTGCCCCAAGTACTTGGCGGATAAGAAGGATGACAAAGTGAACAAAGGTATATTTGATATACATGTTATTGATGTGTACCTTACTAATGCTTGTAGTAGTGCCTGGGTATTTGGCTGGTTCTATTGCTCATGTTTGTAACTCGAAACAGGAACTGTGGAATAAATGAAGATTGGCCAAGGACAAGGTGATGATGCGCATCAGAAATGGTTCCAAGGTCAATGTGATCGCCGTCGGCACACTACCTCTACATCTACGTTCGGGATTAGTTTTAGACCTCAATAATTGTTGTTTGGTGCCCGCGTTGAGCATGAACATTATATCTGGATCTTGTTTATTACGAGACGGTTATTCATTTAAGCCAGAGAGTAATGGTTGTTCTATTTATATGAATAATATTTTTATGGTCATGCACCCTTGAGGAGTGGTCTATTCTTGATGAATCTCGATTGTAGCGATACACATATTCATAATATTGATGCCAAAAGATGCAAAGTTGATAATGATAGTGCAACATATTTGGCGCACTGCCGTTTAGGTCATATTGGTGTAAAGCGCATGAAGAAACTCCATGCAGATGGACTTTTGGAATCAGTTGATTATGAATCATTTGATACTTGCGAACCATGCCTCATGGGCAAGATGACTAAAACTCCGTTCTCCAGAACAATGGAGCAAGCTAACGACTTATTGGAAATAATACATACCGATGTATGCGGTCTGATGAGTGTTGAAGCACGCGGCGGGTATCATTATTTTTTGAGCTTCACAGATGATTTGAGTAGGTATGGGTATATCTACTTGATGAAATACAAGTCTGAAACATTTGAAAAGTTCAAAGAATTTCAAAGTGAAGTAGAGAATCATCGTAACAAGAAAATAAAGTGTCTACAATCTGATCGCGGAGGCGAATATTTAAGTTACGAGTTTGGCCTTCATTAAAACAATGTGGAATTGTTTCACAACTCACGCCGCCTGGAACACCACATCATAATGGTGTGTCCGAACATCGTAACCGTACTTTATTAGATATGGTGCGATCTATGATGTCTCTTACCGATTTACCACTATTGTTTTGGGGTTTTGCATTAGAGACAGCTGCATTCGCGTTAAATAGGGCATCGTCTAAATTCGTTGAGACGACACCGTATGAAATGTGGTTTGGCAAGAAACATAAGATGTCATTTCTTGAAGTTTGGGGTTGCGACACATATGTCAAAAAACTTCATCCTGATAAGCTCGAACCCAAATCAGAGAAGTGCGTCTTCATAGGATACCCTAAGGAAACAATTGGGTACACCATCTACCACAGATCCAAAGGCAAGATCTTTGTTGCCAAGACTGGAACTTTCTAGAGAAGGAGTTTCTCTCGAAAGAAGTGAGTGGGAGGAAAGTAGAACTTGATGAGGTAATTGTACCTTCTCTCGAATTGGAAAGTAGCTCATCACAAAAAACCGTTCCCGTGATGCCTACACCAACTAGAGAGGAAGCTAATAATGATGATCATGAAACTTCAGATCAAGTTACTACTAACCTCGTAGGTCAACCAGAGCACGATCCGCACGAGAGTGGTACGGTAATCCTGTTCTGGAGGTCATGTTACTAGACCAAGGCGAACCTACGAACTATGAAGAAGCTATAATGAGCCCAGATTCCGATAAATGGCTTGAGGCCATTTGAGATAGGATCCATGTATGAGAACAAAGTGTGGACTTTGGTGGACTTGCCCGATGATCAGCAAGCCATTGAGAATAAATGGATCTTCAAGAAGAAGACAAATGTTGATGGTAATGTCACCATCTACAAAGCTCGACTTGTTACGAAAGGTTTTCGACAAATTCAAGGGGTTGACTACGATGAGACCTTCTCACCCATAGCGATGCTTAAGTCAGTCTGAATCATGTTAACAATTGCCGCATTTTATAATTATGAAATCTGGCAAATGGACGTCAAAACCACATTCCTTAATGGATTTCTTAAAGAAGAGTTGTATATGATGCAACCAGAAGGTTTTGTCGATCCGAAAGGTGCTAACAAAGTGTGCAAGCTCCAATGATCCATCTATGGGCTGGTGCAAGCATCTCGGAGTTAGAATATACGCTTTGATGTGGTGATCAAAGCATATGGTTTTATACGGACTTACCGTGAAGCCTGTATTTACAAGAAAGTGAGATGGAGCTCTGTAGCATTTCTTATATTATATGTGGATGACATATTGTTGATTGGAAATAATATAGAATTTCTGGATAGCATAAAAGGATACTTGAATAAGAATTTTTCAATGAAATACCTTGGTGAAGCTACTTATATATTGGGCATCAAGATCTATAGGGATAGATCGATACGCTTAATAGGACTTTCACAAAGCACATACCTTGATAAAGTTTTGAAGAAGTTCAAAATGGATCAGTCAAAGAAAGGGTTCTTGCCTGTGTTGCAAGGTGTGAAGTTGAGTCAGACTCAAAGACCGACCACTACAGAAGATAGAGAGAAAATGAAAGTCATTCCCTATGCCTCAGCCATAGGTTTTATCATGTATGCTATGCTGTGTACCAGACATGATGTGTGCCTTGCCATAAGTTTGGCAGGGAGGTACCAAAATAATCTAGGAGTGGATCACTGGACAGCGGTCAAGAACATCCTGAAGTACCTAAAAAGGACAAAGGATATGTTTCTCGTTTATGGAGGTGATGAAGAGCTCGTAGTAAATGGTTAGGTTGATGCTAGCTTCGACACTGATCCGGGTGACTCTAAGTCATAAAACAGATACATTTTTATATTGAATGGTGGAGCTGTCAGTTGGTGCAGTTCCAAGCAGAGCGTCGTGGCGGGATATACGTGTGAAGCAAAGTACATAGATGATTTGGAAGCAACACATGAAGGAGTCTGGATGAAGGAGTTCATATGCGATCTGGGTGTAATACCCAGTGCACCGGGTCCAATGAAAATCTTTTGTGACAACATTGGAGCAATTGCCTTGGCGAGGGAATCCAGGTTTCACAAGAGAACCAAACACATCAAGAGACACTTCAACTCCATTCGTGAAAAGGTCAAGGATGGAGACATAGAAATTTGCAAAGTACATACAGATCTGAATGTGTCTGACCCGTTGACTAAGCCTCTTCCATGAGCAAAACATGATCAGCACCAAGACTCCATGTGTGTTAGATTCATTGCAATGTAATCTAGATTATTGACTCTAGTGCAAGTGGGAAACTGAAGGAAATATGCCCTAGAGGCAATAATAAAATTGTTATTTTATACTTCCTTATTCATGATAAAGGTTTATTATTCATGCTAGAATTGTATTGATTGGAAACTTAAATACATGTGTGAATAGATAAAAAAATACTGTGTAGTAAGCCTCTACTAGACTAGCTCGTTGATCGAAGATGGTTAAGGTTTTCTAACCATAGACATGTGTTGTCATTTGATAACGAGATCACATCATTAGGAGAATGATGTGATGGACAAGACCCATCCATTAGCTTAGCTAATGATCATTCAGTTTATTGCTATTACTTTCTTCATGCCAAATACATATTCCTTCGACTATGAGATTATACAACTCCCGGATACCGGAGGAATACCTTGTGTTCTATCAAATGTCACAACGTAATTGGGTGATCATAAAGATGCTCTATAGGTATATACAAAGTTGTTTGTTGAGTTGTCATAGATCAAGATTAGGATTTGTCACTCCGAGTATTGGAGAGGTATCTCTGGGCCCACTCGGTAATACACATCATAAGAAGCCTTGCAAGCAAAGTGACTAATTAGTTAGTTACAGGATGATGTATTACGGAACGAGTAATGAGACTTGCCGGTAACAAGATTGAACTAGGTATGAAGATACCGACGATCGAATCTCGCGCAAGTAACATACCGATGGACAAAGGAAATTGCGTATGTTGTCATAACGGTTCGACCAATAAGGATATTCTTCGAATATGTAGGAGCTAATATGGGCATCTAGGTCCCGCTATTGGTTATTTACCGGAGAGGTGTCTCGGTCATGTCTACATAGTTCTCGAAACCGTAGGGTCCGCGCGCTTAACGTTCGTTGATGATATAATGTTATATGAGTTTTATTATTTGGTGACTGAATGTTGTTCGGAGTCCTTGATGAGATAACAAACATGACGAGGAGTCTCAAAATGCTCGAGAGGTAAAGATTGATATATAGGACGATGGTATTCGGACACCGGAAGTGTTTCGGGATGCACTGGTTGCCATCAGGTCACCGGAAGGGGTTCCGGACACCCCCGATAGGTGTTATGGGTTTAATGGGCCAAGGGAGGGACAGACCAACCCACAGGGGGCTGGTGCGCCCCTCTCCCTGGCCGGCCAGCCCTAGGAAGGGAAAGGGGGAGGGCTCGCCCCTCCTGCCTTTCCCTCTCATGGGAGAAAGGAAAGGGGGGGGGGCACCCTCCCCTGCCTTTCCCCCGCACCTATACAAGGTAGGGGGGCGCGGCTTGGGAGATACCCCAAGTAGGATTCCTCCTACTTGGGCACCCCCTTTGGCTGCTCCTCCCTCCCTCCCACCTATATATATGTGGGCGGGGGCGCCTAGCACATAATAGACAATTGCCTAGCCGTGTGCGGCGTCCCCCTCCATCGTTTACACCCATGGTCATATTTTCATAGTGCTTAGGTGAAGCCCTATGGAGATCACTTCACCATCACTGTCACCACACCATCGTGCTACCGGAACTCGTCCACTACCTCGCCGTCTTGCTGGATCAAGAAGGTGGAGGACGTCATCGAGCTGAACATGTGTTGAACGCGGATGTGTCGTACATTCGGTGCTCGGTCGGTTGGATCGCGAAGAAGTTCGACTATATCAACCGCGTTGTCAAACGCTTCCTCTTACGGTCTACGAGGGTACGTAGACACACTCCCCTCTCTCATTGCTATGCATCTCCTTGATAGATCTTGCATGTGCATTGAATTTTTTTTTATTTTACATGCAACGTTTCCCAACAGTAAGTGTCTTGTTCAATTTGTACCAAACCAATTTTTTTTGAGTTAGTATGTAAATGGAGTTTGCTACTACTCACCAGCTCGAACGGCTGCTTCCCCAAGCAATCTCCAGCTTGCCAAATCTTAATCGGCTTTGAATCATTCACAAACAGAGGCAACTTTGGCCAGGGAAAAACAGCTAACCTTCAATGCAACAGTTTTGTCAGCACACCAAGTCCACATTTGAATCGTCAGAAGCCCAAATAAACAGGGCCTAAAGGTGCTCAAACATTTCACCTAAGAGAGCCTAACACACATGTGTTCGCCATTAGAACAACTCTAACCGATCCTCTTGAAATTTAGAGTAAACGACCAAGTATTTTTCTTCTTCTAAAAAATGGTCATTTCTAACCGGACCCCTAAACTTAATGGAGTTAAATTTACATTTGATTCATGCATTTTGTTAACCACATACTTTGCATGGTGGGACTATGGGAGTGCGGTGAGGCCGAAGCCGCAAACCTTGAGGTTGCGGCCAACGTCGTCGAGAACGTTTTGCGGCTTGACGTCATGGTGGGAGATGGCGCGCGCGTCACAGTAGATGAGCGCGGAGACAAGCTGGGGGAAGACCCGTCGCGCCGCATATGCTGAGACCTCACCGAGCACGTGTGCGTCCATGCCGGTGACACCGAACCCAGGCTTGTTGGGCGTGTTTTGTTGCCCGCATAAGGTCCAACCAGGCCCGCACGGGAAGGATTCGACCTATTTGGTAGCCCGCATACACTATTGGGCCTACATCGCACGCTTCTTAAAGCACCTCAGGGCCTGGCTCACTGGGAATGCACGAATCGATAGTTTCTCCAGGGCCAGGCCCGAGCGGTGCACGTGGGCGGGCGCGGCTGCACGCGTGCGGCCACCCTCGATAAGCTGCGTTGCTTCCCGAAGCACCGATAGTCATTAGCCTCACTACCCCTCACCGCTCCCTCTCCCCACTCTTCCCCACTCTCCCAACTCTCACCGGTGGCGGCGGATCGGAGCAGAGGAAGAAGACCACCGGACTCCATCACTGGCGGCGGCGGATCGGAGCCGAGGAAGAAGACCACCGGACTCCATCAATGGCGGTAAGCACTTCTCTCTCTTCGACATGAACGCTTAATTCGATCCACGACGATAGATTCGATCCACGGCGGACGTGAATGGGGAATAGAGGTAGCTAGTTCATAGGGTAATTCATACTAGTTCATAGCAATTCATACGAGTTCATACATGCAAGATCGGTAGATTTTAGGATTGGGGGATAGGGGAATAGGGGGAAAGGGGGCACAGAACGGACACCGGCTGACCGCGGCGGCCGTCACCGGCGTGCGGAGCGGCTGGTTGAGCCGCTGGCCTTCATCTTCTTCTTCAATGCCGTGTGGGCCGGCGGGTCGTCCTCGTCATCCTCGGTGGAGTCGAGGTCGATCTGCCAGGTAGGGCGGACTGACTCCGGCGCCCTAACCGCCTCTTCTTCCTCCTCCTTAGGCTCCCCGCCGATGACCGCCAGTGGTGCGATACCCGTCTCCCAGTACACTGCGGCACGGCGGTCATTAGGAGCCCAGTAGGTCTTGTACTTGCACCACTTCTTCCTATGTTTAGTTTCGTCGTAGACGGCCTGATTCATGGCCCAGCGAATGATGTCAACTGCCATCGCGCCCTTCGCTGGGTCAGGAATCAGCGTCTTCAGCTCATCTTTAGTGGCCTTCATGAGCACGTCATTGGATTCGTTCTGCATGTCCGACATGGATCCGAAGTTCGAGCACACCTCCATGGTGTTCTCGAACTTGGTCCGGTCACCAGCCGTCCACCCGAGGAAGAAGGCCCTCCAGCCAATACCCCAAGGGAAGGGGTTGCCGTTGGAGATGGAGCTAGAGCTCATGGCGATGGGGAGGAGGAAGGTTGACAGTGAGAGAAGAGAGGGGGTGGGTAAATAGTGGTGGGCACGGTGAGTAAATATAGGGGGGGTGGAGAGGAGGAGAAGAGTGACAATCATGTCGTTTTAACTACAAGCTCTTGAATTAGCCATAAACTCTGTGCAATGCCTGACTCCATGACTTGTGTGCAGATCAAGGATAGCAATGAGATGGGCACGGAGGTGCTCCCGACCGTTGACAGCAAGAGCAAGAAGCCCCTTCACCCAATGCCTGACGAGGTTGAGCTGCCGCCCACCATCGAGGAAGACCGGAAGACGCCTGAGGGTGGCGACAACGAGGGCATGGAGGAGCCCCCCAGCAACAAGCGCCGCAACTACGACCACTACCATCAGGAGGATCGCCCAACTCATTTCTACAAGGTCATCCTTGCACCGAAGCTTGAGTGCATCCCCATGCCCCTGGACTTCACCAAGCACTTCGTCGCGGTGCCGACGGAGTTCAAGCTCAGGAACAACACCGACTGCTCCTGGAAGGTGACGGTCAAGCTGATGAACGTCAGGGTAACCCTGGATCAGGGTTGGGCCACCTACGCAGCCATTCATCAGATCAAGATCGGCTACATGGTGACGTTTAAGCTCCTCACTCCCGACACCCTCAAGGTCATCATCTTCAACGACGATGGCATTGAGGTCGTCAACAAGTGCGGGAAGCACGACGAAGCCTTCGCCGCCAAGGAGTAGGGCCGGGCCACCTCTTTTGAGCGTACTATCGAGTCTGCTTTGAACTTGTTTATGGTTTATGCGTTGAACTGTTATATCTGTGGTACTGCTTATATCTGAATTATGCTAGTTGATGCTCTATTTATACTCTGTTGTGCTTATGATGTGTGCTGCCGAAGTGTGGTGGTAACCTCACCAACTAGCCAAAGAGGTTACCACACATCAGGCTTTGCATACAACCAAACACCATGCCTTGGGTTTGTGGACTAACATGCAGGAAACCAAACACCAGGCAGTGTGGTTCAGCCCATGCAGATAAGAGGGCAAGCAGGCAACCAAACAACATGCATATGGTGTATTTGAGGCTGCATTTGCATAGCCAGGTTGGGTGAAAAAGTGTATGCAATGCGGGTACTGTAGCGCACGGCAACCAAACACGCCCGTCAAGAACCTTGATGGCCACGGCCTCCCCGCCGAAGAGGGAGCAGGCGTGATAGACCTTGGCACATGTGCCACAATCGAGGAGGCGGCCGAGCTCGTACTTGCCGAGCAGTGGGGCACTGTGCTTGCTTGCCTTGCTCTTGGCGACAGTCATGTGCGGCGACACCGAGGTGAGAAGCGAGAGCGGTTGGAAATCTATTCGCTGCAGTACAATGGATTCCTGGCCGGCGACTTGTGGCTGCGCGTGAGCACGGTGTGAGCAGCAGGAGGAGGCGGGGGGCTAGGCGCGATAGTGGAGGAAGCCGGCATATGGATCGACGGCAACGTGCGGCCTCAACGCACGGGCAGCCCGCCCGGTCACTGCCGGTCACGAAATTTTGACCCAGACGGACCTCGGACGCCCGAGATGACAGACACCCCTCATATCTAGCCGAAATATGGGACGGATATAAGGGGGGCCGGGCACGCCTGACCCGACAGATTGTGCGAATCCCGAAAGATCAAGATACAACTCAGCTTATGAACTTTCTGCGGATGCATCAGAATCTTCAAGATTATCAGGTGCACGCGCAACTACTCAATGATCTTGTCAAGCATTTGTTATTTACGTGCGAGAATGACTTGTATGATCGACATGCATGAATTTGCATGGATTTAAGAGTCATTTGCATGGATTTGAAGGTCCGGATTTGAGATATGTGCAATGCCTGAAGCGAAATATGAGGCCCCGTCCGCAGACGTATAGAGAGCTGGATTTGCCTAGTTCGATTGAAGATGCAATGTCTAACAAAACCAAGTAGATAGCATTTCCAAGTGTCCAACTTGCATTGACGCACACATGAAGCCAAAACGTGTGCCGAACATTTCATGTGCCGGCGCGATCCGTTGTCAGCAAAACCGAGGGCACGATTGCAACATGGAACAGCGCGATGCAAAAAGGATCCAATCCGTAACAGCAACGCAGCGTGCTTCTACTCGTCTGCTGGGCAACTCGCAATCTTTCAAACCTCTTGATGTCATGAACAATCAACGATCATGCGACAGAGGTTTCCGTTTAATCGTAACTCGCAGGCACCGGGTGGCAGTTATATGTACACGCAAGAGAACTACAGGGTACCACATAGATAGGGATCAGATGATGAGCAATGGGCAGAGAGACAGAAGGACCCATCATTGGCTGTCCAGCAATGCTTGCACGGAAGCTCTGAAGAAAGCACAACGGCTAGGGCTCCGTGCAGTTCCAACCTCGGCCATCCCCTCCCCTTCCTAGCCGACGACGTCTTTGCTGCTCGGAAGCTCGGCGGCGTCGCCGCTGCGCCCCGAGCTCCTCTTGAGCTCCTCGTACATCTCCTCGATCATCGGCTTCCACAGCCGGACGCGCGCGTTGATGAACCAGTTGGAGACCTGGGGAACGCAGCAACATACATTTTCATACGGTGCTTTTTTCTTGTTGCAAGTTTGCTCTGGTCTCTCCAGCAAAACGGAGCTTCCGTGGTGAAAAGTGAGCGTGGGATTTGTATTTTGTACCTGGCTCCTGCTCAGTCCGCTCCTCGCCGCCAGCATGTCCTTCTCGTGGTCTTTCGGGTACCTGGCACGAGGGATCAGAAGATCGGTTCATCTTGCAGATAAATCTCGTGACCAGAAATATCATGTTCATTCAGTTAACAAAAAATGCTGAAATTCTTCAGACTCAAAACCATTGCTATTATCCAAGTCCAAAGCAGAGGTGAAACTTACGGGCGGAGGAAGTTCTCGAACATCCAGGCTTTGAGCACGGCGACGGACTTCTCCGGCAGGCCGCGCTGCGGCCGCCACGACTGCTGGTCGCCGCGCCGGAGCTGCTGCAGCGCCCAGTGCTTCTGGATGAAGGACGACTCCCAGCTCCGCTCCTTGTCCGCCAGCGACGACGGCTCCCCGTGCCCGCCGGACCTCTGCGCCACCGCCACGATCAGGCCCGTGATCCGCTTCCTCAGCCTCCGGTACACCGCGGAGAGCGCCCGCTGCGCGAACGGCGGCGGGGCGATGGCGCCGCCTCCGCCGCCCGGATGCGCCACCATGCTGCTGAACTTGGACGCCGTGGTCTGGATATCGTCGAAGCACCGGTTGCACCTCTGATCCATCTGCATCCATCCAACAGGCTCTGCCATAAGTTTTTTTTTTTTTTTGACTATGGTAAAAACAGTCTGAAGTTGAGATGAAATTCAGGTGCTCGCTCACCAGCTGCAGCAGTTTCAGGAGATCGTTCCTCACCCTCTGAGCCTCCATCCACCTCCCGCCGTCGGCTGAGTGCTCCTCGGAGGGCAGCATCAGGTGGTTGGAGCTCACCGACGACGGCGTCCTCGCCGAGCAGCTCGATGAGAGCAGGAGGCTCGCCTCGCTGCCAATGTCGCTGACTGAATCATCAGTCATCTCGGCCACGTCTTTCAGCAGGCAGCCGGCGAACCCATTCAGCAGCTCCTGAGCAATGTGCGCGTATCCCGACCGCGGCAGCACCTGCGAGAAGTGCGGAGGCCTCGAATACATCTGTGGGTACACGTGCCGCAGCTCGTAGTCGCCGGCACCGACATCGCCGTAAGGAGGCAGATGGAACTGGCCGGCGCCGGCGTGAGCCCTGACGGCCTGAGGCTGCTGGTAGCCAAAGCCTTCGCTGTTCACATGGGTCAGGCCGGAGCAGCTCACCTCCGAGGACTGCTCCGGCATGCTCGCCATGGTGACCGAGGAAGACTGGGCACCTAGCCTGAGCGAGAGACCGCTCGCCGCGCCGGCGACCGCGTCCGGAAGGTCGCCGCCGCCGGAGAACGCCGTCGGGTAATACGGCTGGTGGGTGGAGGCAGCGCTTGGTCCGTCGTAGAGCCAGCCACAGTGTGGCTCTCCACTTATGAGCTTGGCCATCTTTGACGGCTGGGCGATGGTGACTTCCCTCGGCCCGTACTGGAAGAAGTCCGCCGAGCCGGAGGCGGAAGGGAGCATGGAGTGCACGGTGCTGCAGCTCTCGCCAGCGACGGCGTAGGCGTCGTCGTTCATCTCATCCGTGGACATGCTCGCTTGGTGGCTGTCCCGCGAAGGAGCGGCGGACCACACGAGCTGGTTCGCCGGCGAAGTGACCATCACGGCGCTGCTGGCCATGAAATGCGCGGCCACCTCCGCGCCGCCGGAGGCGAAGCCTGCATCGTGAGGCATGCTTGGGTAGAAGAATGGCGCTTCGGAAGAACCGATCATGCCGCTGCCGCCGAAGAAACAAGTGTTCATGGCATCGAACCCCAGCTGCTGCTGATAGGATGGATTGCTAGACATCTTGAGGCCTAGCTCCGTAGTCGCCAAAGACAAATCTTGCACACTACCAATTTTAAAAGACCTGAAGCAAAGCAGCAGTAGTATATGTGAGCCAAATAATTGGTGACATCAAGACACAGTTAACAGATTGTTCCTTCACAAAGTTGAAGATGCAAGGTGAGCTACTGTGCGAATTGTAGCAGGCAGAAATGCACACCAAATTGCACAGCACTGACCACAGGAGGAGGAAAAAAGTTCACCTAATTTGCGGCAAGAACAGAAAAACACCACCTACTTGCTAGCCTTGGCACAAAAATGCAGAAATCTAAAGCATAGCTGATCTAGAAAAAAGCCACCTAAAGCACACAGTAAAACAGGTTGTTTGTCCTGGAATTTCAAAATGGGGCAGCGCAAGAAAAGCGCCAGAATAAATGGAGAAAGGCTATATGGGCATGAGTTGCAGTAGCCGCTCTCATAAGAAATTGTGCTTATCCAACTGCTCATTCAACATTCCCTTGAGGAACCTTTTTCTTTTTCAACATTCAATATTCAACATGAGAACCAACAGCGCAATCACTAGAGATCTTCCATTCCAAGCCGTACCACACAAAGAGATAGTAATCGCAAAAACAAGAAGTGAAATAATGTTGAAGAACCAAAGTGGGAACAGCCGAGGAAGCCCTCCGGAGCTAGGGATTAGTAGCCGAACCTTAAACAATCATGGAGAGAGAAAGCACCGGCGACGGCGACGGCCTATGAACCGCCAACCACATGCACCTCCGTCCTACCTCAAGGGGCTTTCAACCTGGAACGGCTAGCTAGCGAGGGCGAGTGAGGCAGCAAAAGCAGCAGGGCTTTCCAAGCACCGCAGGAGAGGAGATGATCAGCGAGGAGGAAGAAGAAGAAGCTGGAGCTAGCATACGGACCCTAAAATGGAAACGAGAGCATTTCCTGATATCACGGCTGCAATGCGGATGGGCTGCAGCTCGTGACGACGACGCTGAGGCGATCTCTCTATTTCCCCTCTGTTTCTACTTTCTAGTACTACTTCCTAGCAGGCGAGAAAGAAGCTGGGGAGCAATTGGGAGAGGCCAGGGAGGGTGGTTTTATCAGGCTCGGAAACCAGCACGAGGAGGAAGAAAAATGGAGATGCCCACTTGGTTGGCAGGCCCCTCTGATTGATGATCTCGGCACTGATCAAGAGAGATCTTGGGCGGCAGGGCGCTCTCTCTCTCTCTCTGATGCACACATGCACGCAAGCCACCAGGAACAGAGACGAGAGGGGCCCTACGCTGCTCTGCTCTGCTCCAGGAGGGGGCAGCGGCGTTTTAATGCATACCAAAAACTGAAAGTTGCTGATGCCCATACGTAGCAAAGCAGGGAAAAGGACGGGGCATGGGCTTTGGTTGGATCATGGAGGGAAGGGTGTAGAAGAATAGTGCTGCCCAACATGTGGCGATGGATTCAGTTTGTTTAATTTATGGTGGTTTATCGCCTCATGATTGTGCTGTTTCAATCCCCATGCACCTGCAGGACAAACCATGAACTAGTAGATTATTATTAGTCCAGTGCTCAATCGCCGCACACTGCATCAGTGTGTATATAAAATGCATCATCTCATGAATGTCTGTTAAGTAACCAACAACATACGCCTAGCCGCTAGCTTATCTATCCTGCTACCACAGTGGTAGTATCCGTGTGTATCATTCGCTCATTCATTCATTCGTAGCACTGTTTATACGTAGCATGCATGTGGCTGGCTTCAGTGTTCAGGCGATTGTGGCAAAGGAACAATTCTTCTTTCTAAGCACGAGCAGGCGCCACTTGCTCTCGTCCGCTACAGTGCCGCTGCTGCCCCCCTTGCGGCCAGGCTGCAAGCTGCAAGCAGCAGCGAGTGAGTGCTCACCTTTCACGCCTGCTTGAGCAAATGCAAGCAAGCAGAGCATGCAGGGGCGATGGCTGGGGCAGGAGGTGAGACCGGGCCAAGGCGATGCGTCCAAACGCTCCTTGGCAGCAGGGAGGGTGTGGGGGAGGACGCAACAGCGGCAGCCTACAGTGCCGCAGATGCGCGCGCGCGCATGCATGCATGCGAGATCAATCAGCAGGGTGCATGATTTTGAAGATCCAGCATGGAGGAACACACGAGAAACCATGGGGGGAGAGAGAGAGAGAGAGTTGGGTGGCTTTTTCAAGGACAAGTATCTGCTTGGTTTTTGCTCTAAGCAATGTACGCATACTACTAGTAAGTATCATCTGCATCTACGTCTGCTGCTGCTCTAGCTGTGCGGGCAGATAGATGCAAATGATCAAGCTAGGCAGCCTAAAGATCTGGCGGGAATCTCTGTGCAAGCCTAGCTGTTGCTGTTGGCAGGGAGGCTCAGCTAGAGGCTAGAATTGCCCTCAAACAAAAGGACCACTGCTACTGCTCAGGGATCCCACGCTCTCGCACCTGAAACAAGCTAGGAGTAGGAGTACATGGTATTTATGGAGCACCTGCCTGTTGTTTCCATGGTGGTATTGGCCATTTGGACAATAATACAGTATCCCAATCTATATCTACACCTAGAGGTGTGTTTCTCTTAATTTTTGGTCGTAGAATTATTTCGTCCGTACATATATGAGATGGTAGTAGAATTTTTGGCCGTTCATGCATGAGTAAATTTTCAGGCTGGTCCTCCAAACCGTGTAGTCTAGCGACCCGGGTTCAATTCATAGAATTGACAGATGATGCACAGGGTTTTTTCCCATTTATTGAGGATCAAGTTTGGTGTGTGGTGTAACCTCTCATCAAGAAATATCTTGATACTCATTTAAAAAATTCTGAGAACCATGTTTATCTTGGTACTCATACTAAAATGGCTGTATGCATCCCTGGTTGGTGCAGAGGCCGGGAAGTGAAAAGCTCTCCCATTTTCAAAAACTATCGCTGAGTGAAAGCATGTGGAAGAGAGACTTGAGAAACGCTTAGCCAGTTGGAAGGCCAAGCTCTTGTCTTACGGGGGACGATTGATCTTGATCAATTCAGTTCTAAGCAACATGGTTTTATATATGTTGTCATTCTTCCACATACCGAGAGGGGTTCTCCAGCGACTAGACTACTTTAGATCCAGATTTTTTTGGCAATGCGATAACGAATCCAAGAAATATCGACCGGCTAGGTGGAGCGTATTATGCAGACCTAAGAGTCAAGGGGGCTGGGAATCCAAGACCTTGAGATTAAAAACATTGCTCTTCTCAGCAAGTGGGTTTACAAACTACTCATTGAGAATGGAGTATGGCAGGAAATCATTCGCAACAAGTATGTGGGATCCAATGCCATTTCTCAAGTTCATTGGAAACCAGGGGATTCGCATTTCTGGAGTGGTGTGATGAAGGCCAAGGAATTCTTTTTCCAATTTGGGACCTTCTCCGTTAGGGACGGTTCTCAGGTTCGATTCTGGGAAGATACCTGGCTAGGGAATAACCCACTAATGGTGCAATATCCGAGCTTGTATAGGATTGTTAGACATAAATTCGTCACAATCAAACAAGTTTTAGGACAAGAAAATCCTGTTATTTCTTTTCGTAGGGACCTTTTTGGCCCTCGCCTGGCAGCATGAAATGAATTACTCACTCGCCTAGAGGACATTCAACTGTCAGGTGAGCCGGACATTTTTCGATGGAACTTGCATCAGAATGGCAAATTTTCAGTCAAATCCATGTATGATGCAATGGTTCATTGTGATGTTCCAGTTGATAACAGGAAATTGTGGAAGCTCAAAATCCCTCTAAGAGTGAAGATTTTCCTTTGGTTTCTTAACAGAGAAGTCATCCTAACTAGAGACAATCTGGCACGACGAAACTGGCATGGTTCCAGGACATGTGTCTTTTGCCAACATGACGAGTCTATTAAACACTTACTTTTTAAGTGCAAGTTCGCTCGGGCAGTTTGGGCCATATAATCTATACCCACCACGTAGTGCACGGAACATGTTCGGCAACTGGTTGCGGGGTATTGATAAACAATTTTCTGCACATATTCTTGTGGGAGCGGCGGCCTTATGCTGGGCACTGTGGCTTACCAGCAATGATGTGATTTTTAATAACAAATGTGTCTCATCTCCTATGCAGGTTATTCATGTGTGTACACGATGACTCCGTACTTGGTCTATCCTGCAGAGGCCGGAGGACAGAGACCTTTTTATGATGGCGTCTACACGGCTGGAGCGTATGGCCAGGGAGGTTTTCTACCCCCATGGATGGCGGTGTGACCTACGGATAGGATCTGCCACTCCTTAGGCTGGACATTTTTTTTGATTGGCGTTGTATCGAATTATTTTTTGCTTTTAGGGTACTGTGGACTTTTTTGGCTGTGTGCATCTAGCTATGCAGAGGCCGGACTTTCTTTCGATGCGATTGTATCACCTCGATTGTAACACCCCGAGACCGACACCCCAGAAGACTTGCAGCTATTCCGAGTTTCGCCGTGTGTTTTATTTGCTTGTTGCATTGCATCATGTCATCTCTTGCATTGCATCGTTTCATCATGCCATCATATCATTAATTTTTATAACTCTTCTAAATAAATTGTATGGATTTTTCGATCCATTTAAATCGAGGGAATTCACTTGTGATTTCTCTTTATAACATATTAAAGCCTCTCAATATTATTAGGGAGATATAATAAAATTATTCCATTTATTTGGAATTAACCATAACCCACTTGCAAAATATCCCATGCCGTTGTTATCTCAATTCTTGGTCTCCAACCTTGCCCATAATTTCTTTCATCATTTTCCGGAGCTCCACCAAAAATCTCAACATTTTTGGACACTTCAAAAACCAAGTCCTAGTTCAAACCCATTTGAGTGAAATTCAAATGAGTTTGAATTTACATCTTTCAACCTTGGCCTTTTCAATTTTCTTGGATCAAACTCATTTTTTTGAGTCTGGGAAAATTATCCCCATGCGCAAATTCTTTCCCGAACCCTCTCTCCTTTTTTCTTCTCTCTAATAATTTTCTGCTAGGGAAAATAAGAGAAAGGACAGAGTGCGACCCAACAGGCCATCTAGGCCCATCCGCAGCCCAGCCGCCACTTGTATCCATCCGGACCAGTTGGGCCAAGGCCCAGCCGCCGCACCCCTTCCTAACCCTAGTCCGATCCCTCACCCAATCTCCTCCTCTCCCTCTCGTCCTCCCAAACCGCCGCCACTCACACCCGCAGCGCCCGAACCCGTCGCTCGCTAGCCCTCTCCCTCCTCTTGATCTCTCCCTATCGCTTCCCCGCAGCGCCGCCATCTCTCTCTGACCCCTCGCTCTCACCCTCTCGTGCCCTCCCGAGCCGCCAAGAAGAGAGAAGGAGGGCTCGCGCCCGATCGCCGCCGTGTTCGTCCCCTGGTGCCGTTTCTGCAGCGCCTCGATCAATCTTCGCCCTCGCGCAAGCCGCTCCAGCGCCGCCACCATCATCGGAGATGGGCTCCCGCCGCCTAGATCTGCGTTTCATCCTCGCCCATGCGGTTCCCCTCGCCGCATCTCCCCGAGCAGGAGCTCCGCCTCCCCTGCTTCGAGCCAAGGCCGACGCCGGCCACTTCGTCCATGCCATCCCATGGAGGCCTAAGCCGCCGACCTCGCCGGGCCTCCATCTCCGTCCCGCGCCTGGATCCATGCTCTGGATCGAGAGGAGCTCGATCCCGAGCGCCTTCTGCCCGTCCATGTCGCGCATGAGCACCGGTGCGCCCCTTTGCTCTATTGTCACGCCGCTGTTTCCTCTCCTTCAACCCGCGTCGCCTCTGCCAGCCCTGTGCTGCTGCTTGCATCTGCCAAGCTCCTCTGCCCCGTTTCGCCTCGGCCTCGACCGAGGAGGATGAGCAGCATTGCTACCTGCTTGATCCGCCTGCACGCGCACCTCGCGTGTTGACTGCGACCAGCTCCATGCCCGAGCGAGCACACTCCTGATCCTGATGCCCAGCACCGCCCAAGTTGTCGCCTCTACGCACCCTGCAGTGTTACCGTGGACGCATGCCCCCCCAGATCGGAACCTCAAGCGCCAAGTACACCACCGGCAAGACCCGGACTCCAAACGCCAAGTACAACTACGAACCTGAAGACCTCGGATGCATCAAGTTCCTTTACGACCTGTGTACAACTACCGTCGCCAAGACCGGACCGACAAGTACCCCGACAACGTGTGTACCACTACCATCGACCCTCGAAGACTCCATGGACATCAAGTTCCTCGCCGTGACCCCGAACATCTACGAAACGTGAACCACTACTTCCTCTACCATCGTCGTGTACCACTACTTCCACTACCGTCGCAAGAACGACTACTTCCACTACGGCCCGTGTACCACTACTTCCTTCGTCAAACTCGACCCGCTCCGAAAATGCAAGCTTCGAAGGTATAACCCCGAGACGACCGCCCGTGAACGAATGCTTGTGTGTTGTATGAGATGCTCGTGTTTGCACCGTGTCGGAGAGAGGTCTTTGCACGTTCCTCGTTTGCCATGCCGCCGTCCTGTGGGAACCCGAAATCCGGGAGCACCCCACCATCCTTGCATGACACGCTCACGCCCACTTCTTTTGCACTGGTATCTCCGTGAGCTACCGGAACCGATATGTTGCCGTGGCACCATTTTCGTTTCGTCGCCGTGGCACCCTTTTCGTTCCGCCATGGTGACCAAATGCTTCATAACATGCTCATGTTAACGTTTTCATAAATATTGCATATAACTTGCATATGTCATCTGCATCATGATAACAACATTTAAAATGTTTAAAATTGTTGTTTGCGTTAAATTGCTAAATAACATTTGGGGATTTTCGGAATTGTTGTTTGTGTTTCCGGCCTCATTTAAACTTGCCTAAATATGTAGTTTAATTATGCTTCACCCCTTTCCATGTTTAATAACATTTAATATTGTTGGGTACATAACCGAGAGAGAACTAAATATTTGAATGTGGTGTTTCGTCAATATGCAACTCGTTGCATATTGAGCTCCACTTAATTTGTAGTATTGTTTGTTGCACTTTGCCATGCCATGCCTCATTAAATCGGACATGCATCATACTTGTTTGTGCATCATGACATGTTTATGCTTGTGTGTTTACCATATTGTTTGTTTCTTTCCGGTTTGCTTCTCTCGTTAGCTTCGGTTTCGTTCCGGAGTTGTGAGGATTCGTTCGACTACGTCCGTTTGTCTTCTTCATGGACTCGTTCTTCTTCCTTGCGGGATCTCAGGCAAGATGACCATTACCCTCGATATCACTTCTATCTTTGCTTGCTAGTTGCTTCGTTCTATCGCTATGCTACGCTGCCTATCACTTGCTCTTCAAGCCTCCTAAATTGCCATGTCAGCCTCTAACCTTTTTCACCCTACCTAGCAAACCATTTCTTGGCTATGTTACTGCTTTGTTCAGCCCCTCTTATAGCATTGTTATTTGCAGGTGAAGTTGAAGATTGCTCCATGATGGACAGGATTATGTTGGGATATCACAATATCTCTTATTTAATTAATGCATCTATATACTTGGTCAAGGGTGGAAGACTCGGCCTTATGCCTGGTGTTTTGTTCCACTCTTGCCGCCCTAGTTTCCGTCATACTGGTGTTATGTTCCTTGATTTTGCGTTCCTTACACGGTTGGGTGATTTATGGGACCCCATTGACAGTTTGCTTTGAATAAAACTCCTCCAGCAAGGCCCAACATTGGTTTTAACATTTGCCACCTAAGCCTTTTTCCCTTGGGTTCTGCAGACTCAAGGGTCATCTTTATTTTACCCCCCGGGCCAGTGCTCCTCCGAGTGTTGGTCCAAACTAGAGCACCGTGCGGGACCATTCCTTGGCAACTTGGATTACGTCGGTACCTGTACGCTTCGCTTATCTGGTGTGCCCTGAGAACGAGACATGTCCAGCTCCTATCGGGATTTGTCAGCACAGTCGGGTGGTCTTGCTGGTCTTGTTTTACCATTGTCGAAATGTCTTGTAAACCGGGATTCCGAGACTGATCGGGTCTTCCTGGGAGAAGGAATATCCTTCGTTGACCGTGAGAGCTTGTGATGGGCTAAGTTGGGACACCCCTGTAGGGTTTAAACTTTCGAAAGCCATGCCCGCGGTTATGTGGCAGATGGGAATTTGTTAATGTCCGGTTGTAGAGAACTTGACACTTGACTTAATTAAAACGCATCAACCGCGTGTGTAGCCGTGAGGGTCTCTTTTCGGCGGAGTCCGGGAAGTGAACACGGTTTTGGGTTATGTTTGACGTAAGTAGGAGTTCAGGATCACGTCTTGATCATTGCTAGTTCACGACCGTTCCATTTTCTCTCTTCTCGCTCTTATTTGCGTATGTTAGCCACCATATTTGCTTAGTGCTTGCTGCAACTCCACCTCATTACCACTTCCTACCCATAAGCTTAAATAGTCTTGATCTCGCGGGTTTTGAGATTGCTGAGTCCTCGTGACTCACCAGATACTATCACAACAGTTGCAGGTTCTGATGATACCAGTGCAGGTGATGCAACCGAGCTCAGATGGGAGCTCAACGAAGATCTTGGTCGTTGCTATGTTTCGTCTCATGTTGATCAGTAGTGGAGCCCAGTTGGGACGATCGGGGATCTAGCAGTTGGGTTATCTTCTTTTGTTTTGGCTTCGTGCGTAGTCAGACTATTTGTGTGTACACTGAATGATGTATGATTTATTTTATGTTCATTGTGTGAAGTGGCGATTGTAAGCCAACTCTTTATCCCATTCTTATTCATTACATAGGATTGTGTGAAGATGACCCTTCTTGCGACAAAACCACAATGCGGTTATGCCTCTAAGTCGTGCTTCGACACGTGGGAGATATAGCCGCATCGTGGGTGTTACAAGTTGGTATCAGAGCCATCCCCGACTTAGGAGCCCCCTGCTTGATCAAATCGCTGACGTTGTTGAGTCTAGAGCAAAAATGTTTTGAGTCTTAGGATTATATTATCGGAGAGTAGGATTCTTTTTACTCCTCAGTCCCTTCGTCGCTCTGGTGAGGTCTGCTGACGTAGATGTTTTGACTTTCCTCTCCTCAAATTTCACTAAATTTTTTTAGGATCACGCGGGTATCTTGGAATCGTTCCGATGGTTTTGTGACGAGAACATTGTTCTTGGTGCCTCCTGTCTTTTATGTGGCAATGACCCGGGGAGTTGAGCTCCGAGGTGTTGTCGTCACAATTTTATCGTTGCAGTTCTGGAATACCTGAGTTTTGCCGACATCGAAAATCTCTTTTATGCAGTTGTTGGTGAGATAACCTCGACGCCACCTAGTACTGGGGCGGGAGTTCGGGAGTATTGCCATAAGTCGTATAACGGATGCTTTTCGAAGGTTGAGGTACACTATTTCCGAAGGTTTCTTGGTTATGTGTTGACGGATGGATACAACTGGATGTAGGGATTGTTAGTTTTGGGTGAGATATATATTGCTTCCCCTGTATCCCCAACACCAGATTGCATAACCAGAAAGTTTCGTGAGTTTTATAGGTAGGAATTCAAGTAGCTCTAGTTTTTTTTTCTTTCTGACAGATGCATGATATGAGATTGGGGTTCGACGTTTAGTGGTCCGCCTTTCCACGGTCGTTTTTACAGTGGTATCATTGTGTCTTAAAGAACCATTGGCTATGCTGGTTCGGGGACACTTCGTATGTCATGTGCACTGCCTTGTACATGATGGTGCTGTACGATCGAGCCCGTGTGGGCCCACCACGAAAACTTCGGACGAAATATCTATCATATGTTTGTTCCAGCTTATTCTGCAAGCCAAATCCTTTGTTTTGTTTTGAGTTGTGGTATTCGAGTTGCTTCGATGTCAAATGTTGAATGCATACCTTTCCTAAACAGGGCTCTCATATTGCTATGTGAATACTAATCCTTCTTGATCATCGAGATTGTCATGTTAATTCTTTTCCAACCGGCGTGCTTCTCTTCAAGTGGATCCGATCATCTCAACATCCACAAGATCAATTCTAAGTTTTCTTAACGGTGTTTGTTTCATCCGTCCCAAGTTGCCTTTGTTTTCCGCGCCCTCCCACCCTTTTTCTTCTAGGACTCAGATTTCTTATTGGGTATCCATTTTATTGATGGGAAGTCTCTCCATTCTTTTCCGTCAATGTTTTTATCTGGTGATTCTTAGGAAGATACTAACGGAGCTTCAAGTTTATCATTCTTCATTCTCTTTTCTTCTCTGGTGGATTCAATTCGAGCTTTGTCGATCATATCCTTTCCTTGTTTCAAATGTTTTCTCATGCCGGTGCACCTCTTAATCATTCACTTCTCGATATTCCTTCGTTCTCGAGTGTTGAATATATCTCAGAAGGCTCGTCTTTTCATTCAAGATCCGTTCAAGCTATTTGAAGATTATTATCTCATTCTAGTCATTTTATTGAACCGGTGCAATCTCTTTTCAAAATTGTACAACGGTGTTTTCTTTTGAGTGGGCCCTAACCCATAGGTCTTTTCCCAGGATCTTACCTGACTCTTCTAATTATCAGGAGCCATTCGCAAATTCATTTCCAAGTTTGACGTAAGAATGAATCTCATTAGTCAGCTGTTTTCCAAGATTGATCTCAAAATTATTTTTTTCATTGTTGGCTCAACCTTTTTGTTTTTCATTCTCCCGGAGTATCTCAACAATTCATGGTGGTGTTTCTCGTCGTCATTCTCGGATTTTGAAGACCGAAGAAGAGTTCCTCTTAAATCCTTACCCGTACTTCCAAAGATGCGTAGTTCAAGCTTGATGCCATCCTCTCGTAATTGTTTTCAATTGTGAGAATTCTTTTCACCCATTCGGAGCATTTCATGAGTTGTTTCCATTTCTTTCCTCCGAAGGCCACCATGTCATAATTCTTCATTCTCAGCGTGTAGCTATCGTTCTCCAAATCTTACCGGTGAATCGTTCAAATATCCTCTAATCAGTTCATGATCTCTTCGTTCTCATGTATCTAAACCCCCTCAAGTATCTTCATTCGTTTTCCCATTCTTCCCGGTGAATTGTGCCTTTGCAACTCCCATTTTCAATTCTTATGGTGGTTCGTTCAAGATTTCTCTTCCTTCATTATCGTATCAATTCATTCGTTCTTTTGCTGTTTCAATCCTACTGGTAGTTGTTGAAGACCTTCTCAAGTTTACGCTATATCTCTCAATCCTATCTACGAGAATAAGTAGTATGCCAAATCCGTTGCTTGTCATCAATTTAAATCGGTGAAGGATAGGCATGACATAATTCTTATTCTTGTTTCATCCAAGTGATTAATCCTTTCCTTCGGAGTTTGTTCAGGAGGAATAAATTCTTGGCTTCTTGTTGTTCATCTTTTCTTTCTGGAGTTCCAAGTTCTCTCGGTTATATCGTCGCGAAGATCCTTCTAAATCATCGCAAGGCTTCACCTTGTGTTTTCAACTTCCCTTTCTTTCTATCATCCTTTTATTACCGAAGTTCTTCATGGAGGCTCTACATGGTGGTTCGTCAAGGATTCTTTTCATTCTTCAATTGTTCTTCAAGATTTCTCTTGAAGTTAACATCCGCCAAGCTATACTCAAAAATTAAACATGGTGCTCAACACATGTTTTGTTGGAGGAGTTCAAGCATTCTTCATCGTGCATTCCAAAGTGCAATTCTTTCTGCCTTATCTTTTGAGATGGCATTATATCATTCTTGACAATTTCCATTCATGTTTCGTGATTCACATGTTGTCAAGAGTGAGGTATTTTAAATCCATTAATCCCTCCATTGGAGTTATCTTGGTAAATATTTCACCTAAAGCCTTCCCTAAGGAATATCGCTAATTATGGTGCTATCAATGATCCGAGTTTTCTCCTATCCTCTCGGCGAAAGAAGTTTTCATCTCTTCTTTGATCTCAAGCAAGCAATTGTTTTTCATTAGTGGAAAAATTTCACCTCAAGTGTTGAGATGTTTCCATAAGCCCACTACAAGCTTATTCGCTTCTTGGAAGGGTGATTTCCAAGCTCTTTTGTGGCAGAAGTTGGCATTTTCTCCTCGATCTGTTATTCCAATGATCTATCTACTATTCTTTCTTTCGGAGGCATTGCAATGTTGCTCTTTTCACTCATCATGTCGAATTGTGAAGGTCATGTTCTTTGCATGCTTATCCATTTAACCGGCGTGTCGTGTCCTCCATTCAAGTTCTTTTCATCTTATCAAGTCTTGCATCTCGTTTCTACCAGAATGGTCTCAATTCTTTCTTGTCCATTGTACTCGTCATTCATAGCTTTGCAACCTCCAAGGTTCACATGGTGTTCCTTGTTTCTATTTGTTCTACCGCAGTGCTCTCAATTGTGTTCAACTCTGTTATGTTCTTTCTTTCAACTTTTCAACCTCTCAAGGTTCTTTGGTTTCACTTATTTGTCGAAGAATCAACTTAGTTTTACCTCCTCTCTTGCTCTTCCGCTTCCCTCCGGTGCCATCCTAGATCTCGGGATGAGATCCTCTTGTAGTGGTGGAGTGTTGTAACACCCTGAGACCGACGCCCCAGAAGACTTCCAGCTATTCCGAGTTTCGCCGTGTGTTTTATTTGCTTGTTGCATTGCATCATGTCATCTCTTGCATTGCATCGTTTCATCATGCCATCATATCATTAATTTTTATAACTCTTCTAAATAAATTGTATGGATTTTTTGATCCATTTAAATCCAGGGAATTCACTTGTGATTTCTCTTTATAACATATTAAAGCCTCTCAATATTATTAGGGAGCTATAATAAAATTATTCCATTTATTTGGAATTAACCATAACCCACTTGCAAAATATCCCATGCCGTTGTTATCTCAATTCTTGGTCTCCAACCTTGCCCATAATTTCTTTCATCATTTTCCGGAGCTCCACTAAAAATCTCAACATTTTTGGACACTTCAAAAACCAAGTCCTAGTTCAAACCCATTTGAGTGAAATTCAAATGAGTTTGAATTTACATCTTTCAACCTTGGCCTTTTCTATTTTCTTGGATCAAACTCATTTTTGTGAGTCCGGGAAAATTATCCCCATGCGCAAATTCTTTCCCGAACCCTCTCTCCTTTTTTTCTTCTCTCTAATAATTTTCTGGTAGGGAAAATAAGAGAAAGGAGAGAGTACGACCCAACAGGCCATCTAGGCCCATCCGCAGCCCAGCCGCCACTTGTATCCATCCGGACCAGTTGGGCCAAGGCCCAGCCGCCGCACCCCTTCCTAACCCTAGTCCGATGCCCTCACCCGATCTCCTCCTCTCCCTCTCGTCCTCCCAAACCGCCGCCACTCACACCCGCAGCGCCCGAACCCGTCGCTCGCTAGCCCTCTCCCTCCTCTTGATCTCTCCCTATCGCTTCCCCGCAACGCCGCCATCTCTCTCTGACCCCTCGCTCTCACCCTCTCGTGCCCTCCCGAGCCGCCAAGAAGAGAGAAGGAGGGCTCGCGCCCGATCGCCGCCGTGTTCGTCCCCTAGCGCCGCTTCTGCAGCGCCTCGATCAATCTTCGCCCTCGCGCAAGCCGCTCCAGCGCCGCCACCATCATCGGAGATGGGCTCCAGCCGCCCAGATCTGCGTTTCATCCTCGCCCATGCGGTTCACCTCGCCGCATCTCCCCGAGCAGGAGCTCTGCCTCCCCTGCTTTGAGCCAAGGCTGATGCCGGCCACTTCGTCCATGCCGCCCCATGGAGGCCTAAGCCGCCGACCTCTCCGGGCCTCCACCTCCGTCCTGCGCCTGCATCCATGCTCTGGATCGAGAGGAGCTCGATCCCGAGCGCCTTCTGCCCGTCCATGTCGCCCATGAGCCCCGATGCCCCCCTTTGCTCTATTGTCACGCCACTGTTTCCTCTCCTTCAACCCGCGTCGCCTCTGCCAGCCCTGTGCTGCTGCTTGCATCTGCCAAGCTCCTCTGCCCCGTTTCGCCTCGGCCTCGACCGAGGAGGATGAGCAGCGTTGCTACCTGCTTGATCCACCTGCACGCGCGCCTCGCGCATTGACCGCGACCAGCTCCATGCCCGAGCGAGCACACTCCTGATCCTGATGCCTAGCACCGCCCAAGTTGTCGCCTTTATGCACCATGCAGTGTTACCGTGGACGCATGCCCCCAGATCGAAACCTCAAGCACCAAGTAGACCACCGGCAAGACCCGGACTCCAAACGCCAAGTACAACTACGAACCTGAAGACCTCGGATGCATCAAGTTCCTTTACGACCTGGGTACAACTACCATCGCCAAGACCGGACCAACAAGTACCCCGACAATGTGTGTACCACTAACGTCAACCCTCGAAGACTCCGTGGACGTCAAGTTCCTCGCCGTGACCCCGAACATCTACGAAACGTGAACCACTACTTCCACTACCGTCGTCGTGTACCACTACTTCCACTACTGTCGCGAGAACGACTACTTCCACTATGGCCCATGTACCACTACTTCCTTCATCAAACTCGACCCACTCCGAAAATGCACGATTCGAAGGTATAACCCCGAGACGACTGCCCGTGAACGAATGCTTGTGTGTTGTATGAGATGCTTGTGTTTGCACCGCGTCCGAGAGAGGTCTTTGCACGTTCCTCGTTTGCCATGCCGCCGTCCCGTGGGAACCCGGAATCCGGGAGCACCCCACCATCCTGGCATGACATGCTCACGCCCACTTCTTTTGCACCGGTATCTCCGTGAGCTACCGGAACCGATATGTTGCCGTGGCACCATTTTTGTTTCGTCGCCGTGGCACCCTTTTCGTTCCACCATGGTGACCAAATGCTTCATAACATGCTCATCTTAACGTTTTCATAAATATTGCATATAACTTGCATATGTCATCCGCATCATGATAATAACATTTAAAATGATTAAAATTGTTGTTTGCGTTAAATTGCTAAATAACATATGGGGATTTCCAAAATTGTTGTTTGTGTTTCCGGCCTCATTTAAACTTGCCTAAATATGTAGTTTAATTATGCTTCACCCCTTACCATGTTTAATAACATTTAATATTGTTGGGTACATAACCGAGAGAGAACTAAATATTTGAATGTGGTGTTTCGTTAATATGCAACTCGTTGCATATTGAGCTCCACTTAACTTGTAGTATTGTTTGTTGCACTTTGCCATGCCATGCCTCATTAAACCTGACATGCATCATACTTGTTTGTGCATCATGACATGTTTATGCTTGTGTGTTTACCATATTGTTTGTTTCTTTCCGGTCTGCTTCTCTCGTTAGCTTCGGTTTCGTTCCGGAGTTGTGAGGATTCGTTCGACTACGTCCGTTTGTCTTCTTCATGGACTCGTTCTTCTTCCTTGCGGGATCTCAGGCAAGATGACCATTACCCTCGATATCACTTCTATCTTTGCTTTCTAGTTGCTTCGTTCTATCGCTATGCTACGCTGCCTATCACTTGCTCTTCAAGCCTCCTAAATTGCCATGTCAGCCTCTAACCTTTTTCACCCTACCTAGCAAACCATTTCTTGGCTATGTTACTGCTTTGCTCAGCCCCTCTTATAGCATTGTTAGTTGCAGGTGAAGTTGAAGATTGCTCCATGATGGACAGGATTATATTGGGATATCACAATATCTCTTATTTAATTAATGCATCTATATACTTGGTCAAGGGTGGAAGACTCGGCCTTATGCCTGGTGTTTTGTTCCACTCTTGCCGCCCTAGTTTCCGTCATACCGGTGTTATGTTCCTTGATTTTGCGTTCCTTACACGGTTGGGTGATTTATGGGACCCCCTTGACAGTTCGCTTTGAATAAAACTCCTCCAGCAAGGCCCAACATTGGTTTTAACATTTGCCACCTAAGCCTTTTTCCCTTGGGTTCTGCAGACTCAAGGGTCATCTTTATTTTACCCCCCCGGGCCAGTGCTCCTCCGAGTGTTGGTCCAAACTAGAGCATCGCGTGGGACCATTCCTTGGCAACTTGGATTACGTCGGTACCTGTACGCTTCGCTTATCCGGTGTGCCCTGAGAACGAGATATGTGCAGATCCTATCGGGATTTGTCGGCACAGTCGGGTGGTCTTGCTGGTCTTGTTTTACCATTGTCGAAATGTCTTGTAAACTGGGATTCCGAGACTGATCGGGTCTTCCTGGGAGAAGGAATATCCTTCGTTGACCGTGAGAGCTTGTGATGGGCTAAGTTGGGACACCCCTGCAGGGTTTAAACTTTCGAAAGCCGTGCCCGTGGTTATGTGGCAGATGGGAATTTGTTAATGTACGGTTGTAGAGAACTTGACACTTGACTTAATTAAAACGCATCAACCACGTGTGTAGCCGTGCGGGTCTCTTTTTGGCGGAGTCCGGGAAGTGAACACAGTTTTGGGTTATGTTTGACGTAAGTAGGAGTTCAGTATCACGTCTTGATCATTGCTAGTTCACGACCATTCCGTTTGCTCTCTTCTTGCTCTTATTTGCGTATGTCAGCCACCATATTTGCTTAGTGCTTACTGCAACTCCACCTCATTACCACTTCCTACCCATAAGCTTAAATAGTCTTGATCTCGCGGGTTTTGAGATTGCTGAGTCCTCGTGACTCACAAGATACTATGACAACAGTTGCAGGTTCCGATGATACCAGTGCAGGTGATGCAACCGATCTCAGATGGGAGCTCAACGAAGATCTTGGTCGTTGCTATGTTTCGTCTCCGGTTGATCAGTAGTGGAGCCCAGTTGGGACGATCGGGGATATAGCAGTTGGGTTATATTCTTTTCTTTTGGCTTCGTCTGTAGTCGGACTATGTGTGTGTACTCTGAATGATGTATGATATATTTTATGTTCATTGTGTGAAGTGGCGATTGTAAGCCAACTCTTTATCCCATGCTTGTTCATTACATGGGATTGTGTGAAGATGACCCTTCTTGCGACAAAACCACAATGCGGTTATGCCTCTAAGTCGTGCTTCGACACGTGGGAGATATAGCCGCATCGTGGGTGTTACATCGATATATCTATTCAATGAAATGTCCTTTATCGAAAAAACCGTGTAGTCAAGGCTCCTACTCCGCATCTTTTTTTACTTTGTTTGGGCCACAGGGAGTCAGTCCCCTACGTCGGCCAAGGGCCCTCCTCCGCAACTTTTTTCCTACAATTGGGCACGCAGTAAAAAATAAATTAGTGTTTTCTTTATAACATGCATTCCGAGAGTAGGTCAACTACAATTGCAAAGCAAATGTTGGGTTGGGCCTGAAAAAAACACCAACTTAATAAGTCGGCTCTTTTTATTATCATTAAATAGTATGACCTTGCCCCTTAGAACCAAAACACCAATTTATATATGTTTTAGAGTTACCTATTACCGATCAACTCAATAAGGCCTCCTTTAGTTCATAGGATAGAAAGTCATAGGAATAAAAAATCATACGAAATGAGATGACATGTATCTAAAATCCTATGAATAGGAATAGAAAAGATGCCCTTTGGTTCATCATAGGATTTTCTGCATCGAGTCTAGACTAATGTTTATTTTTCTATGGAATGTGAAGGATAGGAAGAATTCCTCCATAGGAATGGGATTCTATTCATACAAACCAAAGGGTTCTAAAGAAAATTTTCCTATACAAATCCTATCCTATGGGATTCCTACAAACCAAAGGAGGCCTAAAATGGTTTGGAATCAATAAGCGAAGGATGAGGATGATGACGTGAGAAGAAGAGGATGAGTCCAGCTAAAGGAAGGAAGGAATATACTGTCCTATATGGGCTAATTAAGTGGTGGGCAAATAAACGGCTTGCTTCATAATTAAAGGAGATTGCACGTTGTACATATATTGGGATTCAATAAGTGGTGTGTAATTAAAAGGAGATGGACAAAAGAGGAGCTCTCCGAGGGAGAGAAGAAAAACAGTAGGGCAGAACAAATTGAAATAAGTGGACACACGAACGGGTAATAATGTCTCATGTTGTAACGCACGGGCATTTGAGCTAGTCCAAACAAAAAATTGAAACTCTAGGGACATCAAAACCCTGGTTTAAATCAAGATTTCCAAGTTATATGCTCAGGGGTGTCATATATTGACTAAAGGAAAATTTCACAAACAAAATCAACAGAGGGAGCACTAAATGTAGCTTCTGCAATCGCGATGAATCAATTCAAAGTATTTTATTTATTGTCATTTTGCTGCAGCAATTTTGCATATGGTCTGGGAGCACATAACTTATCATCTCCCCAATGCATCCGGGCATCTCCAACGCTAACCCGTAAATTTGCTTCCACATCCGTTCGTGGACCGGAGGACCAGTCCGTGGACACGGATACAGGAGCCGCCTATCCAACGCTACCCGTATACATTTCAAACTACACTTGAACTGACCGGGCGAAATTCATGCAAACATGGCGGATTTCATATAGACCGGACCACATTTATTACAATTCGGACATTTTTCACTAAAAAAATGGTCGAGCCCTAAACCTATCCTACGGCGGCGCCCGTCGTCCACTTTCTTTGTATTTCGCATCGGCGACCACGTCCTCCATCTGTCGTCTCCATGAGCGGTGGCAGGGTTTAAGACCCGTGAAGTGAAGGTGTGGTCTCCAACGAGGTAGAGTAGAACATGGGAGATGGACCTGCCCACTTGGGATACAATGCCCTACTTATCCTCAAAGGAGTCCGCGACTTGTCCATCTGCGTTGTCGGTGGACGTGAGGTCGATGATGGACGTGGACAGTCTGTTGTTGTCCACCTGCCACATCTGGCCCTGAAAGTTGGATGGCGACGTTCTCGTCCTCGACCGCCTGCATTGCTTGTGTGTGTGTGTGTGTGTGTGCGGCCCCATCTGTGTCCGACTGCACCGGCTCTACTTCGCGAGCAGTGCGTTGAGCATGCGCAACCTCGTAGAGCGCCCGCTGCTCTCAAAAGAAGTTCAGGTTCGCCGCGCCCATGGCAGCACTGCCTCCTCGTTTGTGCACTGATTGTATATTTGGGCCTCCACCAGTCGATGCTGCTTGAGGAGGATCAAGTTGTACCTCTGCTCCTCCTGCGCCAGATGGAACCCCTGATGAAACATTGACATAGGAGCAGGATCATGCTGCTCCTCATCTGCCATGATGGCATTGTAGTGCGCCTGCGCCTGATCCGTGGTCAAGTCGACATGCAGCGGTGCAGGCTCCGGCGTGGTGTGGCCATCGGACCCCATCTTCATTGTGGGGTCATCATCAAGACCCGGGGGTGGTAGATATTGGTTTGGCACGACGCCTCTGCCAGACGGTTGCAAGGGCGGTGACCTCATGCTTTATCTCAGTTGACGGGCTCTCCCATGGAGCATTCCTGTTCGTGAACATGGTGGATGTGGTGCAAGGGAGGAGGATATGTAGCGTATGTGTTGTGGTATTGAGTTAGCCCGGTGGCCGCCTTTAAACAGTGGATTCCGATGAGGCCAAGCGTCCAGGTGCGTCAATGCATGGCATCGGAGTTGGTTCCTTGACCGGCGAGCTTGCTTAATGGCAGCATAGGGATAGACGGATATTGAACGAGCATGGTAGATATCCATCCCATTCAGTAAATGTCTCTCCGACATTGAATAGGCATGGACACCGGAGACTCCGCGCGGCCAGCGCTCTCGGCCGGCGCCAGTGAGATGTCGCGTATGCTCTGGGCCACGTCAATGCAGAGTGGCCGCTCTACAATGGCATGAATGCAGGCAGCTATAGGATCGAAAGTAGCTCTAGAGGGGGGGGGTGATTAGACTACTTGACCAAATAAAAATCCAGCCTTTCCCCAATTTTAAGTCTTGGCAGATTTTAGCAACTTAGCACAAGTCAAGCAATCAACCTACACATGCAATTCTAAGAGTGTAGCAGCGGAAAGTAAAACATTGCATATGAAGGTAAAGGGAAGGGTTTGGAGAATGCAAACTCAATGTAGACACGGAGATTTTTGGCGATGATCTGATAGGTGGTGCTATCGTACATCCACGTTGATGGAGATTTCAACCCACGAAGGGTAACGGTTGCGCGAGTCCACGGAGGGCTCCACCCACGAAGGGTCTGCTACCTCTTGAGCATGCGTTGGTTTTCCCTTGAAGAGGAAAGGGTGATGCAGCAAAGTAGTGTAAGTATTTCCCTCAGTTTTGAGAATCAAGGTATCAATGCAGTAGGAGGCTACACTCAAGTCCCTCGTACCTGCACAAACAAATAAGAACCTTGCAACCAACGCGATAAAGAGGTTGTCAATCCCTTCACGACCACTTGCAAAAGTGAGATGTGATAGAAATAATAAGATAAATATTTTTGGTATTTTTATGATATAGATTGGAAAATAAAGATTGCAAGATAAAATAGATCGGAAACTTATATGATGTAAAATAGACCCGGGGGCCATAGGTTTCACTAGTGGCTTGTCTCAAGATAGCATAAGTATTACGGCGGGTGAACAAATTACTGTCGAGCAATTGATAGAAAAGTGCATAGTTATTAGAATATCTAGGCATGATCATGTATATAGGCATCACGTCCGCGACAAGTAGATCGAAACGATTCTACATCTACTACTATTACTCCACACATCGACCGCTATCCAACATGAATCTAGAGTATTAAGTTCATAAGAACAGAAACACATTAGGCAAGATGACATGATGTAGAGGGATAAACTCAAGCAATATGATATAAACCTATCCTCGATGGCAATTATACCATACGTGCCTTGCTGCCTCTGCTGTCAATGGGAAAGGACACCACAAGATTGAACCCAAAGCTAAGCATTTCTCCCATTGCAAGAAAGATCAATCTAGTAGGCCAAACCAAACTGATAATTTGAAGAAACTTGCAAAGATAACAAATCATACATAAAAGAATTCAGAGGAGATTCAAATATTGTTCATAGATAATCTTGATTAACAATTCATCGGATCTTGGCAAACACACCGCAAAAAGAATTACATCGAATAGATCTCCAAGAAGATCAAGGAGAACTTTGTATTGAGATTCAAAGAGAGAGAAGAAGCCATCTAGCTAATAACTATGGACCCGAAGGTCTGTGGTAAACTACTCACACTTAATCGGAGAGGCTATGGTGTTGATGTAGAAGCCCTCCGTGATCGATTCCCCCTCTAGCGGAGCGCCAGAAAAGGCCCCAAGATGGGATCTCACGAGTACAGAAGGTTTCGGCGGTGGAAATAGGGTTTCGTGGTGCTCCTGGATGTTTTCAGGGTATATGAGTATATATAGGCAAAGGAAGTCGGTCAGGGGAGCCACGAGGGGCCCACGAGGGTGGGGGGCGCGCCTACCCCCCTGAGCGTGCCCTCCTGCCTTGTGGCCTCCTCGTTTCTTTCTTGATATCCACTCCAAGTCTCCTGGATTGCATTTGTTCCAAAAATAACTCTCCCGAAGGTTTCATTCCGTTTGGACCCCGTTTGATATTCCTTTTGTGCGAAACACTGAAATAGGCAAAAAAACAGCAATTTGTACTGGGCCTCCGGTTAATAGGTTAGTCCCAAAAATAATATAAAAGTGCATAGTAAAGCCCATTAAACATCCAAAACAAATAATATAAGAGCATGGAACAATAAAAAATTGTAGATACATTGGAGACATATCAAGCATCCTCAAGCTTAATTCCTGCTCGTCATCGAGTAGGTAAATGATAAAAATAGAATTTTTGATGTGGAATGCTACCTAACATAATTATCAATGGTAATTTTCCTTATTGTGGCATGAATGTCCAGATCCATAAGATTCAAGACAAAAGTTTAATATTGACATGAAAACAATAATATTTCAAGCATACGAACAAAGCAATCATGTCTTCCCAAAATAACATGGCTAAAGAAAGCTATCCCTACAAAATCATATAGTCTGGCTATGCTCTATTTTCATCACACAAAATATTTAAATCATGCACAACCCCGGGCTGCAGCGGGATGAGACAGGGCGCGAGCGGTCGGGCCGGAACACAGCGACCGCGGGCGAGGATGTGCAGAACAACAAGGAGAGGGAAGCAAGGGGGATGGTGTTCTCACCCCCGTTGCAGGGGAGTTGGGCGGCGAGGCGTGATGGCACCGAGATGGAGAGATGGGGACGTGAGCGACAGGGACGAGGCATTCCGGCGGGTTCCGGCCACGGCACGGTCACAGACGGGGCGACGCCGGTGCGGAGGCGTCGGGGACATGGAGGGACGGAGTCGAATGGCGTCGTTGGCGATGTGGACAACGAGCACGTCGGGGCGCACGTAGCCGGCGGAGCCGCGGCAGGGCAGCGCGATCCGCGCGCGGGGCTCGCCAGGGAGTGGAATGGGGGAGGCAGAGCGGTTGGGGGCGGTGGAGGGCGGCGACGGGCGGGATCAAGCGCTGGGCCCCCGATCCAGATGGGATCGAGCGAGAGAGGGGGGAGTGGGGATCGTGTGCGGTTAGGGTTAGGTTTTGGTGGGGGATAGGGGTTACAGCAGGGGAGATGGGCCGGCCTGGCGGACTGGTGGCCTGCTGGGCCGTGGCCCAGGAGGTTTTTTTGGTTAGTTTGTTTTTCTCTTTTTTATACTTTCCTTTTTCTTTATTTTCTTTTCTGTTTTCTCTTTATTTACCTAACAATTTTAGTTTTGTAAAAAACATAGGTTGTACCTAATTTAGTAAACTTAACTAAGTTACATTCCGAACATTTTTGTTTTAATGTTTGAAAACTGTGGTTGTTTTCCAAAAATTCAAATTTGAATTCGAATCGTTTTGAACTAAGGCGAGAGTAGTGACAGTAACGGAGGTGACATGGCGTCATTAGTAGAGGTTACTGTAGCTTGATTATCCGAGCGTCACAACTCAAGCCCCTCGTACCTGCACAAACAAATAAGAACCTTGCAACCAACGCGATAAAGGGTTGTCAATCCCTTCACGGCCACTTGCAAAAGTGAGATCTGATAGAGATAATAAGATAAATATTTTTGGTATTTTTATGATATAGATTGGAAAGTAAAGATTGAAAGATAAAATAGATCAGAAACTTATATGATGGAAAATAGATCCGGGGGCCATAGGTTTCACTAGTGGCTTCTCTCAAGATAGCATAAGTATTACGGTGGGTGAGCAAAGTACTGTCGAGCAATTGATAGAAAAGTGCATAGTTGTGAGAAGATCTAGGCATGATCATGTATATAGGCATCACGTCTGCGACAAGTAGATCGAAATGATTCTGCATCTACTACTTTACTCCACGCATCGACCGCTATCCATCATGCATCTAGAGTATTAAGTTCATAAGAACAGAGTAACGCATTAGGCAAGATGGCATGATGTAGAGGGATAAACTCAAGCAATATGATATAAACCCCATCTTTTTATCCTCGATGGCAACAATACAATACGTGCCTTGCTGGCCCAGCTGTCACTTGGAAAGGACACCACAAGATTGAACCCAAAGCTAAGCACTTCTCCCATTGCAAGAAAGATCAATCTAGTAGGCCAAACCAAACCGATAATCGAAGAGACTTGCGAAGATAAGAAATCATACATAAAAGAATTCAGAGGAGGTTCAAATATTGTTCATAGATAATCTTGATCATAAACCCACAATTCATCGGATCTCGACAAACACACCGCAAAAAGAATTACATCGAAAAGATCTCCAAGAAGATCAAGGAGAACTATGTATTGAGATCCAAAGAGAGAGAATAAGCCATCTAGCTAATAACTATGGACCCGAAGGTCTGTGGTAAACTACTCACACTTCATTGGAGAGGCTATGGTGTTGATGTAGAAGCCCTCCATGATCGATTCCCCCTCTGGCGGAGCACCGGAAAAGGCCCCAAGATGGGATCTCACGGGTACAGAAGGTTGCGGCGGTGGAAATAGGGTTATGTGGTGCTCCTGGATGTTTTCAGGGTATATGAGTATATATAGGCGAAGGAAGTTGGTCAGGGGAGCCACCAAGGGCCCATGAGGGTGGGGGCGCGCCTACCCCCCTGGGTGCGCCCTCCTGCCTCGTGGCCTCCTTGTTTCTTTCTTGACATCCACTCCAAGTCTCCTGGATTGCATTTGTTCCAAAAATAACTCCCCCGAAGGTTTCATTCTATTTGGACTCCATTTGATATTCCTTTTCTGCGAAACACTGAAATAGGCAAATAACAACAATTTGGACTGGGCCTTCGGTTAATAGGTTAGTCCCAAAAATAATATAAAAGTGCATAGTAAAGCCCATTAAACATTGAAAACAGATAATATAGTAGCATGGAACAATAAAAAATTATAGATACGTTGGAGACGTATCAGGGTCCACAAAGAAGCAACCTTTTCTATCCCACCATGGCTATCACCCACGAAGGACTTGCCTCACTCGGGTAGATCTTCACGAAGTACGCGATCTCCTTGCCCTTACAAACTCCTTGGTTCAACTCCACAATCTTGTTGGAGGCTCCCAAGTGACACCTAACCAATCTAGGAGACACCACTCTCCAAAAGGTAATAGACGGTGTGTTGATGATGAACTCCTTGCTCTTGTGCTTCAAATGATAGTCTCCCCAACACTCAACTCTCTCTCACAGATTTGGCTATGGTGGAAAGAAGATTTGAGTGGAAAGCAACTTGGGGAAGGCTAGAGATCAAGATTCTAGTGGTAGGTGTCAGTGTCGAAACCGGCAGATCTCGGGTAGGGGGCCCAAGCTGCGCGTCTAAGGATCAATGGTAACAGGAAGCCAGGGGACACAGTGTTTACCCAAGTTCGGTCCCTCTTAAGGGAGGTAAAACCCTACTCCTGCTTGATTATATTCGATGAGTATGAAGATTACAAGAGTTGATCTACCTCGAGATCGTAATGGCTAACCCTAGATGTCTAGCCTATGAGGATTCCAATGATGGTGAAAAGATTGCCTCTACGGACTAACCCCTCCAGTTTATAGACACACTGGAGGGGTCAAGGGTTTGTACAAGGTTGGCTTATCAGGGAAGGAAGCTTCCGGACTCTTACTCTTGTCGTCCACGTATTGAGAAGTCCCATCCAAACATGGTAGATAAGCTTCAGCTTGATCTTGTACAACCCATCCAGCCCGGCCCATACTCCTAGCACCACAAAAAAAAGACACATCCATGACATTTTGGGCTGAATGAAATTTTTTCTGTCATACTAATGACACTTCTATGAAGATAATTGTGACAAAACCCGGTATCATCATAGATGTGGTGGGCTCCTACTTCTATGACAAAAAATCATGACAGAAAAATGGGCTTTTCGTCCTAGGCAGGCCGGAGACGCAGCTACATGACATTCTTTGGGCCGTCCATGACGGAAAAAACCGTGGTAGAAGGGAGGGCGAGGAAAATTTTGGGGAGTTCTCGGTTACGATGGGTGGTCGGGGGCCGAGCGGTGCGCGTTTCTCTCGTAGACGTATGCGCGTGTATGCGAGGCGTTGGGCTCTAACTGAACCCGAGCGAGGCGTTGGGATCTAATTGAACCCGAGCGATTACACTAGCTACGTTACTGAACCCAAGTGATTCCTTCGCTACTGCTGCTAACTGAAACTGATCGAACCCTGCTACCTCCTTCCCTTGATGAATAGTGAGTGTTGTTGGGGGGGGGGGTTGGATGAACAGTTCCCGGTGGAGGTGGATGAACAGGACCCCGTGGTGTTGCCTCCGGATGAACAGGACCATGTGGTGTTGCCTCTGGATGAACAGGAACCTGATCGAGCCGGTTGGGGCTGGATGAACAGAACCCCGTGTAGGGCTGGATGAACAGGACGACCCCGTGGAGGGCTGGTTGAACAGTAGCCGGTGGAGGGTTGTATGAACAGTAGCCCGTGGAGGGGTGGTTGAACAGTATCCCGTGGAGAGGGCTGGTTGAATAGTAGCCGGTGGAGTAGCGCGCGGTGGATGCTGGATGAACAGGAGCCCGTGGATGAACAGTCATAGGTGAAGGCTGGAGGAGTTCGACGGTGGATGAACAGTAGCCCATGGAGGCTGGAGGAGGTCGACGGTGGAGATGAACAGTATCCCGTGGAGTCCCGTTTTGCGGTACACCACACCCCTCCTGATGAACAGGACCCCCGTTTCGACCGTAGCGCTCCAACACAAGTCTGTTTCCTCCGTTTTGCGGTACGCCACACCCCTCCCGATCAACAGGACCCCGTTTCAACCGTAGGAGGTCCAACAGAAGTCCGTTTCTTCCGTTTTGCGATATGCTGGACCCCTCCCAATGAATAGGATCCCGTTTCGACCGTGGCCGGTCGAACACAAGGCCGTTTCCTCTGTTCTGCGGTACGCCAGGACTCCTTTCCATCGGCTGTTCCGTCCAAGCCCTCCCGATGAACATGACGATGCATTCCGTTCCGACCCAGCCGGTTGGCTCCCCGTGAACACGATGACGATGCAGTTTCTCTGTTCGGACCCAGCCATGTACACGAGCCCTGACCGTATGTATGCGCGAGTAGGCGTTCGAGACCCCGCCCGTATGTACGTACGTGGCCGTATTTACTTTCTTGCACCCTGGCCACTGTACATACATGTACGTGCTACGTGCGCGCCTCTACTATGACACGTGTGCGCCTCTACATTGACCAGTATGTACGTACACGTTCGCGACCAGAATGACAAAGCTACGTACGCTTCGACCAGGTGGGTCCCGACTGTCAGGCACTTCCTTGCGTGCGAAGATGTAGCTGGTGGGTCCCAGTAGTCAGGGGGGCGAATCATTTTCTTGGTAATATGGACGCACTTCCTTGCGTGCGAAGATGTAGCTGGTGGGTCCCAGCATTCAGGGGGGCGAATTGTTTTTTTTGCTTGTAATACGAACACACTTCCTTGCGTGCGAAGATGTAGCTGGTGGGTCCCAGCAGTCAGGGGGGAAACATTTTTTTCACGAAATATGATAACCTGTCCGATGGGTCCCTGCTGTCAGGTGGAGGAATAATTATTTTGCGCGTAATAAGGAGGCACCTCCTTGCGGCCGTCGTGGACCTAGCTATCAGCCTCTCCATGTACAATACTCTTCGGATGGAAGTCGTTCCTTGACCACGTTGACCACGCCGTGCCGAGAGCAGTAGGGCGATGGACGAAGGCGAGGCCTAGGAAGGGGACGACGCAGAGCCGGGGAAGACACGACAATGGAAGCCCGGGCAAAGAGGAGTACGAGGGTCCACTGGTTCGGCTGCGGTGTGAGGCTGCCGTCGCCGCAGAATAACATGGGGTGTGGGTGAGTAGAGGGATGCCCTGGACAGCGGTGGGTGTAGTAGGAGGCTGTGAGGCCTGGACGGCAGCACAGCCAGCCATGGGAGGCGGGAGCAGGCGGTCCCGTCGGCGCTGGATTTGGCAGTTGGAGCAAGAAGATCAGAGATTGAAGAAACACGATGGCCATTGGATTGACATCCAACGGTTATGTCTGCTAGAATCGTTTGTTGACGTATATAATAACTAAAAAAATCTTGCATACGTGTCAACTTAATAGGCCCACAAGTCAGACCATTCCCTTTTTTTTAATAATTTATATATAGCTCATTGCAACTGCTTATGTAATTTATTGCAGTTCGTTTTTTTGTTGGCTAGGTCCAGGATTCAAAAATTAAACGAAATTTCGCATATTTCTATGGGTTCCAAACTATTTTTAATATCGAAATGTCGAGCCAGATTTAAAGTACTTTGAAGATATATTTAAATTAGGTTAAAGCCCAGTGAAATACGAATCTGGAAATGTGGAAAAATTCAGAAATTATAAATTATTTGCCATTTTGTCATCTGTTTTTATATTTACAACCCATTTCATATTACTTTCAAGATTTGCAGGCGTCTTGAAAAAGTTGCAGCCCATCAGGGCGTAGAAAAATAAGTAGGCATGGATTGGGTATTCTTCAGAAAAAATAAACTGGGCTCATTTTCACAAAGAAAAAATAGTTGGGTTGGTCATATGGTGTAAATATAAGCCTGGGCTAGATGGGCCACATCCCAGTTGAAACCCTGCTCCATCTCAACAATAATAAAAAAATACTGCTCGAGCCACTACGCCCCAGGTGTCAGCCGATCTTGTGCTGTTCTCTTGTCTATTGACTATATACGCTCACAATGTCGTGGGTCCCAGATGTCAGGAAACCACTAGGAGGAAGCATTTTATTTTTCCATACGCTGACATGGTGGGCCCCTACTGTCATCCTCTCCATGTACTTCTGCCGATTCCTGTTGTTTGTTGACCATGTTGACAATGCGAGAGGGCGGCGCATCGGCGAGCGCACCAAAGCGTGCGGAGAACGACTGCGAGGCCTCGGACGTCAGCATTAACGATTTAGGAGACGGTGGGGCGGCGATGCATGCGCTGAGGCGTAGCTAGCCGTGGGAGGCGAAAGCAGGCGGCGCCGACGGCGCTGGTTTGGTTTTGGCGGCTGGAGGAAGACAGGACTGAAGAAACACGATAGACTGTAAAAGCAGCAGGAGTACTTAACAACCTTAACAGAAACCAGCAGGGGCACTTAACAACCATACCTGAAAGCTGTATGAGTACTTATACAGGTTCAACCGTACAAAGCACGTCTCAAATAGTGCTACTTTGCCTACAGTTAACCAAGGGTGAGGCCTCCAAGCCCCAGGACAAGGCCCAGGCGCCACCCCGCGCATCCACAATCTTCTAAAAGCGGCTTCATCTCGCAATGTGGTCAATAAATAGGATATTCGCTTTAGAGCCATGGAAAAGCAGGAACATAATCTTCTGTCCTATTCTCCAAGATGGACGGGCCTTCATTATTTGAGACCACCCATGAATAAGTATCTTTTCACGTCCAAGGGGAATGGAGTAGGTCGACATAAACATCATGTTGTGACCAAGCGCAAGTCTGACCCGACCATGGTCAGGCATCTGTATAGGAACAATAGAACTGGGCAGTTTCCGTTTCAAGAAGATCACAACTGTAAAACTGTGTATAAGCAATAGTTTATAAAAAACATATATAACAGAAAATAGCTCGTACCATAAGTTTCTCGACATAGTTGGACCTATTCAAGAGTGCAACAGTGGCACACATATCCCACGTGGCTTTCCACCATTGAAACGCTCCACAAGGACCTCAAGACGATCAATAAAGTGTAGGAACTTGTGGATGTCGTCCCAGTCAACTTCAGTGCCATCAGTAACAGCCGAGTTCTTACAGAATAACAAATGAGCAGCCTGCTTAACTCTGAAAAAACCTACACATGCCACCAATTATAAGAAAATATTAGTTAGAAGTAACATCTTTGTGAGAGATTTGTTGCTACTTCTAAAGTTAAATTGTGATTAGTTAGACATAATAGGTGGATTAGGAAGCAATTGAGGCAACAAGGAAGAACCAGATACAAAACTAACATGGATGAGCAATTGGAACGACATCGGGGGTGGAAAATCACAGTAAAGATGAGACCAGGTTCTGCTATTCCCATCAACATTCGTGCGCCAACTTTCACTCCATAACACTTGAGAAAGTTTATCCAAGTTCGGCCATAAAAAAACAGCGATCTTCTTAGTTCATGAACCCAACTCAGAACTTATATCCATGGCTTGTCTTCACTGTGACCATTAAACTGGTGTATTTAGTTATGGCAAGGCCGAGCATCTTGAGTACATGTGTTCTGGCAGAGCAAATAATGCATTACAGGAAAAATAATATGGGAACACAATGTATTCCCTATCCAAATCTAGAAATAATTTCCTCCTTCACGTCAGTGTTGACCATCGTACTAGTACCTTTTATCCAAATATAGCAATCCAAATTTCCAAATTAGTCGACAGCATGTTCAAAAAACCCCACCCTCCCGGATAGAAAAGAGGATTCTAGGAACATACTGTGCGCGTCTTAAAATCTTTTGTTAGGATGAGAAGGAACAAGTGCGGCGTCTTGCCGAGGGCGCAGAAACCTGTAGGGTCCTCGCACTTTGGGCACTAGAAATGAAACACACTAGATTCAGTAGGAAGAAAAATGCATCAATGGCGGCGGCTGCAATCCTAGGATTACCCGTGATCAAGGGACTTGGATTTATCGGGGATGGATGAAGAATTCAGACCTAGTTCTCCATGAGAAAACCATATGCAATCGCCGAGAGGGGGTTTTCTCTGAACAAGCAGACGAGGGAGAAGGGGATTCAGGCCCAGTGAAATATTGCCGCTTTGTCCGTCCAGCATACTGCTAAAGCTGGAAAGGTGGGGGAGGGGTTGTGATTTGACGGCTCATTGGGCATTACTGCGGTGCTACAAGCGGGGTTGTCTACCATGCAGTTGTGCACTCTAATTTGGTGCATATGACATGTGGACCCCGTTGCCGGATGCCCCACATATCAGCGAAAGGAAGTAGAAAGACAGGAGTAACTAGTTACACGTAAATATATTTTTGATAGAGAGATACTCCCTCTGTAAAGAAATATAAAAATCTTTTATATCACTACTTTATACATAAGAAAAATCAAGGGGAATATATATAATTATAAAAAATAGAGTTTTTTAATATTAACACAGTATAGACGAGTTGGTGATGATGGTGTGCCTGCCATCCTGCAATATAGGCCGTCTGATTTATATCTGATGGATAGGAAGGAAACTATGGCAATTTTGCAAAAAGGTACCCACACACATCTCCACATTTGCAAATAAGGCCTTCCCTCGTTCATCATTTTCTCTCACAAGATAAAATACTCATACAAATGCATCTTGATGTTACGTGCAATGCACAGGAATTATGGGGGTTCAGCTGAGAATATCATACTTAGACAGGCTCACGGTTCTGGACTTTGGGCCGCAGGCCCACCCTGCATGTTTGGGGGCCCATGTGTTCTACCTCAACGCTTTTCATATTGCAAGCGATCGGTGCGACGCTGGTTTTAGATGTTGTCGCAAGGCGAATACACAAAATTGAATAATGCATGGTAGCTGTTGGAATGAAATCGAACGATAGTTCCTAACCAACAATGAGAGTTGCAATTCTATCAACGATATACCATGTGATAAATAATATTGTCGTACTACTTATACACACAGGACACTTGTTTCACCATGCCAGATTATTACATCAAAATCTCTCGGAGGATAGATCAGTTTGGCAGTTGCGTGCTGCTACTGAAGAATTTCAAAGTTGATTTAGACCAGCTCTCCTTGCGAGAAAGTTCGATTTTGACGACATCCCCTACCGCAAGATACGATTTAGATTTGAACCTTGACCATCCTTTAGCATCAATCATCATGCGACCATCCTTTGTACTTACGGTATATTGAGTAGGTTCATTCACACCAAGGCTGCGCATGGTAAGAGAAACTTGGCCACGGTCGCCCGGATTGTTCAACGACTCCCTCGTTGCTCTAGGAATTCTCTATTTGCAAACAAGAAGACATACACAAACAGTTAGATCAACACAGTGAATCACGTGAAACAACATGGAAAGAAAAAAGAACGAAGCACTTGGGCGGCCAATGCTTACCAAGAAGGTGGACATGTCGGTTTTTGTAAGGACTTTGGTATATGAAGTGCGAACTGCAGCCCAGTCTATTGCCGGTGCAACTGCTCGTTCGGTTGCCACTGCACGGGCCGGAGCAGATGCAAGTGCAAGTGTTGGTGCAGGTGCCGAAGCCGTTGCTGGTGCCCGTGCCGGTGCGACTGATAGTGCCGCCGCTGCTGCCGGAGATGGTGCTCCTTGTAGAGCTGGTGCCGGTGTCGGAGCAGGTGCCGATGTCGATGCCATATCCTCCGATACATCAGCCTGATCCGCTGACGCGGTGGGTGCCAATCCTTAGCTGGATCAGACTGAGCTGCTGCCGCTGTCAGTGCTAGTGCAACTACCGGTGCTCAATCCATTGCTGAAGGTGGTAACGATGTGCGAGACAGCCACGATCGTGTCTGGTCTGCTATGATCAGCTTTCTAACTTGACTTGGCTCCGTGACCGCGATCCAATTTTTTTCTTCATTTCTTTTAAACGCGAGAAGGACTAATTGTGGCATTTTTTAAAACCAACTATAGTTCATCATAGGGATTCAGCTTGTACCCAGACAACAGACTGATCCAATTTTTTCAAGTAATATAAGTGATGGACAATGCCTTTGTTACTGACATGACATAAGAAGTGAAACCTGCAAAAATAGCCATCGTAGAACAAACCAAATGTTTTATTCTGTGATGAATGTCACATGGCAAAACCTGCATCATAAAATTGCAGGAAAAGAAAGAAAACATGACTTTAAATCAATAAGATTTAGACAGTAAATCAATAAGATTTACTTCATGCGATACGAGCGAATCCTTACTAGGAAATCACTATGTTGAAGTACTAAACAGAAGATTGATCATCCAACTACGGGTGGCATGCAGGGCCCCCGCCTACTCCCACAAGTAGGACAGTCCAAAGGTCGTGACAAATCGTATGGACCGAACATCCATGGGGCTGGAAATCCTGGTGGGTGCGATAAACCCTACAACGCATATAGATATTGGAGTGGAACCATAATTGATAAACCGTCCTCACAAAAAAGATGATCTGGATACTTCAAAATATACAGACTGAATTGAGTGGACAGACATTAACATAGACTGTTCTCAGGACTCACCACACACCAAAAGCGCCAGTACTAAACAATATAGGGTTCACAAACACAAATCAAGTACTGAACAATAGTACTTACTACAGACAAGCAAAGTTGCACTAATTATACTCTGCAGACTATTTCTTGCCACCGACCTACGGGATGAACCCCGCATAACTGACTAGGCCATGGACTTCGTGAGAGATGTCTACATGTACCATCACCATCTCGTCAACCTTGGAGAACCTAACAGAGTGCTTTCCACTCATAAACATGATGATGAAGACATGCCGCATCAGATTTGTCGGGAAGCTTTACAAGAACCACACCCTTTGTAATCAAAGGCGCAACCAGGAAATTGTTGTGGTCAAGTACAACCTCGAGAACATGCCTGACAACAATGCTACAGGAAAAGTTCAGGACACGTGGCGACAAGGACACATCAGCTGGATAGTTTAGCAGTAGAACTCATCCTCAGGTCTTCCAGTTCACATGACATGACTTTGAGAACTTCATCTCCACCGCGGACCTGGTTCTAATTCAAACAGAAACCATATTTTATTACTATCTCCGTTCAGAAATATAAGATGATTTTCGATATTATACTCCATATATGACTACATATATGCACAGAAATGAGTGAACAAAGACACTAGAACTTGTCTTCAAAGGCATGAGAGCAGAGGGATTACTTGCAATATCCATAACACAAGTTACTGAGGCAAATATACCCTCTTCAAAGGTAGCATTGATGTTCATAAAGTACTCCCTCTGTCCCAAAATTCTTGTCTTAGATTTGTCTAGATACAGATATATCAAGTCACATTTTAGTATTAGATACATCCGTATCTAGACAAATCTAAGACAAGAATTTTGGGACGGAGCGAGTAGTTCAAAGTAATCTACAAGAAATCAGTGTCAACCTCTCGCATGTTTTGGTCAAAAGAGGAATTTAGAACTGTCATTTGGCACACAAAAATCACATGCAAGATCACCCAGAAAGTTGTACTACTAGTACTAGTACTGCGTGTTAGATGAAAAAACACAATCAAGATCGAGAAAAAGATTGTCAAGTAGAGATATTTCCTGGACTTGCTTAATGAGTTATCCCGGAGAGGGGGGCTTGGACAGGGCGATGGCTTTGAGCTTGTCTGCGGTAGTCTCAGCGGGGTGCTTGCGCTTCTTCGTACCATGAGCCTCGAGGGTTTTGGCTAGAGCCATAGACATCACGTCGGCCGGTGCTCCAGCGTCCATCCAAGAGAGGAAGATGAGAGAGGAAGCTGAGAGAGAAGAGTGAAATGAGGAACGAGATGAGGGAGAAGTGAAGCGAGTGGGGGTTTTCTTCAAGAGAGGAAGCTGAGAGAGAAGAGTGAAATGATGGTTGCTTCCTCCGTCCAACTTACTGCTGGAAAGGAGGGGTTTTGTGATTTGACGGCTCATTGGGCATTACTGCGGGGCTTCGATTGGGGTAGTCTACCGTCACTCTACTACGGAGTAATTTAGTACATGGCTGGTGGACCCCAATGCTGGTTGTCCCACACGTAGGCGGAAGTGAGTAATTTAGTGCATGGCTGGAGGAGGATCCGCACGGTAGAGCGTGTGCACTATTTTTCTAAAGAAAAAAATGATTACAGCAAGCATTTCCACTCTAACGACGGAGGAGTGCGAAACACGACAACCACTTGAACATACATAGTGCTCCTACTACTAGGCATGTGCAGTGGTTCATACGTCAGTACTACATAATCTTGTTGCTAGTGTAGTAAGATATGACGATAACAAATGATGTTGTGCGCATGTCAACTATATGAACAGTAATGTAGTAACATAGTACCACTTTTTCGACTATTCAGTCGAGAATGAACAGTGAGATCAATGTTAACAGAACTAGGTCTATAGCGCACAGAGAGTATGGTGTTATAGTACTCCATGAAACATGAACCATATGAAGCACGAATCAGTGTTAGGCAGGGTGTATGAAGGGTGCACGGGATGGGAGCAAAAGTTCCCTTCTCGACCCACTTTTGGGTGTTTGGCAGAGTGCATGAAGGGTGCATGAGTCCACACTAGTAGGTTAACACAAATACACGAAGAGGAAACAACTATATTGAGATGAGAATGCAACCAAACACACCCACACACTTTGTGCTAGAGTGACTGATCTGCACCATTTGAGGTTGATCCAATGGTCATGTTGCGCCGAGACATGGACATGCCCATGCAGAGGGCGTCTAAACACCACCGAATTCCCTCTGCTTGTTGAGGCGCACGACGTTGGTGATGCAGGGTGCAACCGCCCGCAGAGCCTGCTCCCGGTCGACAGGATCCAGCTCATCAAAGACGGCGTCCAATGGCATGAATGGATTCCGGTGACGGAGCCCTGAAAGGATTCGCCCGGTAATGACGACGGAAGCCCACAACTCCTCCTTGTCCAGCTCCGCCCCCACCATCGCACGGAGACGGCTCAGCTCCTCGGAGATATAGGTGAAGAAGGAGACCAGGTCAGGAAGCCGTAACTTGTTGAACTCGACGGAGTGGTCGAACGGGTTTAGCCCAACGGTCGGCATGGTCACGCTGGCACGACGGTAGGCATCAAGCAGCCGCAACACGTGCGTGGCAACTTGGTCCACCAAGTGGCTGAGGCGATCCTGGACCTCGTCACGATTGGCCCGCTCGCGCTCCAGCCGGCTCCCCTGATGGCCTATTGTATCTCCTGCTTTCTGCAGCAACGCCGCCGATGCCTCGAGCATCTTTGTGGTGGACGCCAGCCGCTTTTGAAGCTCCGTGAACTCCTGCACATAACAGAGGAGCATGGCACTCCTCTCCTCCTTGAACTCATAGAGCTCCACGTCCTTGGCCCTGAGAAATGCATCCTTGGCCTAGAGCTCCTGTGTTAGGCGCCTCGCCTCAGACTCCGTGATCTGCTGCGCCGCCATGGCACTAGGTAGAAGCAATGGGGAGAGGAAGCAAAGGGGGCAAAACGGCTGAAAGGCAATGCAATCTACAGGAAGGCGGAGGGAGCCAGCCGAGGAGCGGGGAATCTTTTCGTTTTCACCATGGGAAAACACCAGTCGACGACTTCTCACATCAGGGAGCAGTGGGTTTTACAGGCGGAGTCATCTCGTGACTAATTGCTACCGCGCCTGCTCCCGTCGATCAAAAAACTAAAAATCCTGCCGCGCCTGCTCCCGTCAATCAAAAAATTAGAAATTCTGCCGCACCCAAACACCAGAGCAACACCGCGGTGGATATTTAAATTTACCTACCGACAAGGAGATAAAAAAGGGGTGAAAAAACAAATGTGGCGGGGGCCTAGCTAATCGGTCAAACTAGCCCAACTAGCTAGCCACCGTGCTTCACTTATGTACTCGGCGGGAAAGGTGGTCTTTCGTGATTTGATGACTCATTTACTTGCTTCGGTGCTACGACCGAGGAGGACCGAGAAACGCGCGGCAGGGCATCCCACGTCTCGGCAAGGAAGAATATATGCGTGCACCACCCGGGAGGACCCCGAAACCACGCGGCAGGGTGTTCCATGTCTCGGCACGGAGGAAAAATGTGCGTGTAAAAATATACTGTATCAGACGTAGTACCTATGGTTCGACCTCGGGACCCAGCCAGTCGGTCGAAAACACCCCACTAGCCACACAACTTCATCATGCAAACGTGGCACGGAGGATAGGTGTGGTTAGCTCCGTATCGACCAGCCACAACGTCTCTTGTTCTAGGCGATTCTTCTATTTTCCAAGCTTTTTTTATAGTTATAATAACACCACGGCAAGCTAGCGCTGCTCTTCGTGTGCGCTCATGCAAAGGTTAGACGATGGAGAGGAGAGAGAGAGAGATCACAGACCTGGGACCCACCAGTAAGTGAGTCAACGGCCATGCACGTGTTGACGAGGCAGTCCCTCTACTCTACTCAACGTAATACTGTATAAAATCAAGTTATGTGACAAAGCCAACAACCGTTGTTGTCTCAGGCTATCGACTTACGCTTTGTAGTCCAGGTTGCCAGTTCGAATCTCGTCTTTCAGATTTGTTAGTTTTAGGTCCAAATTTGATTAATGACAAGTGGGACCCTCGTGTGTTGTTCCGATATTTCAGTGTAGGATGGTTTTTTTTGAACAAACACTTTGCGTGGTTAGACAAGTAACAACACGAGTTACACGTATTTTGCAAGTTTGCAAACAAAAATGACAGCGGCATAGAATATCACATCCACCCCATAGCTTAGATGCTATGGTGATACAAGTTTTTACATCGTTGGAAGTGAGATCCAATGGCTTGGGAGTAGTCTTTGTAATTATGCACAATTTCCAAACTCTCCAAAGGTTTTTTTGCAAATAAAATATTCAGGCCTCATGTGTGCCGCTGCATCTTGGATCCAACGGCTCCCCGTTGCTCATATTAGGTGCTCCCCGTAGCTTAATTACCCTCTATGGTGATACGAGCATCTAGGTCGTATGATCAGTGATCAGATGGCACATGCATAGTACTTGTACTTTCTGCGCAATTCCCGAACTCTCTCAGCCGTATATTGCAAAAACATTCAAACCTCCTACTGTGGGCCGTTAGATCTCCGTGAACTCATATCACCATATAATCTACGATGCGGGAGCACCTCATATTCTTCCGTGCAAGAAAACATAAGGTGCTCTCGCCGCTTGGATGCTACGGTGATACGAGCTTTGAGGTCGTTTGATCTGAGATCCAATCTGAGCAGTCGTTATGCTTGTAAGCAGTGGCCGAACTCTTTGGGGGCTTTTCTGCAAAAAACCATTTGAACCATCGAGGAGTTGTTGGGTCACAAATCCTACGGCTCCGAAGAGCTTGTATCACCAAAGCATCTAAGGTGTGGTAGCACATGAGATTCTTACATACATGAGAATATGATGTCCTCCTTCATCTTAGATGCTATGGTGATACGAGCTTTGAGGTCGTTGGATATGGGATCCAAGGGCATATGAGTAGTTTTTGTACAAATTGTGTGCAATTTTCAAACTCACCAAGGTTTCCTGTAAAAGTATTAAGACATCATGTGAGCTGCTATATCTCAGATATACAAGCTCCAGGCAACTCGTATCGGCATATCGCATTTAAGGTAAGGGGGCACATGATATTCTCCTGCGAAGGAGGGGTGGGGGGGTGCACAACCAATCGTTGTTTGGGAGGGTGGGGACAAATAGAATCTAAACAACCCTAAACAGAGCTTCACAATTTTATCCAAGGTCGAGGGGTTAACCTCCGACAATCTACATAGCTCCGACTAAACACAACATTTGCATGTACTGTAGTACTAGACTTGATATTCATGTTTTAGTTTCCTGTTCATTTTAAATATTGAATTGAGGACCATGCATGTCTTACATTTTACTCCCTTCGTTCCTAAATATTAGTCCTTTTATAGATTTCAAATGGACTGGCACATACGGATGTATATAGACATATTTTAGAGTGTATATTCACTCATTTTGCTCCGTGTGTAGTCACTTCTTGAAATCTCTAAAAGACTAATATTTAGCAACAGAAGGAGTATTTTGAATTCATGTCATACATGCATGGTTTGGAAAAATAGATACACTATACTTATTGGATTGTTGTTGTGTTTGTGTTTGTGTGTGTGTGTGCGTGTGTGTGGTCATATGCTTGATACGTACAAAGTTTTCTCACCACCATATTGTTCATCTTTTAAATCTAAATTGCAATGAAAAACTTACTAGGGATACCATGAAATGTGAAATCCACGTTGAGATCACTATATCTCAAACTCACTCTAATTCAAGAACTTGTCATAAATCAATTACCACGTTGAGATTAGTATTTGTAAGGAAAATACGGGCATTGTAATACACATAGATTCGTTCGGCAATTTAAAAGATTCCTTTCGTATTCTCGAATGGTAGGACCCAACGGTGTACCAGCCAGACCTTTGCTCGTGTTGATCCTAAAAAAATCGGGCTCGTGTCCTTCTGGTGGCGTGCGTGGTACGCACACACTACAAAAAATACACTTCCATGATGCTACATGTTTGTCACAGTAGGTCGCGTTTTTTGTCATGCATGTACATCCATGACGATTTTATGACAGAATCAAGATAGTCATGCATGTGTTGTCGTAGAAGTGTTCCATGACATTACAAAAATTATCATCACGGAAGTGTCCACTTCCATGACGATAAATCGCGCGTCACAAAAGTGCTTTTGTCAAGGGTGACCGACATGTGGCATCCACCGTAATGGAATGTCGTTAAGATATCGGGTCGGGTTTTCGATCCGATAACCCGTTAACAACCCCGACCAATGGGGATTTTCCAATGTAAAATCATCATTGGCTAGAGGAAACACGTGTCGGCTCCTCGTTGGGACAGATGTCATCCACTCATTGGACAGAAGGCGCCTATGATACATCGACACGTGGCATGACCCAACAGAGGCCCATTCCTGTGAAAAGGCCAACCCGTTTGACTTGGTCAAAAGGTGGCGGGCAGGCCCATGGAAAGCCTGTTAACGGCCTGTTCGCATATAGCCCATTTACAGCCCGCTAACCCAAGGCCCGTTACGGCCTATCCAATTAGGCCCAGTAGCGTCATCTGGGCCATCCAATATGATTCCAGCCCGTTTTCACTTCTGGCCCATGTATGGCCCATGACGTCTTTCGGCCCATATGAGGCCCTATGTAACTCTTGGCCTATTAACAGCCCGTGGTGAAACTGGCCCGTAATGAACACTGTATCACTTTACACCCATTAACGACCCATGGTGAAACTGGCCCGTAATGAACAGTGTATCACTTTATACCCATTAACGGCCCGTTATTCTGTTGGTCCGTTTCCAACCCATGTTATCTTTTGGCCTTCTCAGAGCCCATTTATTCTTGGGCTCATTTCCAGCATTCGTTTACTTACAGCCCGTTACTGTCATTTTCTGCTTGTGGGCCAAATTCAGCCCGTGGTTACAGTCGGCCCGTTTGTGGTCTGTTAATACGTTGGGCCGTTTTCATAGCATCATCAAATACGGCCTATTAACGATGGCCCGTTATGGTCGGCCCATGAACGGACGATTCCAACTCTAGCCCGTTTATGGACATAATGCGGTCTGTTTGGCCCATGTTTGGCCAATCGATCATACGGCCCGTATAAGGCCCATTGATGATACGACCTGTAGAAGGCCCATTGTTTCTACGGCCCGTAGAAGGCCCACTGTTTCTACGGCCCGTAGAAGGCCCACTATTTCTACGACCCATAGAAGGCCCACTGTTTCTACGGCCTGTAGAAGGCCCACTACCACTACAGTAAATATTAGCCCATGGTTATTGTGGCCTAGTTTTAAAAAATAGGTTATTGCAGCCACTAGCAAACCGCGGAAAAAGAACTGCAATGTCTACGAGCAAACAAATAAACAAGACAACAAGGAAATAAATAAGCAAGCAAGTTATGCTAGGCTATCACGGCTATTACACATATTACATCCACTGGGCATCAAAGTTCGCCACAAGTGCAAATATAGGCCCACTGCCACTACATATAAACGCCACAGCAGAACAAGTCCAGAACTGAAACCACTTCAGAAGAGTTCAAGAAACAATATCCTGGGTACCCATAATGCTGGCAAGATGCTTAGCAAGCTTATTAACTTTCTCTTATTTGTCGCTTGATCCTCCAGCGCTTGCTGTTGCACAAGAATGTACGCATCTGAATTCTGCAGGGCCTTCCTCAGTCCTTCGGCTTCTGGCCGCAGCACAACTGACTGATGCCTTTTAGCTTGTAGCTGAGACTGAAGAAGCCGACGCGATTCAGGCAGCGAGTTCGAAGAGCTTCTGCCAGCGGTACTGGCCAGTAACTCGAACACTACATCAACGCAGGACTGTGGGGTTTTCTCACTGTCTACAAGATCGTTTTTATCACCTTTCTTGGAGACCAACAGGGTTGTCTCACTATCTTGAACCTTATTTGCATTACTTTCTCTACCATTGCATAGTGGGGTGCTCTTCTCCAATATTCTATTTGCATACTACAAGAGAAAAAACAGACACATCACAAGTTTAGCTTGTAGTATACGAAACTCATTTTGGTAAAACAGTTCAGTAGTAAGGTGGACAAGATAACAACATGAAACAAACATATATCTATGTACTATGGTCACTATATTGTCCATATCATTCTAGTTTATGTTCCCTAATAAAGATAGAGACACAGTTCAACTCATATATTTTTAAGACACAGCAGCATAGACAGAAGTTAACACAGCATTGGCAGCACTTGTAATGTGCATCACATGAGAACATAACTATTTATACAACTTAAACTGAAATCAACATAGAGCAAGAAGTTAGAACAACAATCCAGTTAAAGAAATAGGTTTAAAACATACCTGTTGCGCCATTGTAGTTTCAATTGGATCCTTCAAATTCGAAAGTAGTTGGTATGAGTAAATACAGTGATGTAACAACAAAGGAGTATGGACCATAGCTACGCAATCTGACCTGAGAACAGTTGCTCTTCTGCTTTAAACATGGAGTTTGGGTTAGCTGTGGTGGTCTTCGTGCTTTGGGCACGACAGTAGCTTCACAAACTGCTCGTGTGGGGGTACTCTGTGGTGGACATGGTGCTTTGTCAACTAGAAGTGGGTTACTATCCACTGGGGTTGCGGTTAGATGGGTTGTAGCTGGTTCTCTGCCCAATAGTGTAAGTGTGCAATTTGGAAGAGTCTCGATTATGTGTGGTGGGGCTAGTTTGTGGACCAGTACAACCATGGTTCTATCTGCATCGACGGGTAGCACTATCTTTTGTGAAGAACGGGTTTTTGCTCCCTTAGATACTACTAGCACCCCCTCCAATTCAAATGGCTGATAAACAAGAAAAGAAATTGAACGTATAGACATTGTATGATAGACATATGTGGTAATTCACATATATGTTGTCTAACCAAACAGGACAGCATGACACAATTTCACATATATGATGCCTAACTAAACAGGATAGCATGATACAGTTTCAGATATATGATGGATAACTTAACATGATATAATGGCATAATTCAACATATGCTGAGTACCTAAACAGGATGACATGACAAAACTATATGATGTCTTTCTAAAATAGGTTGGGATGAAATAATTCACATACATGTTGTCTAAGTATACATGATGGCATGATATAATTTCCATAATTGATTCATATACTAAGCAGCTGGCACTCGCATGTATGATCTCTAAACTAAGCAGATGGAATTCAATATTGTGCATATGATGTCTAAACTAAGCAATGCAAGACACCATATGCATCATATGAGAAATATACACATTGCAACTTAGAGCATACACCTCAGGTGGGATATAGGACTGGTCATCTGTCTCTCAGTCCTCCTCTGAGGAGCTCCCTGTAACCATCGAGATATATGCTTCAACAGGTACCATTGCCTTCTCTGAAGACCTTGTTTTCACTCCAGATTTTTCCATAACCGGCTCAAATGGCTGATACACATGAAGAGTAGTTCAATATACACAGATTGTCGACAAATGGAATACGTAATGAAAAAAATAGATGGCATGAGATACTTCACATATATGATGCTTGGCTCCATGGCGGTGCATAATTCACATATATGATAACTGGCTAAAAAACATGGCATTGCATAATTCACATATCTGACATAGAAAGCAAACAGGAGGCATTGACACAAAGCATGTCTAATCTAAGCAGATGGCATGGCAATGCAAGACCCTATATGCATGATATGACCAATATAACCCAGCCAAGTTAGAGCATGCACCTCGGGGGGGGGGGGATACAACTGGTCATCTGTCTCTGAATCCTCCTCTGAGGAGCTATCTGTAACCAACAAGAAATCTGCATCGACAGGTAGCACTGACTGCTCAGAAGACCTTGTTTTCACTCCAGATTTTTCCATGACCGACTCAAATGGCTGATGCACAGGAAGAGTAGATGAATGTATAAACATTGTTGACAAATGGAATACATTATGGAAATAAATATGGCACAATACAATTCTCATATAGGATGACTGGCTAAACAGGATGGCATTGCATGATTCACGTATATGATGCCCGGCTAAAGAAGATGGCATTGCATAATTCCCATATACTCCCTCCGTTCCTAAATATTTGTCTTTATAGAGATTTCAAATGGACTACCACATATGGATGTATATAGACATATTTTAGAGTGTAGATTCACTCATTTTGTTCTGTATGTAGTCACTTGTTGAAATCTCTAAAAAGACAAATATTTAGGAATGGTGGGAGTATGATATAGAAACCAAACAGGTGGCATTCACACAAAGCAAATCTAAACTAGTTGATGACATATAAGATGTATAATGTAAGCAATGCAAGGCGCCATATGCATGATATGACCAACATCAACATGCCAGGTTAGAGAAAACACCTCAGGTGGTAAACAGGCGTGGTCGGCTCCTTCTGAATCTCCATCTGAATAGTAATCTTTCTCTGGAATACAATCTGGAAATGCAGGAGGGGGGCCCACTTCGCCCACCATGGAGCGGCGTCTGCATGACATTATATTCCCACGCAACGGTCTTCTCTTTTTCTCTACATGTTCAGTACGATTGTGTACAATATCTGACATGCATAATAAAAAAAATAGTTAGATTTTGTAAGGCCTAAGGGTGCATGCAAAAATCAGGACTGATGGTAGCAAACGAGTGGATGGATCCAAAACTAATGATAGCAGGTAGATTACAGCTTCAGTTCAAAAAGATAGACAATGGATCATCTATTGTTTGTTGCCCACCCAACATGAACCACATAGAAGACCCCAGATGAACCAGATAGTAGATAGATACTATTCATTGCTGGCTCGATATGAGACCCATGGGCATTTCAGAACTCAAGTTTGAACGATAAAGTAGCAGGTAATAATAACCGATGTATAACGTAAGCAAACATGAAAGACTGCGACCTCTCTTCCGGAACTATGTAGTCCTCAGGTTCATCTGCTCAGTCGATGATGGTAATGTAGTTGGCGTGGCTGCCGGCAATGGGGAAGATGATCTGAGGCGGCGAAAGAAAGTCTGCATGGGGGATCTCTGCTGCAGTGAACGCTTCTGTCGATGGTGCATCTCAGGTGGGGTGGATGACGACACGGCAGGAGTAGGACATAACACACAGAGTTTTATTTGATGCCTATCTGAAAATGAAGTAAATCTGTAAGGGTTCCTTAGAATTGGAGGATTCTATAAACGCAGGGACAGGAAAAACACAGAATAGGATATGAATGCACGTGCAAAACAGAGCATTTGGAAACATAGGATTTCAATCAACCTGTGTGTTTGGTTCCCATGAATTGGAAGAACACAGGAATGGAGAAACGTGGTCAAATTAAAGACAAACCATGTGAAAATGAAAAAATAAGAATCTTATTATGCCAGTAATGCAATTAATTCTGTTCTTCATGCATATTAATTTGAAAAGGACGTCCAAGTGAATAAAATTCCTATGTTTTTTCTTCGAAAGAGACACCAAAGGAAAAAATCCTCCAATTTTGCTTTGCTCCACTCCTTCTAACAGATTTTCACGAATAGTAGTCCCATAGCAAAGAATCCCTGAGGGATCGACATGGATGCAGAGTAACAAAGTGATGCAACGAGTGTACAACCTCTTTGGCATAGCCTTGTGGACCTCAGCATCATTGGGTTGTACGTGGAGGATGGTGATGATGCTGGTGTGACTGTCGGAGGCGGGGAAGAAGATCCGAGGCCTCTGGAAACAGCGCTGAGGGTACTGCTATGCTGTGATGGACAGTTTCATCGTTGGAGCAGCTCTGCTAAGGTGTACGGCGACGAGGCTGAAGCAGGACAAGACAGACAATGTTAATCTGAAGTGGGACCCTAATATCACCTGCAATAGATGATGTAAAATACATCACCAAAGAGTGCTAGATGTAAAACGCATCAGCCACGCCACGACCGCTCCGACAGATGCTGTAAGTGCTGTTCACTCTGAACTTAACTGAAGAAAATGAACTTTACAGTCGAAACTGAATTTTACTGTCGAAACTGATTGAACTAGTAACAGAGCATTGCAATAGATGTTTAGGGCGTTCGAGCACTAGTAGCAGAGAAGTAGTGATCTAAATCAGCAGACGCTCGAGCAGGGAACACACCAGTAGAGAGCAAGTCATGCAGTAGCATCGTGGGCGAGTGCTAAAGCAGCAACTCTTGTAGCTACCGGAGGTCGTGCAGCAGCGCAAGCGAGAGCAAGAGCAGAGCAGCAGCATGAACGAAAGCAAGAGCAGTGCAGCAGCGCGACCGACAGCAAGAACAGAGCTGCAGCGCGAGCGAGAGTAGGAGGAGCTGCAGCTAGTGCCGTTGTGGAAGTCGCCGCCGAGGAAGCAACGACATGGGGGAGAGACGTCGTGGATGATGTGGCCAGCGACGGCGCCGTCGATGGAGACCCGCCATGTCTGCTCGGTGTCGAGCACCGGCAGCCCCGTGAGATCGAATAAAATATAAAATGCAGCGGTGAGTGCAGAACCTCCTTGGTGGCGTCGAGTTGGCCTCGGCTTCATCGGAGGAATTGGTGAGGGTGCTGTGGTTCCGATGGGGCAGGTCTAGACGACGTTGTGGGGATTGAGGTGGCGCGATAGACAAGGCGAACATCGGGGCAGCTCCTTGGAGGTGGAGGACGGGGAGGCTGATCCAGCGGGACGATGAGATCGACAACGGATCCTCATCCAGTGCGGTGGATGAGGGACGGCGAGCTGTTGTGGTGGACGACGTAGTCGGGGAAGAGTCTCTGGCTGGGCAGTGGTGGGGTTCCGCGGGTTTTGGCGGCCTCGGTGTACGAATGGGGGGGGTGAAGGGGGAGGGGGGAGCCAAGCTTAGGGACACGCTTGTCCGAAATGTAGGGTAAGTTACCAGCGTACCCCACCGGTTTTGACACCGCGACGTGGAGCTTCATTTCCGGCTGAGGGGTAGAAGGGGGATTTTGTCTGTCTGGGCTGCGGGACCGATTTTGGATGAGGAGGGAGTTCTCGCGTGCGTCCAAATTTCTGGATAACAAGGCGCGGCCCGGGTTGAAGAGGCGGGAGTTTCAAAGCAGGTGAGACAAAAGATACTCGAGCTTGAAAATTTCGGGATAACAAGGTGCGGATTCCTTGTTCGGCAGAACAAACTTAATGTGTAAAAAAACAATTCATACAAGACACAAGAGAGTCATGTCCCCTTTTACTATATTGCTATAGATGCCATTGAAAAAACTACAAGAAAAATGTAAAAAAAATCGGGAGAACAAGATTACCCTGCACAGTACCAAATCGATTTGCACTTCCCTCAACAACAACAAAAAACAAATCAATTCCCACCAAAGAAAGAGTAATGTCCCTTTCTATATGATTACAAATGCCAGGATCTCGAATTTCAATTTTTGAATCCATGTTATGTTGAATTCGAATACATCCTTAGGTGACCTTGCGGTTTACAATTGATGTAGTCGTAAATTTTGATCTTCCATCATATATGAACATTTTACTCCACCATGTGAACATATATATTGTCGTCTACCATATGGACTAAATTTGAATCAATTTTCCTTATTTGAATACGATTGTTGTCAAGTTATACAATAATTTAAATATTATCTTGATAACAAAAAACATGCATATAGCAGTAATCATATTTCACTATGAACTACATGTACCATACACTCTCCAATTCAAATATTTGTATCCATTTTATGTTGAATACAAATCATAGTACATTATTGGTCTAGGTAGCGAGATGTTCGGGATAATCTAAACCCTGTTTTCATATGAATAATTTTTGGCTGAATTGGGACAAGTTTTGGTATAAGCTTCTTGCAAAACCGGAGATTGTCTCAACAAGCCTTGTGGTTCCGAGAGGGAACGTGTCACCTTTGTGTGCGAAACGATATACGCTGCCTCACCCATGATTTTCTTTACAGAGGCAACATAGAACTATATGAGTTCCCTGTTAAATTTTGGAATTATTTCGGGTTCATTTGGCCTTTTTATACATTAATTGAGTTTTTGGACTTTTAATGTGCAGAATCTAAATATGGATTGCATGCACATGCTCCGGTGCACCAAAGTGGGTTGAAAAATCACATGTCTGTCCTTGGTTGAATTTCTAGGTCCCATGGAAGAAATGAGAATGAAATTCAAACATCTGGGCGTCATGACTGGGCCGAGAACATCGATAAACTTAGATTTTAAATTCATGTAAATCCAAAACTTGCCTGGAAATCATGAAACTTGGCATGGTGTCATGTCATGACACTAACATGTTGTGGTAAAAAATTGGGCCGATTTGGAAGCTCGTGGTTCTAAGAGGGAACGTGCCACCTTTGAGTGTGAAACGATATACGCTGCCCCCCCCCTTGAGTTTCTTAACAAAGGCAACATAGAACTACATGAGTGCCCTATTAAATTTTGGAATTAATCCGGGTTCGTTTGTCGTTTTTTATACATTAATTGAGTTTCTGGTCATTTAATGTGCATAAGTCAAATTTGAACTACAAGCACATGCTCTCGTGCACCAAAGTTGGTTGAAAAAAATCACATTTGTGTCCTCGGGTGAATTTCTAGGTTCCATGCAAGAAATGAGAATAAAATTAAAACATATGGGCATCGTGGCTCGGCCGAGAACAATGAGAAACTTGGTTTTAAAATTCTTGTAAATCCAAAACACGTCTGAAAATCATGTAACTTGGCATGGGTGTCATGTCATGGTACTACCATGCTGTGGTAAAAAAATTGGCCGAATAGGAACATATTTTGGTATAAGCTTCTTGCAAACTGAATCTTCTCTCAAGAAGGCTCGTGGTTCTGAGAGGGAACGTGCCACCTTTGAGTGTGAAACGATATACGCTGTCCCCCTTGAGTTTATTTACAAAGGCAACATAGAACTACATGAGTGCCCTATTAAATTTTGGAATTATTCCGGCTTCGTTTGGCCTTATTTACACATTAATTGAGTTTTTGGTCATTTAATGTGCATAATTCAAATTTGAACTACAAGCACATGCTCTCGTGCACCAAAGTTGGTTGAAAAATCACATTTGTGTCCTCGGATGAATTTCTAGGTCCCATGCAAAAAATGAGAATAAATTTCAAACATCTGGGCATCATGGCTCGGTCGAGAACATTGAGAAACTTGGTTTTAAAATCGTGAAACTTGGCATGGTGTCATGTCATGGTAGTACCATGCCGTGGTAAAAAATTGGCCGAACAGGAACAAATTTTGGTATAAGCTTCTTGCAAATCGGAGCTTCTCTCAAGAATCCTCGTGGTTCTGGGAGGGAACGTGTCACCTTTGTGTGCATAATTCAAAATTGAAATACAAGCACATGTTCCAGTGCACCAAAGTTGGTTGAAAAATCACATGTGTGTCCTCGGGTAAATTTCTAGGTTCCATGCAAGAAATGGGAATGAAATTCAAAATTCTAGGCGCCGTGGCTGGGTTGGATACATTGAGAAACTTAGTTTTTTAATTCCTATAAATCCAAAACACGCATGAAAATAATGAAACTTGGCTTGGTGCCATGACATGGCACCAACATGCTGTGGTAATTTTGCAGTCCGATTTGCGAAGGCGCACACATTAACAATCAACAAAGTCATTTTGGAACAAGTGCTATCACGTTACAATCGGAAACACAAGTATTATTGAAACCGTGGGCGTTCTACTTACTAGTACCATTTACGTGCCGCCACGCGTCCCCATTTTTTATTAGCTAGGAGGCGCCGTGCAGGGTAGCTAAGTACAAGAGGCATGCGATCAGACCCCTGCGCGTGCTTATCGGGAGGAGAGCCCTTTGACCTCCATCTGTCGTCCACCTCTCTCCCAAGTTCTCCATTAATGGCGCCCAAGCCTATGTTTAATGGCGTGGCTATGTCTCACTCGACTGAGATTTAAGAGAGAAAAAAGAAAATCTGAAAGCACGGATCTTGATGTAAGATCCGACGGACCTATATAGCATCTACTGCGACTTATAGCAAGACTAATGAATATATAAGGACGATTAATTGTCTTACATAATTAGAAAGATAATTAAAAAACCCACATGCGGCTATGCCCGAAATACACAAGGGCAAAAGAAGAAGGAAGACAAGGATCTGGCTTGCTGATCTCTACTTTCTTGATGCGTTGCTGCAGGCCGCGGGAACTAGTCTCCGCGGCGAGCGGTGATGAGCTCTTTCGTGTCCTCAAGACGCTGCTTGAGAACATCCACGGATTCCTTCACCAGCCTTTGGCTCTAGTTGCGGAGCATGTCATTCTCGTCCATAAGTTTCTTGACGATGACACCGGTCCTCTTCAACAATGCACTGGTCTCCTCCTGCTGGTCTGCACTTCGGACGATCTTCTCCCTCACCAGGTCGCGCTCGGCCCGGAGCCTCTCATTGCCCCCCCTTAGTTGCCGGATGACGCCGGTAGCCTATTCAAATGAGGCTTTCATGTCATCCTGCAACCTCGCCCAGCCGGAGATCTGATCCATCTGGCTATGGATGATTGCATGCATGCGCCTGTAACAGACATCGCCTGCCCGCGAGAAATTTTCCGAGGATGCCGCGGCACGGCGGGACATCTCTGCTGCTTCTGCGGCGCGGCCGGACTAGTCTGCTGCATCAACGGCGTGGCAGGACCTCCGTGCTTCTTCAGCTGCGCGGCGGGACCTTGGTGCTGCTACTTCCGCACGGCAGGACATGTCGGTTGCTCTCGCAGCGAGGCAAGACATCTCTCGTGCTTTCGCTTCCATGCTCGCCTCTCCCTGGTGGCAATCTGTCGACCCAGAACTCACGCTGGCCATGGCAGACACAAGGGAAGGATGCTGAATGACTTGTTTGTTTTTGTGGATGAGGAGTTGAGGAGGAATGTGCAGTCATCTTGGGTTACTAGTATTTATAACCGAGTACTAATATGCTCCTAAGTGGGAAACCGTTTAGGTTGTGATCGGTGTGAACAGGTTTGCAATTCAATATAGCGTGGTACTAATATGCTCCTAAGTGGGAAACCGTTTAGGTTGTGATCGGTGTGAACAGGTTTGCAATTCAATATAGCGTTGAGTAATTTGGAATGTGACGAGACGCAAGCTCAAAATTTATTGACGGTTCTAGTTTCGAAGTGCAGCACTATTCCCGGATAGAGTAGTTCTTTTCCTACTCCATCCTTTCTCGTTTATAGGGCTTATCTTAAAATTTTAGTTTTTCCATTTTATAAGGCTCAATTTAGTTGTTCCCCATCACATGTTCAGATTCCAAGGTGCATTAAAACATTGCATGCAAGTATTAAGAGAAAATTGACCAATGCATGTACTTTATGCATGCATGCATTGCAATTAATGCATTGATAAACATAATTTTTTGAGAAAAACAAGAGCATTAATTAGGTGCTTTTGCAAACTACAGAAAATATTCCACCACTCACCATCTTGGTTGGTGAGATTTTCGAATTAAGCCCTATAAACCGGAAAGGAGGGAGTACTGCTGTGTACGTGCAATAACTGGCACCGTCGTATACATATCTTACGGTTAATGGGGCCTTCTACAAGAATAGTCGCGTGGCGAGCTCTATGCTAGTCTTTTTTTAGACGCATTAAACCTATCTCTCGGGACTTCTCGCACGCACCATCGTGCCACCCACAGAAACTTGTACTCTGAGTTTAGTATGTTATACAGGAAGAGAAGAGGTGCACGCACGCACTCATCCTCTCACACATGCGTCCGTTTTTTCTCGAAAAGGAGGATGATGACCCCCACCTTTGCATCTGGGAGTCACACACGCATCTGTAGCTACGAATTGTAGTGTTCTCAACCATCCGATTGGATCTATCATGGATGTACCTATATACTAAAACATGTCTAGATACATCTATATTTTGACAAATAGAAGGCATGTATTGTGGAACGGAGGGAGTGCTTGTCATCAAAATGGATAAAAAGGGACGTATCTAGAACTAAAATACGTCTACATACATCTCCTTTTATCCATTTTGGTGAAAAGTAGTACTTCTTACCCAAAGGAACTTTATATCCAACATACACAAAATATCCGTTCGACTGTTGGAAATTACCGATCTGATGTTGAAGTAATTGCTGCATCGCCACCAAAACTCACCATTTCTTAAGCTAAAGTAGACCAAGGTAATACCTATATTAGCATATTACTAAGATAAACAGAAGGCACTGTAGAAACATTTAGGATGTGAGCTTGTCAATCTGAATGTGGAGGGACACCAGCTTAGCCCCGGCCAGCAGCTTAGGCGGATATGTGAAGAAGGTCAACTCCTGCACGTCGACATTGCCGGAATCCTTGCTGCTTGTCACCTCCATTTCCACCTTGACGGTGTCGGTCGTGCCTTTGGGCTCCCCCGGTGGGCCGTTCGCCCACAGCTTGGCCACGTAGTGCGGCAGTGGGGACGCCCCCGCTCTGATGCAGATGACCGACACGGTGATAGGCGTGCCGATGTCGAGCATGCCGCCGACTAAGAAAAATGCACGACCGTCCTCCTTCGCGAACAGCAAGAGCCGTGGCTCTGACAGTGGCACTTGCAGCTGGAGCACCTTGTCGTACTGGATCCTGTGCATGGGCATGGGATGCGCGGTGCTAATGTGGTGGTAGAGCGCCGCCGGCGGGCCTTCGTAGCCGCAGATGGGCATGGGGAATTTGCAGGGCGCGAGCGGAGACACGCTCTGGTGATCGGCGAGCTTGTGGTAAGTGATGTAGAGCCCACAGCCTTCGTGTGGGCACTCCACCCTCACCGACGAAAGGACAGAGTCCACCGCCGTGTTCCGCACGTCGAAGCCACCACCACGCTCACACTTCTGGCACTGCCGTTGGTTCCCGGGACGCTTGATGCAGCAGTACGCGCAGGCCAGGTGCCCTCCCTTGCACTGCAGAAATCAATCGAACAACACATCAATCAAGAAACCTGCACCTTGCTCAATCAGCCGAACGGATGATGTATATTCAAACCTCATACACTGGAGGCGTCAAGGGGCAGAGGCACAAGGGGAAGTGGAGCACGGTGAGGTCCATCGAGACCTTAGAGAGCTCCATCGTCGGGTCCTGTTCGGTCTGCATGATCTCGCCCTCCTCGTGCACAACCATCTCTCGACTTGGGCCAGGGCATTACAAAGATTTACCATCACATATTTTATACTACTTCAAGGTGCATTAAATCAACACATGCAAGTATCAAAAGGAGAGCCACGACATGCATGCATGCGTTGTCATTAATACATCGGTAAATGCAAATTATTGAAATATATCGAGTGCAGTGCTTTGATGTGTCACGTCAACTCGTACATCAATGAGAAGTTTGATTATCCTCCCCCTCACGGACTTAACTGCACCTGCCTTTGGCTATATGACAGGTTGGCGACACATCTGTCGGGCCCACCTGTCATACACGCAAAGGTAGGAGCGTCCCTCCCTCTCCCATGAGCGTGGTGGCTGGCAAGACTAGGAGAAGCTTTCGCTACACGCTCTCCCTCCCACACACGATGGACATGCAGCAGTTCAATCGGTGTCAGATGGCCAAAAGCGTACTGTAGTACTCCTCCAGTGCAGTAGTACTCCATCATTGTTCGACTTCCCGAAGAGGCGAAGAGCCAAGCGCAGCCCGGACGCTCGTGTGGCAGTTTCATGTGTAGAGTACTCTAGGATAGCATGTACCGTGCCTGTAAGCTTAAAATCGTTGGGGTCGGCTCCATGCTATGTGGCCGTCTCGAAGTTTTTTTAAAAAATTTAAAATAGTCTTCTGGACCTACCTGTCACCCTGGTGATTGTAGTTTGCACGCTCATCTGGTCAAGACAGGAATATATAATTTAATTTGTTTTTTTCGAAAAGGGGGGACTCCCCGGCCTCTGCATCAGAACGATGCATACGGCCATAGATATTTTAATTTGTGGTGGGTAAATGTTAGAGGTTGCAGCAAATATATTGTACACTGCGGGTCTTTCAGCCAAGTTTAGAGGCAAGCATGTGGGGCCAGTGCTATGATGTGTCGTGTCAACTCGTACAACGAGGAGAAGCTTGATTTTACTACTACACGCCTTCTCCCCTGCCCATGCGCGCGGTTGCTCGCAAACGAGGACATGCTTTTGCTTAGTAGTACTTCTACAACAAGCTATCCGTCCCGCTCGTGGTGGATGGACATGCAGTAGTGGATTCGACATTGTAGAAGCAATAGTAGTAACATCATTGTTCGTCTTCTCGAAGAGGTGAAGAGCCAAGCGCAAACCCGAATGTTGTTGTTGCGAACATTGGAGCACGCATATGGATAGGCTCTTGCATGAGAAAAAATTGCTATGTGAGCCCACTATGTACTAGTACGTGCAACTACTTGCTAGTATAACCCTGTAAACCAGTAAGGAGTATTTGCCCTTCTAGAGATTTCAACAAGTGACTAGACTACACCGAGATGGAGTACATATGGAGCAAAATGAGTGAATCTGCATCGTAAATAAATACGTACTAGTTCTATCGTTTTCCTCTCCGAGGTGCACAATATTGAGTATACTGACTAGTCTCTTTTTGACATGCATTTACGTTTTTTTGACACAGTACAGAAGCAAGTGCTCATATACACGCACATACATCACCCCTATGAACGCACACACGCACGGCAGTATCGTCTTGAAATTTATGAAGTCACCATAGGCACCTCGTCATCGACGGGTCCATAGGTGCTTGAATACTAAGGAGGGAGAGGGTAGCGGTTCCCGAGACGATGAACGGTCAATGATGCATCCTCAATTACATGCAGATGGAATTAATTGGAGAAGCAGAATAGAGCAAGCACGATGTGAATGCAACAGAGTTTGGAATCTCATATAATAAAGGCGCCCCACCACTCCAATCCATCGACTCCCAAGTCTCTGCGCAACATTGCTCACTCCAATCCAAGACCAAGTGACCAGAAGCCACAAGCACCTATGGAGGCGATGGAAGCGAGCGGCAGTCGGCTGTGCCAAATCATCGAAGGCGCCGGCCTTCGGCCCCGCACCGCGCAACATTTCTAGACGGTGTTGGCAACCGCCGGCATCATAGCCCTCGCCGACGCCGGCTTCGCCTCTCGCATGGATGACATGATGGTCAACTCCATCCGCAAGTTCACCGCCGTCAAGAAGCACGAGGATGACCTTGCCGTACTGCTCCAGCCTGCGCGCCCAGGCTCCTCATTGCCTGCTACCATCATCGGCCTCCATGGTGATGAACTCTTTCAAGCCCTGGTGGCCCTGCAGGTGCTGGAGGTCGCGACAAAGAATGTGCACCTCAAGGCTGCGCTCGCCGCGCAACGCCTCGCCATGCAAGAAACCGTTGACCTGCACATCCACGTCTACAAGGAAATTGTCTACATAGGCCACTACAAGGCAAGCAAGGACAGAAAGACGTTGGCCTTCTTCCAGAGGCTGGAATCTTTGGACGCCATTGTTCCGAAGCACGTCGACCTGGCCACGAAAGCCGCTGCTACTTTGGCGCCGTTCGGTGGGCCGGCGCCCTGAGTCGAGGAGGTGGACGTCGTCGATGGATGCATCTCTTCTTCTTGTCTCCTGTAACCAGCACTGCATCGCCTCGTTGCCTTAATGTTTTATTAGTATAGTACTCCCTCCGTTCCCAATATAAGTCTTTCTAAAGATTCCAACAAGTGACTACTACGTACGGAGCAAAATGTGTGAATCTACGCTTTAAACTATGTCTACATAGATCTGTATGTTGTATTCCATTTGAAATAGTATCTAAAAAGGCTTATATTTAGGAACAGAGGGACTATATGGCATTTTTATTCTAGTCGTAACGTTTTCACTGTGAGGTGGGGCCGCAGTTGAGCAAACCCACCCCGCCCACCGGGCGTCGGCCGAGTTTAGAATTAGAAGAGAGAAACGAGGGAGGAGAGCTAGCTGTAGCACGTATGCTGTTGTCAGATGGGACTCGTGTTTATAGAATAGGAGTACTGAGCACTCGTGCCTCTTTTTTTTGAGGGAAAAATTAGTCGTATGTCTAGTACCAGTAGTTGGGTGCGTGCGACCTATAGCTGTCATCACTTTAGGTCTCCTTTTCAAACTGCAGCTACGCTTGATAGTACATATTTTTTTACGCATTTATCCTCCTATATGTACTCCAAGGCTATTTCCACGTGCTCCCATTCGCCGACATGTGGGACATAGAGCATCTGGTTCATTGTGCATGCACGACTCGAAGCATATGCCGGGGTACTTTACATTTCAAACCTCACGAATTACATGCAAACCCCCCGCAGAAGAATAAATAAATGAAGAAACCGGAGCACGTTCACTATATTTTGGACATAACATGTTTATAAAAAATGACCACACCTAAACGAGTCTAAGGGCCTCTTTGATTTTTCCCACAAAAATGGGCCTCTTTGATTCGCAGAATACTGAAAACACAGGAATGGGGAAAGTATGATGGCGATGAACCGAGACGAGGAGAACTCTAACTCAGTTAGAGGTTAGAGTTAGATTCTAACCCTGAACTAACTCTAAACCAAAGAGGTGTATGGATGGCAGGGTTAGATTGACAATAAATGCTCTTTCTCAATCATTTGACTCCTTTGGACCCTATTTCCTGCTGGATTTGGTGTGGCCGGCTCTTCTGTGGCCTCCTCCCGCTCACAATTAACATAAACGAACCATCTATACAAATCAAGCATGCAAAACATGATAATTTTTACATTGTCCATACAAATCAGATATCCCACTTAAACCTACAAGTCGTCAATCAAGCTTCACAAAATAAAAAAACACTTCATGAAACAAAGCATGAGCTAACTCATCACGGAAGTCATTCACGATAGGGAGGGAGCCCGGAGCCCCTCACGCACCGAGGGAGGAGCTCGCCATCGTCGCTCTGGAGGAAGGCTCTGTAGAGCCCAATCTCCGGGAACCCCTCTGACGCCGGCCCTTGCGAGTTGAGGTCGACACCGGCATGGGTAGCACGGCCGCTTGCCGCCGATTGGGAACTTAATCTTTGGGCTTCTAGGAATAATGCAAGCCTGTAACTAAAATACCTAGAAAGGTGAACTAAATCTTTGGGCCTCTAGAAATAATGCAAGCCTGAAACTGAAATACCTAGAAAGGTGAACTGAATCTTTTGGCCTCTAGAAACAATACAAGTCTGAAATTGAAATACCTAGAAAGGTGAACTGAATCTTTGGGCCTCTAGAAAGATTTATTACCTCCTCAAGCAGCATCAAACAATTCCATGCGTGTACCACAAATCTATACCAAGTTTGATCAGGATCTACTTTTCCAAATCGGAATTAGCGCTAGAGCAAGCAAGATCAATGATACGGCCGTGAGACAGAGAAGGAACTAACAAATTCACCCCTCTCGCGACCTCCCTGGTAGATGCGCCACCGCCGCGCATGACAGAGGGAGAAAAACGACTGGTGAAGGGGGAGCGGGGCGACCTTCGAAGGCCGGAGGGAGAGGGCGGCCGGAGTAGGGCAGTGGAGGCCGGAAGGAGAGGGCGGCCGAAGGAGAGAGAGGGCGAGCGGTGCTTGGGCGGGCGGCCCTATGGGGAACAGAGATGAGTCATGTGAGAGGGGGGGAGCGATCTGGTGCGGGCAGGGGAGATTTTTTTAGTTCTCTTTTAGTGGGCCCGAGGATAACTAACCCAATTAGAACCTCTCTGCCGGGCTAGTTTTTTTAGCTGAGTTAGAGCAAACTAGCTCAAACTAACCCCTCTTGTTTCGATAATTTGAGGCTATTTCAACCCAAACTAGCTCTAACTCAGGGATCCAAAACAAAGAGGAGTGTTACTGTACATGCTACAGTGTGGACCGTAGCACATTGTTTTTTATGGCCATATCACCACATTGTTTTCTACTGCTGGTTCACTGGGCTACCGTGGTTCGCACTGCTGGTTCACTGGGCTGCCGTGGTTCGCACTCCTCCGACCTGAGTAGTAGTAGTACTAGTATATACTGCATCATTCTTTGCTCCTTCTTAGAGCAAGTACAATAGAGCTGAGTCAGCGGGCTATAAGGAATAAACTAGTATATTTCTGCTTAGTTGGAGGAAAGAGAAGAGGAGAGAGAAGGTAAGCGGGCTCTTGGTGAAGAGCCAGCTCTAGCATGTGCTCCTAGACACTTTGTGAGAATGAAAGGTGGGCCACATAATAAAAAAGTAGTACACTATTTTAATCTAATATTGTACATATTGACAATAAGATGGGCTATAGATGACATGGCACTGGCTTATAGCCAGCAGTTGGCTATACTATTAACCATGCTCTTACTACTCCGACATGTGGGAGAGCCAGCATACGGGTTGACGGTCATGCACCAGATTAGAGCGCGGAACGGAAGGGGGGCATCACCCCGGTCGGAGCACCAGTAATTCATGACTATAATGAGTGGTCATATCACAAGTCTTTCCAGCAGCAACGTGTCGTCAAATCGCACAGCCCAAACTTTCCAGCAGTATGTTTGAGAATCCGCCACTCGCTCACCCTCCTTGCCTCTCTGTCAAACCGCCTACCCGAAAACTGCCACGCGTACTGCCCGGGAAAAGCCCCGCCCTCAACTTTTAACTATGCGAAAATAGTTCGAGCTTGTTCGTTCTATATAAATATAGTACTTACTATATGTTTATTCACCCGTGGGGTTGTTCAATGAATGGATGGGCAGGGAGCACAAGTGAACAATACTGTAGTACTACTAGTAGTAAGTAGGAGTCGTACAGTAGTCACCTTAAATAGAGAGTTTCTTTTCTTTAATGCCACGTCCAGAAATTGAAACGCTTGTTGTGGAGAGAAAAAAGATAATCACTCCACTATATATGTATGCAGGGGCCTGAGCGCTTGCTTTACTATGGTTGCGCTCTTCATTCTCTGATCCTCTCCAGATATAAACAAGACAACGGTAGCGACATTTTCTCTCTACTCACCGCTGGTCACAGATCCGGCTGGATCCCTTCGGCCGATGTGTGTAGAGGACTAAAAGGTGCATCATTCACGCGGTCATCACCGCCAAGGGAGGAAACCCACAGCTGCCGAAGGGGCCCGATCCTCTGCCCGTGCCGTTCTCTTTGACACAGCGCCGGCTCGGGAGGTCCTCCGACCCTTCTTCCTCCTTGCCGTATTGTCCACAGATCCGACCTGCCGCCGCCGACATCCCGACAACCCTCGGGTATAAGGTCTTCGAAAGAGGCCTTGCTCTACTGCCCCAGCTCCCCACGTGTTTGCATGTGCATCTTTTTATACTCCCATCAGCTCTTCCAAAGCCACCTAAAATTTTAGTATTATTAGAAGTAAAGGTACTTCATGCATTCGAATCTAGGGCTTTGTTCAAACAACGAAGAAAGGGGGGAAAGTTGTAGCATGAATCTAGGACTTGATTCAAAGAGGAAATAATATGGTGAAAGTAGTAGAGACCAGATACCCAACCGGTCTCTTGGTTGAAAAGGGAAATAATGGGAAAACACAGTACAAACTGGATAAGGAACAAATCTATTATTGGTTGAAAAAAGGATAGAAAGTGGCGGCTGGTGGACAAGTCAACAGAGTATGTCCAGGATTAGATTTGCTGCCATCACATCGTAAAAGGTCTCCAGGATTAGATTTGCTGCCCTCACATAGTAAAAGGTCTCCAGGATTAGATTTGCTGCCCTCACATAGTAAAAGGTCTCGAGGATTAGATTTGCTGCCGTCACATAGTAAAAGGTCTCCGGGATTAGATTTGCTGCCCTCACATAGTAAAAGGTCTCCAGGATTAGATTTGCTGCCCTCACATAGTACAAGGTCTCTAGGATTAGGTTTGCCGCCCTCACATAGCATGAACAAACTCGGCATCACCACTTTACGCCTCCCTGTAGGTACATTGTGCTGATGCGTCCACTGTCGCATGTCCTTATACCAACCTTTTGCTGTTGTTAATGTAAGGGCACATGTAAAATGAAGCGATCACACTGTTACCTTAGGGACGTGTCTAACCAGTGTTATTGTTAATCTAATGCCTCCAGTGATAAGATGCAATTAAACTGTGTTACAAATGGCACTCCTGCTGTTTTCCCCAGTATGATAAGTAAGTTGCTCCTTTACACTGATGAGTGTCCTGGTGTCCCCACGGATCCATGCCCTTAAACCAACTCTTTAGCTGCTGTTGATTTACTGTGTCTGGTAAACAAGCAATGCCACCATTAAAGTAATCCCATATTTGAGGAATCTCATTGTTGATCGTAATGCTTCAGGTAACATGAAGCATTGCTGACCTTTTAAAATTTCTACTGTCCTTGCTTTATTGCCATGAACATAATTAAGATGCTTCTTTTCATTTTGTATATGTTTCGTATATTCTTATTGACCAGCAACTATTTACTTTCTATCTTTTTGTGCAGATAGGGATATCCATTTCACCTTGTTGCTATTGTGACCTTTTGGTGAACTGCACAAAACACTTTTTTTTGGAATGAGTGTCTTGTGCAGTTCAACTAAAATGTCACGTGGGCAACATCTCCCATTTTTGGTGGAACTGCACAAAATGGTGATTGGAGTTTCCAAAATCTCTGTCAAGTTCTGCTGGTAATCTCGTGCAACATCTTATTAGCCTTTGCAAGATGGAGCCATCACTATCACCACAATGGCACTTTATTTTAGTGGAACTGCACAAAAGGATAAGAAAATTATAGTTGCACCTTACATGAGCCGGACAACCAACCTTAATGTTCCTCAATTTTAGTGCAACTACTAAAGAAGAACCTGCCAGCTCACGAGAGCAAGTACTTCTTGCTAGCTGAATGATGCAATCTTTGCTTCATTTCAGGTGAACTGCAGAAAAAGGCGCATGAATTGAATCATGGAACTACAGGCAGACCTCATCCTAGTGGAGCTACAGGTTGAGTTCAAGGAGGCCGGTATTAAAGCGAAAGCATGCTCTCCTGTCTCCTTGTTTGTGCTGTGCAAACATGAATACTCAACTACAGATGTTGTGATGGTCAAGAGCATTCGCCAAGTTTTTCGATTGTATGACATGGCTAGCCAAGATGGATTTAATCCCGATATTCACTTTATCAAAAGGCTCTAATGGGTTGGTTCTGAATCTTGCAAGCTGGGAATCAATGAGATGTGTAGGCATCTTTGTTGTACTTATTATTTGAATCTTATTTGTTGGTTCTGAATCTTGCAAGTTGGGAATCAATGAGATGTGTAGGCATCTTTGTTGTACTTATTATTTGGATCTTATTTGTTGGTTTTGAATCTTGCAAGCTGGGAATCAATGAGATGTGTAGGCATCTTTGTTGTACTTATTATTTGGATCTTCTTTGTGGTTCTGAATCTTGCAAGATGGGAAACACGGCATGATGATGCAGAGGACAACAACCATAACAAACAGTTCAAACTTGGTAGTATTATCTTTGTGAAAGTGCGACAAATGTGCTGATCATGTGCGTCCTGAGAATAATAATTCTAATTGTTGTGCATGTTGATCCTGTGTCACTGATAGAACGAGCCAATGCATTGCTTGTTTTAAGTATAAATTTCTATTAAAGCTAATTAAATTTAAGTAAAGTGACCACTAACTCCTGTTATTACAGTACTAATAGAGACCCGCTCGTGAACCGACGTGTGGCCGGAGTAGGTTTCTTAATGGATGTGTTTGAATGTGCCGAGGGTGCATCTTCTGCCGAGCGTGTAGAGGACGAGGGAGGGGTAGTAACTGCTGTCGCCTGTACACACTCACCTTATTGTTGAATCTAGTTCCCCAAGAGCTGAAAAACGAACTACTGCCGCCGCCTACACACTCGTTCACTCGAAGAGACTCCAATGGCGATCCGAGGGGTGAGCTTGCTGGATATGGACTTCAGCAAGGAGTTCCCCTTTGAGTTCGCCGTTCAGTCCTATGGCTGCACCAAGTTGAATGTGATGTACACCAACGATATGGACTCGGTGAAGCTCTACCTCGTCTCAGTCCTATGGCTGCACGAGGTTCTGGAGCATTCGCCCGTTTCATCGGCAGTGCCGACTGCACCTTCGCTACGGTGGAGATAAGGAAGAACGCGATGATTCAGCCATCTGGTGCAACAAGCTTGTCGAAATCCAGAAGCAATAAAAGATCATCAGCAACTGGCAGGAGAAGGACTCCATGGTTGACCTTGCTGAGACCATCATCGACCCCTGATACGCCAACATGAAAGAAGATAACGATACCAAGGACTTGGACACGTGGGAGTGGGAGGTACCTCTGAATCTAGCTTACATAACCTATGCGACCAAGGACGCATACGCATGCTACGACATGTATAGGCAGATCTTGGACATGAGGGCGTGTCTGCTTCCCGTAACCGACGAGTACACGGACAACCGCAGCATCATGATCAAGCGTGCCAGGAAGGTCTAGATGTTGTACTGTATCTGTTTATGAGCACCTTTATCATCTGAGTGTTTCATGCATTAGCCTATGTGTCGTAATTGTCTATTTTGTCCGAAATATTTCTTTTAAGAACCCATTAACCTGATTGCTTTTTTTAGTGGCTATTTGCTTATGTATGTAACTAGTTCACTTGTTCGTTAAAAAAACCAATTCACTTGGCTGCCGTGCTTTGAATTTCCTTCCTCCCAACATATTCCCCTCCTCAGGTGGACCCAGCAGGTCTCTGAATTTTCTCCCACTTTCTTTTTCGATGTAAACTGAGTTTTCTCCCAGTACTTTTCCCTAGAACCAACTCAACTGTCCCACGTCTAGCCTAAAAAATAATAATACCCCACGTACTATTAACTCATCAAATTTAAATGATATTTTATTTTGTAAGTTGAAAGTTCTTACAAAATAATAATAATAATTGTTTATATATAACTTGGCAAGTTAACTCCTATTGATTGCGTACATAAGCTTGCAAAGATTTTACTGACCAATGAAGTAATAGACATGCAATCATGTGTTTATGTTTTTATAACATTTCTTCGTCTAGCCCAACATGATATTTTCACCCAGCCCAGCAAGTCCGCGGATTTCGAGAAAAATGTTCCCCCCACTGACAAGTCGGACCCACTAGCTATATCTTCGCACGCAAGGAAGTGCCTCCTTATTACGCACAAAAAAATGAATACCCCCTGCTAGCTGGGACCGACCATAGTGGGTGGCTGACTTGTTTGCCTACTAAGTTGACGAGGACAGAAGGCTTTGTCAACTTAGTCAATATGAACGATTCTAGCTCCAGTGACCGTACGATGTCCATCCAACGGCCATAGTGCTTCTTCAACCTCTGGTCTTCTTGCTCCACCCGCCCAAACCAGCGCCGGTCGTGCCGCGTGCTCCAACCTCTCGTGGCCGGCTGTGATGCCGCGGAGGCGTCACCGCCCCCTACTGCTCCCATCGCTGGCCTAGGGCATCCCTCTACTCACCCACACCCTCTGTTATTCTGCAGCGACGACAGCCTCACGCCGCAGCCGAACCAGTGAACCCTCGTACTCCTCTCCGCGTGGGCATCCACTACCGCGTCTTCCCTGACTCTGCGTCGTCCCCTTCCTAGGCCTCGCTGTCGTTCACCACCTTGGTGCTCTCGGCGCGGCGTGGTCAATGTGGTCAACGACCGACTTCCATTGGAAGAGTACTGTATGTGGAGAGGCTGACAGCTGGGTCCACGGCCACATCCCAATTTTTTTGTGATTTGCCAAGTAAGTCGCTTTGTCAGGCCTGTTGGGCTGCAAATCTTTCAAGACGAGGAGAGCTCCATTCGGCTGGCCGAGAAAATGGCCTATCAGTAATGAGAAATGGACTGTACATTTTTAAATCACATCAAACCGGCAATTAGTTTCAAATATCTTTTTTTCATTTTGAGATTTTAAATTACATTAATTTTTATGCGTGGACAATTTGTTGGATTTTAGATTGATATACATTTATTTTTAAAATCATTTTGAATGTGACTCGAAATTTCGGGATTAAAAACAGTTTGGACCGCACCGAAATATGCAAAATTTCGTATAATTTTTTAACCGTGGTCACAATATGGGCTGTAATGCTAACAAAAAGAATATGGGCTCCAAAAAGACCTTAAGAATTAGCAAATGGCCTGTAAATTATTAGAAATAATGGCAGATGGGTTGTATGCTGTTTTCCACAGATTTGAGGCTTTCCTAAAAAAAGGTTGACGCACAAGCAGTGACTGTTGGATTTCCGTCCAACGGCCGTCGTGCTTCTTCAATCTCTGCTCTTCCTGCTCCAGCCGCTCAAACAAGCGCAGGCAGGACTGTATGCTCCCTCATCCCCGTGGCCGGCTGTGCTGCCGCGCAGGCCTCACCGCCCCATCGTACTCCCATCGCTGGCCTAGCCATCCCTCTACTCACCCACCCCTGCTGTTATTCTCCGGCGACAGCAGACAAACCAATAAACCCTCATACAGTTGTACTCCCCTCCCCATGGGAAACAACTGCCGAGTCTTCCCTGCCTCCATGTCGTTCCCTTCCTAGGCCTCGCCGTCGTCCACCGCCCTGGTGCTCTCGGCGCGGCCTGGTCAACATGGTCAATGACCGACATGCATCTGAAGTGGACTGTACGTGGAGAGGTTGACAGCTGGGTCCACGGCTGCACGCAAGGAAATGCCTCCTTATTACGGCAAAATAATGTTTCCTCCACCTAACATCTGGGACCCACCGAAAGGACCTCTGTATTTCATGAAAAAAACGTTACTGCCGCTGACAGCTTGGACCCACCAGCTATATCTTCGCACGCAAGGAAGTGCCTCCTTATTACGCACAAAAAAATGAATACTCCCCCTGCTAGCCAGGACCCAGTATAGTGGCAGGCTGACTTGTGGGCCTACTAAGTTGACGGGGACGGAGGGCTTTGTCAACTTAGTCAATACTCTAGTGACCGTACGATGTCCATCCAACGACCGTTGTGCTTCTTCAACCTCTGGTCTTCGTTCTCCAGCTGCCCAAAGCAGCGCCGGTCGTGCAGCATGCTCCTGCCTCCCGTGGCCGGCTGTGATACCGCGGAGGCCTCACCGCCCCCTACTACTCCCACCGCTAGCCAGGCCATCCCTCTACTTACCCACACCCCCTGTTATTCTCCGGCGACAGCAGCCTCACACCATAGCCGAACCACTGAACCCTCGTACTCCTCTTTGCATGGGCATCCACTTTTGCGTCTTCCCCAGCTCCGCGTCGTCCCCTCCCTAGGCCTCGCCGTCGTCCACCGCCGTGGTGCTCTCGGCGCGGCGTGGTCAATGTGGTCAACGACCGACTTCCATCGGAAGAGTACTGTGCATGGAGAGGCTGACAACTGAGTCCACGGCGGCCACAAGGAAGTGCCTCCTTATTACGCGCAAAATAATTATTCCTCCACCTGACAGAGGGGACACACCGGACGGGCCACCGTATTTCACGAAAAAAACGTTTCCCCCTTGACTGCTGGGACCCACCAGCTACACCTTCGCATGCAAGGAAGTGCGTCCGGGCAAAAAAAACAAAACGATTCACCCCCTTGACTGCTGGGACCCACCAGCTACATCTTTGCACGCAAGGAAGTGCGTCTAAAAAAAACGATTCGCCCCCCTGACTACTGGGACCCATCAGCTACATCTTCGCACACAAGGAAGTGCGTCCGAAAAAAGTGATTCGCCCCCCTGGCTGCTGGGACCCACCAGCTACATCTTCGCACGCAAGGAAGTGCCTGACAGTCGGGACCTACCTGGTCGAAGCATACGTAGCGTTGTTATTCTGGTCGCGAACATGTACGTACATATATACTGGTCGATGTAGAGGCGCGCACGTGTCGTAGTAGAGGCGCGCACATGTCGTAGTAGAGGCGCGCACGTGTCGTAGTAGAGGTGCATACGTGTCATAGTAGAGGCGCGCACGTAGCATGTATACGTACGTACATCAGCCAGTGTGCAAGAAAGAAAATACGGCCACGTATGTGTACATACGGGCGGGGTCTCGAACGCCTACTCGCGCATACGTACGGCCAGGGCTCGTGTACATGGCTGGGTCGGAACGGAGATACAGCGTCGTCGCCGTGTTCATGGGGAGCCAACCGGCTGGTTCGGAACGGAATGCGTCGTCGTGTTCATCAGGAGGTCTTGGACGGAACAGGCGATGGAAACGAGGCCTAGCGTACCACAAAACGGAGGAAACGACCTTGTGTTCAACCGGCCACGTTTGAAACGGGATCCTGTTCATCGAGAGGGGTCTGGCGTACCGCAAAACGGAGGAAACAGACCTCCTACGGTTGAAACGGGGGTCCTGTTGATCGGGAGGGGTGTGGCGTACCGCAAAGTGGACGAAACGGACTTGTGTTGGAGCGCTACGGTCGAAACGGGGGTCCTGTTCATCGGGAGGGGTGTGGCTTACCGCAAAACGGATGAAACGGACTTGTGTTGGAGCGCTACGGTCGAAACGGGGGTCCTGTTCATCGGGAGGGGTGTGGCGTACCGCAAAACGGGACTCCACGGGATACTGTTCATCTCCACCGTCGACCTCCTCCAGCCTCCACGGGCTACCGTCGACCTCCTCCAGCCTCCACGGGCTACCGTCGACCTCCTCCAGCCTCCACGGGCTCCTGTTCATCCAGCCTCCACCGCGCCTACTCCACCGGCTACTGTTCAACCACCCCTCCACGGGCACCCCTTCACCGTCTACTGTTCATCTAGCCCTCCATGGGTCGTCCTATTCATCCAGAGGTAATGCCACTGGGTCCTGCATCC
>NC_041393.1:503295832-503341384 GCF_002162155.2 Triticum dicoccoides | reverse complement strand
CAATGCTCACTGTTCATCCAATCGACCGGCTTCAGTTAGCGGCAGTAGTGAAGGAATCGTTCGATCGGGTTTAGTTAACAGCCATCGATCGATCGCTCGGGTTCAGTAACGCGTAGCCTGCAGTGCAATCACTCGGGTTCAGTTAGAGCCCAACGCCTCGCTCGGGTTCAGTTCGAGCCAACGCCTCGCACACACGCGCGTACGTGTACGAGAGGAACACGCATCGCTCGGCCCCCGACCACCCACCGTAACCGGGAACTCCCCGAAATTTTCGTCGCCCTCGCTTCTACCATGGTTTTTTCCGTCATGGATGGCCCAAAGAATGTCATGCAGCCGCGTCTCTGGCCCGCCCAGGACGAAAAGCCCATTTTTTGTCATGATTTTTTGTCCTAGAAGTAGGAGCCCACCACATCTATGATGATACCGGGTTTTGCCACAATTATCATCATAGAAGTGTCATATGCATGACATAATTTTTTTTGTTCGGCCCAAAATGTCACAGATGTGTCTTTTTTTTGTAGTGACATTAGGCAACCCCAACCAGTCGAGCCTCTGCGTTTCGAGCCGAAATATCTGGCGGCCAGAATTCCAGCCGTAGGAAATTCCCCTCATGTCCCCGGTCCATAATGACTACCGATGAACAATGGAGGGATGCTTTAATAACTAGACAACGTTACCTACCGTGCCGAGCATGGTTCAATTCCCTCGGTCGCCGCTCCCCAAGGTCACCCGTCAACTGCATTGCCTAGTACTACTAGTACTACTACACCAGGATGAGCACATAATTGAGCCCGTTTGTTCGTTCCTGGTACTTGAGTTAATATATCAGGTAATTCACTGGTACGGAGGGATTATCCTTTTACTCTGCATATATAACTTGTCTGAAGTCTAACTAAGCAAAATGTTTAACCAAATCCTTTCTTAAGAAATACAACATGACAGATGTATGGCTTGAAAATTTATTGCATGACGCAGGTTATGATATTGTTTCGAATCCTGGATTTTAAATTTCAGAAAATCCAAAAGTGACCAAAAATTCATGAAACTGAGCACGTCACGTGATATGGCACAAATATTCCTTCGTAATTTTTTTTCTTCAATTTGAGACAAGATGCTTATGAGAAGTTGCAAAAATGAAGAGCCAAGGTATTTTGGAACAAAGACCTGTCACGTTAAGGCGAACGGTTTCACTATTGAAACCGTGGGCGTTTACGTGCCGCCACAAGTCCCACTTCTCATCGGCAAGTGTCGTCCGAGAAAGCGTGTGAGTCGATGGGAGGCATATGAGTAGACCGCTATGCAGGCTCACCGGGAAGCAAGCCCTTTGACCAGGCTCTGCCGCCCACCATTGTCCCAACTGCTCCCACTTTTAATGTTGCTGGCACCACAGTTTAAAATCAACCACGCACTACTCGGTATCGCTACAATCTTCTCTCTTCCTCTCTGCTTCTCCTTTCGTCTACCTCCAACCAACCTGAGCTAAACATATGACATGCCGCATCACGATGGTCTGCCCTTAGTCTTCTAGTTTCCCGAGGAAGACACCCAGCCGGAGTCTCAAGAACATACGACGCCTTGGGATGAGCTTGAACCGGCCTTGCGGGAAGATGCCGCGCCTGTCCCCGCTCCCGTTCTGACTCCCGTCTCCCAACTGTGCCAGCGCCCATCCCCATGGCATTGATGGGCTGGGAGCCGTGCATTGTCGCCGAGCTTGATGCCACGGGGTTCCACGAGGTCCCCGCCGACTTTCACGCGCCCGTGCACCTGCCAGCGCATGCGCCTGCACGTGCACTGACGTGCATGCCCGTGCTAGTGCCCGTGCACCTGGCAGCGCCTGCGCCTGCGCGTGCACTAACGTGCACGCCCGTGCTGGTGCTCGTGCACACGAATATCTCCGCCGCACCGTTGCCAATGCCTCTTCCTGTGCGGGTGCCAGTGCCCCCCACAGTGGCATGGATGGCCGCCGTTGACTGCTTCCTTGCACCAACGCCAGTCGCCTCGTGCCGCCAGTTAAGTCGCTCCTGGAGACCGAAGTCCAGAACATTGTGGCCTACCTTGAAGCTAGGGCCAACGTCCAGGAGTATGCCAACAACGGCGCAAGACGCCGCCGTCACCGTCGGTCAGTAGCCCGACGACACACAGAGCACGACAGAGGACCTGTTTCCCTCCGCAAGACGCCCCCGCGTATTCTAAATTTGCCATGAAAACTGTTCGGATTGCCATGCTTAAAATCCGAACGTTTATCATTTCCGTTTATTTTAGATCGATCGTCGTATGAATGTAAAGTCGGAGTCAGACTGAATGAAATCTATGGTTTGATCGATTGAATGTTCTGCTAGAGCCATATCAAATTAAATATAATACGTCATCAAGCCACATGTATTCCTTCTCATCTAACGACCTAGACTGCTTCAATGTCGAGCCCTCAACATGTTTAGCGTGCACTTAATTTCATGCCAAAAATAGTGCTAATCACATAATAACACACAAATAATATCCTACTTAATATCCGCATGCACTAAATATACTTCCAAATTAACGTGCATTGCACATACACATTGACTAGTGCTACTAGTACGTTAAACTGGTGCCGCAACTTGTGAATGCGTCCAGATATGGTCAACGGCAATATCGCCCCGCGAGTTCTTCGTGTTTGCCCATGCGTCTAAACGCATAAGGGGAGGAGAGAGAGAGCACACATGGAACCCACTAGTAAGTGAAGGCGAATAGTACGTGCTAACGAGCCGGTCCCACTAATGTACTAAAAATAGTATTACATGTTATCCATTAAATAGGATGTGGTAATATAAAAGGCATTATATGAACAAAGGGGGGGTACAACAAACATTGTTGTTCTACGTATGTTGCCTATTGACGTGCGACTTGAAGGCCCTGGTCGCATGTTCAATCCTCATCCTTTATTTTTTAATTCGTATATGGCTCCAAATTTGTTTCATGACAGGTGGGCCCCTCGGTGTGTAGTTTGTAGCACTTTAATTTGTGGGTCGAAATTTGTCCCATTCCAAGTGGACTATCGGTGTGTAGTTTTGTAGCTTATTTATAATAATTAAAGAGAACATAGAGTTTTTTTGCAATAATACCATGGTGCGACGTTGAAGGCGAGAAAGGACGTGCGAGAGAGCGATGACCAAGACAGAGGGAAATCAACTGGGGGAGGTGCGGGGGTTGCAACGGTGTTTGGAGTAGTTGTGGGCTGAATGCTACGAAAATATAATCTAAACCCACCGGAATAAATGCCTACACAAATTAATCCAAGGTTGGAGTCCCCCTCGCAATGTAAATAGCTTTGGCTTTGCAAGGGATGGAGAGGTAGCTTCAATGTGTGGAAGATACGGTGTGAGAAAGCAAGGTCAATCGAGAGATATATAGATAGAGAGACAAAGTGAGTGTGGTCCGACATTCATTGAACAGATATATATGCTCTGGAGAGATATTGTTTGATTGAGCTTTTGGCAAGGGTGAGGGCTGTAAGATAGAGCTAGAGAGATGATCCAGTCACAGACATGTAGATATATTTTGTGCGTGGGAGGAAGCAAGGTCAATCTATTACATATATAAAGGGAGAGAGATTGAGCGAGTGTGGGTCATCGTGCGATCGAAAGAGTGAGACGGGTTGGAGAGGGTGACCTAGATAAACAATGTGTGTGAGAGAATATACAATATGAATACGTCGAATTGGGCTCAAACATGGAGATATATCGTTTATGTCCGAGAAAGAGCGAGGTCAACCGAGACATACAAAGAGAGAGAGATAGAGAGAGAGAGGGAGGGAGAGAGAGAGGGAGAGAGAGAGAGATTGAGCGAGCGTGGCCCGCCATGAGGTCAAAAGAGTGGGGGCGGCTTGGATGGACTGACCTGGATAGACAATTTGCATGAGAGAGTATAGAGTGTGTCGATTGAGGCCCGAACAGGGAGATATATCATTTGTGTGTGAAAGAAAATGAGGTTAATCGAGACTCAGATAAAGAGAGCGAGATTGAGCGAGTGTGGCCTGCCATGCGGAAAAAAGAGTGGGGCTGTCTCGAGGGAGTGATGTAGATAGACAACGTGCATGCGTGCGCATGAGAGGTTGGGGGGCTAGATAGGCAATGCATGTATCTAGCGCGAGAGGGTGGAAGGGAGGGAGAGAGAGAGAGAGAGAGCTCGGCATGGGGTGAAATGGCGGGTGTGTGAGGTAAATACATTTGGTAACACAGTGGAAAAAGGGGGTTGTGTAGTTGAGAGAGTTAGAGATCAAAACATGGAGAGAAAGAATGAACGCGTGTCAGAAACCGATAGCTTCCTAAGGTGGTTAGGAAGAAGAATATTGACCGATACAGGAAGTATGTAGCGTGTGTGTCGGGGGGTGGGGCTAAAAACAACATTTGAATGTAGATAGTACGAGACTTAATATCAATGTCTCAATTCAGTGTACATTGTAAGATTTGAACTGAGGATCATGCATATGGGTAATTATTTTGAATTCGTGCCATACTAGGTTTCAAAAAGTTGACATTAACTCGATTTGTTGTGCTATTTTGGAGGTCATATGTTTGAATCCATCCAAATGTTTTCTCACTACCATGGTGTTCATCATATACATATGAATTTGTATTAAAAAAGTAACATGGATACAGTGAAATACGAAATCCACGTTAGAATTGGAGATCGCTATGTGACACACACTCTAATTGAAATAACTAATTATGTGACACACACTCTAATCCACATTAGCATGGATACCGTTTTGATTTTTTTCAAAGAACTCCTCATTAATTAATTTATAGTATCTCATTTCGGATGACTAATTATTTGCAAGGAAAACATGGGCATGGTAATACATAAAGATTCGTTTGCAAATGAAAGAAGATTCGTTTGCATTCTCCAATGTAGGTGCACCAGGCAGACCAGGGTTGTCACGTGGTGGTCGCGTGTGTCAGACGGATGCTTAGCACCTAGCCACCCACCCCCTCCCTCCCTCCCCCCTCCCTCGCAAAAAAGGACGACGAAAAAATAAATTCGCGCTTCCATGCTTCGGATTGGAATATCTGGCGGCCCCAATTCCAGCCATGCAAAATCTCCCTTCTCCACCTTCCCCTTCCGCGCCCAGATTGCTCAAATCCCTAATTTGCCGCCAACCCAAGCAAAGTTCGAACTGCCCCTCGTCTTGTCTCTTTCCCCACCTCTGTGCCGGACGACAACAACGACGAAGACGACCGTCGTGCTTCACCACCGCACCGGAGCTACCTCATCTACGCCCTCGTCCACCGCACCGGGTGGTCCACCGACAACGTTGGCCGCCGCAACTGACGTGCCTCACAGACACCGACTTCCACCGCATCAGGTGCGCTTCACCGATGCCGTCTCCCACCTCACCGGGGCTACTTCACCGAGCACATCATTACACCTCCGGCCCCCGAGGCCGTTCGGGTTTCACCAACGGTCTCATCCACCACATTGTAGCGCTCCACTGCCACTCAAGATCTGCATCCGTGCGCGGCCAGCCAACGCCAGCGCATCACCCTCAACGGCTATGAAGTGACGCACTCTAGCTAGGCGAGCATGCCCAAACGCCGGCCCAAACTAGGTATCCACACATCACTCCCTTGTGCACTGTTCCGACGATGTTTGGATATCCTTTCACTGCTCTCTTAGCTTACACGCCTATGTAACTCTGACTTTAACTCTTATTTTTTCTGGAGATATCATCTGAAACAAGCAAAACCATTTTTAGTGAAGCATGACGGTGCTACGGGATCTGGTACACATCCTGCACACCCGTATAACCTTGTAAGTATCTGTCCTCCGGTTCAACAGCAAGGTCGAATCCTCTTGTTTGATCAACCATTCACCGTGTCAAAAATGCAGAGGGGGATGCAAGGAGCACCAGGCCTGCACATCCAAGCAAGTAGTAACATGGACTTGTACATGGAACATCCCAAGCACAAGCAGAGCTACAGTGAGCCTGTCCAACGAGCTAGCGTAAGTCCCTGCATTTCATTTAATTCATACTGGCATGCATGTATGATTTGTGTGCACTGGCGGATCCACGAATTCAAGTTACCAGGGGTGAGCATTTAACTTAAAAAATACAAAGGCACTTGCACTCCGGAAATCAACATAACTTGAGAAATGTGAAGCTACATGCACTTTGAAAACCAGTTAATGACCCAAAGTAGTTCACATTATAAACACTAAATGATGCAAGCACCAAAAAACACAAAATACAATATGGTGTACAAGGACTACAAACATGGTCTGTACCTGCTTGAATTATTCGTTCTCTGGCTGAAAATATCAAAGTGTAATTGCACCTATAACCAGTGCGCAAACTGCATATCCATATATCTATCCTGCACAAGTAGGCCAATAGTTTCAAACAACAGATTGGAAAAGTATTTATGCTATGTTGTCATGATACGTGGACTTTCTGGTAGATGGCCTTGATGTTTCCTCAAGCCATGAAAATGCACTATAATTTGCTTGTCATCAATGCCTGCAAATCCCTATGTCTCTCTCAACATAGCAGATCATCGTTAGACACTAAATCCTTCAATGAGAGATTGCAAAATGCTTGCATTAGATCCCTCATTAGACACTATATGTTCATCACCAAGAGCATGTAAAATGTTTGCATCAAATCCTTCATTAGTAGTTTGTTCATTAGACAATTCATGATCAAGAACAACATGAGCTTGTATGTTTGCACCGGAAACTTGATTAGATACATCAGATTCAGTCAGTTCAATATTGATTGGGGGAGTTATAAAATAAGCAGAAATTGATTTCATTTTCTCATAGATTCCCTACGTACAAGCAGTTTTACAACACTGTCTGATTTAACTATTGGCCAGAAATTGAACAGTTGAATTCGATATAATCAGGGATGTGATGTACCTGCTCATTGCGCATGCTACTCTTGCAAGATATAGGGCCTGCCTTGCACTTATGTTATTGGCCCATCCAAATTGAAACATTTTTCTTCATTTTTTACATTACCTGCTCGTGCATTGGGACGAACAAAACTAGCCTGGGCCAACCTCGATGACTCAAACTAGGTGCAAACTTTCCAGCCACCCGAGGTGGCCGCCCATACCAGCCCCTATGGTGGCATCTCCCCTTTTTGTGTGTATGATTGGGGTAGTGAAAAATATTCCAGTGGCGCTTTTGATTTACCCACAGAATGGTTGAATTGCTTGTTTCTATGAACTGAGTTTGCCAATAATGTGAAGGATGCCAGTCTTTTCATCCTATTGTAGATTGCTTAGATCTCGATATGCCAAATGTAATCGCATGAAATATTCAGTAAAAGCCAGTGTGATGTGTGTGGCTACAACTAGTCTGACACTCTGACTACACGTCCTCTTATAACATATCAAGGACGCACCATCTTACCACATTAACCATTCGACTTACCAAAGAAGTGTGGGAAGAAAGAAGTATTGGGACTGCGTATCCAAGAAATTGATGCCATGGACTCCTTCATAGAACCTTGTAAGTGAAAAATAAGTTGCTGTGTGCCTGTACAAAGAGCTAGCGTACGTTCAGTTACCTACTTCTCGGAATTTTAGTTAGCCACTTATTGCAAAATTGTTCAATTACGTAGCTTGGCTTAATTTAGTTTGCTACTGATACATAATGCCACAGCCTATTAATCCTATTATACACTGCGTCTATCTATGTGTTTGATACTTACTGTTAAGAATTACCGATTTACCTGAACTTAAATAGCTACTTGTTTGTGTAATTGCTTTGCTGCTGCAACAACGGGTTACAATGATGTTAATAACTACTTTTCAGCATCCAATTGAAACTCTTTAATTCCTTGTTTGTTTAACTGGTTTGCTGTTATAACTCTGAGTTGAGATGTTTTGCTAACTTCAACTTTTCTGAATCCAATCGAAACTTTAATGGCAAAATAGGTTAGCCCAAGATCAAAGAGCGGGGTCCCCATGGATGTTGTATCATCCCACAGCAGTGGCACCGACCCAATCGTGCATTATGAATTGCCAACTGCTGATGCTCTAGAGGCTAAACTAGTGGTAGAAAGAGATTCTGCTTCTGCACTTAGAGATGAAGTGGACATGTTGAGGAAGCAAACAACACAATCACAAGCAGTACTCAAGACAACCATTAAATATTTGGTGGATTTCAAAGACATTGACCCAGATTACTACTACAAGCCAGGTTTGTTGACAATTTTACTTGTCTTTCTTACTCATTCAATATAATATCCAATTATTCACATCGATTAGTTGCAAACAATAAGTGCTAGACAAACTTCTTGATTCTGATTTTGGACGGTCTCTTACTTCAGTTAAAATTCTGCATACTTGTCCTAGTAAGCTCACAAGTAAATGATTGATTCACTACATCTATGCTTGCCTTGTCATATTTGTTATCAATATTCTTTTAGGGTGGACCACCCTGTTTCAAAATAATGGAACCGTAGACATGAGTGAATAGTATTTCTCTGTGTGATCTCTTCCATCATGTGTGGGCAACGAACACTGCATTGTATAGAAAGAAAGTGTCATTTCCAGCTTTTATATTAGGCTTCGATCTTTTACGGAATACAATCTGCCTACTTGCTTTGTGTCGCACTACCAACACTCCACCCTTGAAGCTAAACATTATGCCAATCATAATTCCTTAGTTTATTTGTTCAAATACGAATTTGATATGATTCTAATGTTCCTACTTCATTGAAATGTGTGTCTGCCTGTTATAGAGACATGAGGGGTTTGTATTTCTGTGTGTGGTCTAGTCAGCATGGTGTGGGGTGAACTTTGCATATGCAGGGGTTTATAGGGAGACACTCTTCAAGTTGAATCCGCAATGCATTCCATAGATAATCTGACTACTTTTTATGTTTTCATGAATCTCAGATTCTGAAGAGCATCATAATGATTATGAGCTTGTGCGCATGAAAAGAATAAAGCAGAACAATGCCATGGCTGTCAAACTTGGCACTAACGGACTGAAATCAAGTCTGGATGCAATGCAATGCAAATGCTCTCCACCTACAGATTCATGCTCAGAATATGATCCTAACAGTGATTCTGAGCTAGAGGGAGACCTAAGTCAATGTAGCTCCCTAGTGGAGGAGTCAGAGGTAGATGCCGTATCTTATTCACCCATCAAGGTGCTTGCTCTAACTTTCCAAGGTTATATTGGTCGCACATATATTGCAACTGATGCTTTGCATTGCTTCTACTTTGTTGCATTGCCATTAGCGTAGTTTACACATCGTGTATGTGAATATGTCCTGCCTATCCATTTTCAGTACATATTCCATCTGTTATCATACCATATTTATCCATTCAAATGTTGTTCTTGTGTATCAGATGTTCAAAAGGAAGAGGGCGATTGCTGATCACGGAGGAGCACAAGCAAAGTATTTGGAAAAGGTAGTGGCACCTGATAAATCAAATAGCCCATTAGGTGTAGTTGCAATACCACTTGCCCCACAAAAAAGCCCAACTCTAGCAGACTCTAGCCCTACTACACTGGTCATTTCTGATGCCCCAACTCAGGAGACCCCAACTGTAGCAAACAGTACGATGATGCCAGTTGATATAGCACCAGCTCTACGACGCAAAACCCCCATTCCAGCAAAGAGTACACCAAATCCAGTTGCTAAATCCCTTTTCGAACCAGAGAGAGCCCCAATTGCAGCAAATAGGACCCCCTGTTCCATTTCTTCCCAGTTTAGAAGACGAAGCTTATATTGTTGTCAGGAACTTTGTGCGCATCTTTCCTTCATGGAAAGATTATACCGCAGACACAGAACAATTTCCAGTCTTCCTCCACAACTTACGCGGAAGTAATGTACTAATGTTATTCATGGTCATTACTGCATATGTTTCTGCTGATAGAAGACACAAGATTTCATTCTTTTAAATAGGCGAGGGCCAAACTTGATTGTGAAGACGAGCAAGGATTGGTTGCTCTTTTCAAGCACTCATTGATGAAGTATCGTTCCTACCTGAGGCAAGCGCACTTTGATGGCACGCCTCTAAACAAAATTTCTGTAAAGTGTCCGGTGCTACATTTATCCGACGGTGACTGGAATAATAAAGTTACACATTGGTCTCGTCTGCAGCGTAAGGTACTGTCTATGACATCAAATCACAATTTGAACTACATTTCTGCATTTGCCTTAACGTCTCACTTGTACAAAAATTGTTAGCAGAAGAGCATTCATTCTCAAGGACCATAGAATCTCGCAACTATAATGCACACTGCATTGCACTTGTGAGTACCTCTTGCCCTGTATGACCATACTTACTTTCAGAGTTGTTTGATTATGTAGCATCACTTCACATGTTAGCCTCGTTATCATCCATTTAGTGGACATTATAAGATCCGTATGGACTCTTACATAAATTTAGAATCAACCCAATGCTTTTGAAGAGGTTTAGCTCTACAGTCCTCTTGTAAGGATTGAACGTCGTCTATCACTGTAGTTACATTAACAACTACTCCCTCCATCCCATAATATAAGAATGTTTTGTACAGTACACCAGTGTTCAAAACACTCTTGTATTATGGGAAGAGGGATTGGTTCATTGTGTAGCATTCTGCATCTTATCTCCCTCGCCCACCATTTACTAAAAAAGATCAGATATATATTTAATCTTACCAAAAAGTAGAATACTCAGACAATGCCAGTGCAGAAGTGTAGCCCATTGCTCTTGTTAGTACATTTTGTCTTGTAATGCTTGTAATTCCAGGGATTGGTAGTTGAATATATAGCATCAATCTGCATCTTATCTTCATTATCCTCTATCCCTTCTAGTATTATCATATCTATAGTTACTCTCTACAAAATGTAGAGTACATGCAATGCTTATGAAGAAGATTTTGTGCTGAAATTCTTGAGTTATCCTTCCCTTGACATGGAGAAGGGCATTATAAAGTCGGTGTTAACTGTTAATGTAAGTCAGTCCTTCTAAAGCCTTTATCCTCAACTGCTGTTTAATTTGCTCATACTCCCTATCATTTACTACTGTTTAGTTTGTTGTTTCTATCAAAATGCATCTTCGCAAGAACCGTGAGTTCTAAGTTTTACTTGTAAAACCAAATTCCTTATTCATACCATGCACCTTACTCAATACTCCCTATATGTATGTTTGTTTTTGTGGACCTATAATCCAGTGTGTGGTGAAGCAGCCCACGTTTGCACCTTGTCATCTCCTGTTTTATCTTAATGATGTGGCTGATGATATGAACAACATGCCATGCACATTAACCAAAATAGGTACAATGATTGTCTTGGCCCTTGCTTGTTATGTTGACATTGTAATCCAGTAGTGTGGTGAAGCTCCCCACATTATGAGCAATGCCAAAGTATGCTATTGATATTTTGAACTTACTCTTTATTACCTAATTTGAAATTGGATGGAATTGACAGCACAGTTATCATCTTTGTTTATACATGTGCAAAAACTGTCATCTCTCTGCTTGTTTCAGGGTGATATGCCTGATGGCATGCACAAGTCTGCTGAAGGCTATGAGACAAACCCAACATATATTGCAACAAAAAAGGCAAAACATCTTGAAGATAGCGAGACAACCCAAAAGTCTTGTCTTGATGCAGTGTTCAAGTTACTTGAGACTAGCAGTCAGACAAGCTCACAAAATTTGTTGTCTGAATCATTTCGACTTCTTCAGCCCCAAGTTCTAGCAGAAAGGCATTGTGCAACTCAACTTCGACTTGAAGTCCTATCTCTAAGAAAGATTGCGGAGAATACCAATGAGAACCTCATTGCTGAATAGCTACACCTGGAAGCTATGACCGACATGCTAGGCCGTTCTCACAGCCTTTCTCAGCAGCTTGCGCAGCAGTTCCCGCGCAAGGCTAACCTTTCTTGAACTGTCTTGGAAGTGGTCTCGTTTCAGTATTATTTCGTTACGCTGCAATGTGCCCAGCTTTTGTAATCTGCTTCTTCGTTGCGCTTTATGATCACTTGTGGCGAGCTTCGATGCCCAGTGGATGTAATATACCATAAATACTTTATTGTATAGCTTTGGTTTATTCTTAGTTACTATGCCATATTTTCTTTATTGTATAGAGTACATTTGTTCTTAATTCCTACTAGTTACTGCCATCATTCGCTATCTAAAAAAAATCTAATGTAGTCCACCGGGCCGAAACATTCACCTCTAACGGGCCTGGTTTTTAGCGGACCACAATTGGGCTAGCCTGCATCTTTCTTGGGCCCGAATGATTGGGGCCTTCACACTTTGTGCCAGGCCCACAACTTACTCCGGCCTATATTTTAGTTGGGCCTTTTGTGGACCCAGCGCTTAGTTTGGCCCAGGTAGCGTTGGGCCATTAACAGGCTGAATATTCTACTGGTCTGTTATGGCCCACATGAAACCATCGGCCTTTAGCAGGCCGAAATGCATATTGGGCCTCAATTTTCACTAGTCGTCCACGGCCCTTCAGCGGGCTGAAATGTATACCGGGCCTTTCTATGCCCAATTATATGAAGGGTCGTTACCAGGCCGAAACATATCTCGGGCCTTAGTTGGCCCACTGATATCATGGACCCTTAAGAGGCTAAAAGCTTAGTATAGGCATCAACGGGCCGAATTATACGACAGGCCTTTAACAGGCCCAAAGTCACGTTGGGCTGAACTGTTGCCACCTTTATCACGGGCAGTTAGTGGGCCTGATGTCCCGTTGGACCATATATGGCCCATGGGAAGCACGAGCCATTCCCAGGACGAAAGTCACACCGGGCTGAAATGGGCCCATGTCTACATCGGGCCGCTAATAGGCCGAAAGTCACTGGGTGGTAATTGGGCCCAAATATTCGGCGAACAATTAACGGGCCAGATCTGGCTTCGCACCGTAAATGGGCCTTTATTAAAAAAGGCCGTTATTGGGCTGGCCCACTAGTACCTGAGTAAGTACTACGGGCCTTTGACTGGGCCGACCTTTTTAACCTACATGGGCCTATGTTGGGCCCTGCCACGTGTCGACGTATCATAGGCATGTCTCTTCCAATGGACGGACGACATCTGGCCCACTGACGTGCTGACATGTGTTTCCTCCGGTCAACAGAATTTTACACTTGGAAATTTCCCATTGGTCCGAGCTGTTAATGGGTTATCGGATCCAAAACCGGACCCGATAGCTTAATGACTTTCCGTTACGGTGGATGCCACATGTCGGTCACCCTTGACGAAAGCACTTCTGTGACGCGCGATTTATCGTCATGGAAGTGGACACTTCCGTGATGATAATTTTGGCAATGTCATGGAACACTTCTATGACAACACATGTATTACTATCTTGATTCTGTCATAAAATCGTCATGGATGTACATGCATGACGGAAAACTTGACCTACTATGTCAAACACGTATCATCACTGAAGTGTATTTTTTTGTAGTGTAGGCCGGACACCTGAGGACCCCCGAATCCAGGACTCCCTCAGTAGCCCCCGAACTTGCCTTCAATGATGATGTAGTGTGCGGACGAAAGTCTTTGGCTTTGCAAGGCAGGTTCTCCATAATATTCCGGATTGACGATAGTTCGGCATTGGTTTCCATGTCCAGTCTTTATGATTCCTTCCTGTCGTTGCCTCGATTTCCACGCGTCCGAGTGAATGCGAACTGTCTGTTACCCTTGTATTTTAGTATTTTTAATAGGCAAAGGCAACACCTATATAACGAGGTTAGATCCCCTAAAACGCCATCTTGTACCACCCCAGAAACAACAGAGCAAACCATGGGGAAAAAATCAGACCATGGCTAACGTCCCTAGCTCCTCCTCGCGTCCCATGGTCCTTAAGAGGGGGATTGGCAAAGTTGCTCCATATCCCATCTCCAGTTCAGTCGACTCCAGACGCAAGGATACCCCCCCTCCTCGGCTCTAGTCTCCGTACGGGCAGGGTTGACTTCAATGGGTGTTGACGCATTGGCAGAGAATTTTCCCAATCCCAGCCAATGGGAAAGGGTGTGCTTCATCTCATTCCTCTTGAGGGGCGTGGGATTCCCAATCCACCCCTTCCTCAGGGGCCTACTGGAACACTACATGATCCAACTGCACAACCTCACACCAGGTTCTATTTTACATATCTCTGGTTTTGTCGCCCTTTGCGAATTATTTTTAGGCTGCGAGGCTCACTTTGAACTATGGAAAAAGTTCTTCTGCCTCGTCCCCCACCATTAGGGCGGCGGATCTATTTTTGAAGTGGGCGGCACCGAAGTATGGTGCATAGACGGATCCGGCTACCCAATCGGGACTCCGAAGAAGGGATCCGCCGAATGGTCTTCGGAATGGTTCTATATTGAGGATGTTCCTCTTCCGGACCCTGTTCGGTGCGGACTGCTAGAATTCTCCAGCGCCCCCTTGAAGAAGGTATATAACTGGCATCCCAAGTCCCCTAGTCAGGAAGACAATGCGGAAGTAATGAGATTTGTAAACAAGGTCAGGTTATTGACCCATTCCAGACTCTCCATAGTTGAAGTTATGGCCATTGTGATAAAGCGATGCATCCAACCACTTCAATCCAGGGTGACTCCCTTATGGAACTACAACGGGGAGGACGACAAATCCCGCTACAGGCGGGAGGGTCCGGATGACCAAGCCACATTAGCCGCCATGCTGACCAATCTTTATAAAGGGGAAGAAGAAGACTTCCTCCACTTAAATTGTCGAGAGAGCTTCTCTATGTACAATCCCATTGAATGGGTAAGTTTTAACCGTTCCATACTTTTTACTCATTGAGATGCATTAACCAAAACCCCTGGTTGCTTTTTAAATAGTCATGGAGGCAAATAATCCACAACATTAACTGCCCCGCCCCCCCAGCCAGAGGATCACGATCACAATGAAGACCCCGGATTCCATGAGGATCTGGACATATTTGTAGAATTTGAATATGAAGTCTACTATCAGGCGAGCCTTGACGGCTCGAAAGTAGCCGTTATGGCTGATTACCCCGACCTCTATCCTTTCGTGAAGGTGAGTATTCAGAAATTGTATTCTCAGGGAAGAGTGATACTTTTTCTCATTTCTTACGCTCCGCATCGGACCATGTTTCGCAGGATCGGCGCTCAGCGAGCCATACCCAGGGACGGGCGACCAAGAGAAGCTCAGCACCTTCGCGGAAGGGTCACACAAAATGAAAGGAGGTCGGAAGCACCACTGAGCCTGCTCCATCACCGATGGTATATTCTCCTATTTCATATTCGGGCATGAAGCTGAATTGTCATTCGCATCCTCCTTCTATCATAGCAGGAGGGGTATACGGCGAACCGCGAACAAGATCCCAGCCAGCCGAGTTGCGGCTCATACATCTCCATCGTATCTACTTTTCCAAACACTTTTGCCCTTGTTTTGGACTCTAACTGGCATGATTTGAATGGAACTAACCCGGACTGACCCTGTTTTCAGCAAAACTGCCATGCTGTTATTTTTGTGCAGAAATAAAAGTTCTCGGAATGACCTGAAAATCCACGGAGCAACTTTTTGGAATTAATAAAAAATATTGGCGAAAGAATCAACGCCAGGGGGCCCACACACTATTCACGAGGGTGGGGGCGCCCCCCTAGGGCGCGCCCCCTGCCTTGTGGGCCCCCTGGAGCTCCACCGACCTCAACTCCAAGTCCATATATTCACATTCGTGGAGAGAAAAATCAGAGACAAAGATTCATCACGTTTTATGATACGGAGCCGGCGCCAAGCCCTAAACTCTCTCGGGAGGGCTGATATGGAGTCCGTTCGGGGCTCCGGAGAGGGGGATTCATCGCTGTCGTCATCATCAACCATCCTCCATCACCAATTTCATGATGCTCACCGCCATGCATGAGTAATTCCATCGTAGACTTGATGGACGGTGATGGGTTGGATGAGATTTACCATGTAATCGAGTTAGTTTTGTTAGGGTTTGATCCCTAGTATCCACTATGTTCTGAGATTGATGTTGCTATGACTTTGATATGCTTAATGCTTGTCACTAGGGCCCGAGTGCCATGATTTCAGATCTGAACCTATTATGTTTTCATGAATATATGTGAGTTCTTGATCCTATCTTGCAAGTCTATAGTCACCTATTATGTATTATGATCCGTTAACCCCGAAGTGACAATAATCGGGATACTTACCGGTGATGACCGTAGTTTGAGGAGTTCATGTATTCACTAAGTGTTAATGCTTTGGTCCGGTACTCTATTAAAAGGAGGCCTTAATATCCCTTAGTTTGCAATAGGACCCCGCTGCCACAGGAGGGTAGGAAAAAAGATGTCATGCAAGATATTTTCCATAAGCACGTATGACTATATTCAGAATACATGCCTACATTAGATTGATGAACTGGAGCTAGTTCTGTGTCACCCTATGTTATAACTATTACATGAGGAATCACATCCGACATAATTATCCAGCACTGATCCAATGCCTACGAGCTTTTCACATATTGCTCTTTGCTTAGTTACTTCACCGTTGCAACTGTTACAATTACTACAAAACTGCTACACTTACTTTTGCCACTGTCACCGTTACTTCCATACTACTTTGCTACTAAATACTTTGCTGTAGATACTAAGCTATTGAGGTGTGGTTGAATTGACAACTCAACTGCTAATACTTGAGAATATTCTTTGGCTCCCCTTGTGTCGAATCAATAATTTTGGGTTGAATACTCTACCCTCGAAAACTGTTGCGATCCCCTATACTTGTGGGTTATCAAGACTATTTTCTGGCGCCGTTGTCGGGGAGCATAGCTCTATTCTTTGAGTCACTTGGGATTTATATCTGCCGATCACTATGAAGAACTTGCAAGATGAAAGAACTAAGATTTACCCCTTAACTACGAGGGGAGGTAAGGAACTGCCATCTAGCTTTGTACTTGATTCTCCTTCTGTTATGAGTAAACTTGCGACACCTAAAACTGCTTCTGCTATGAATTTTGATATGTCACATCTTGTTGATGATGCCACTTCTACTATGCATGATACTTATGATGAAACTATTTCTATGCTTGATACTACTGTGGCATTAGGTGAATATCTTGATGAACAACTTGCTAGGGCTAGAGAGAATGAAATTCTTGAAACCGATATTATTGATGATAGTGATGATGAAGGTTCTCCCCCTAAATATGAATTGCCTGTTGTTCCTGAGGGTTATGTTATGGATGAAGAAACTGCTAGAGATTTTCTTTCTTGCAATGATAGATCCGATCTTAAGAAGTTACTAGCTAAATTGAAACAAATGTCTCTGAATGCTAGAATGAAATATGACCCTGCTTTTGCTACTTCACCTATCTGTGTTACTGATAAGGATTATGATTTCTCTGTCGACCCTGAGATAATTACTTTGGTTGAATCTGATCCTTTTTATGGCTATGAATCTGAAATTGTTGTGGCACATCTTACCAAGTTAAATGATATAGCCACCCTATTCACTAATGGTGAGAAATCTCGCTACTATTATATCCTTAAGATATTCCCGTTCTCATTAAAGGGTGATGCTAAAACATGGTTTAATTCCCTTGATCCTGGTTGTGTGCATAGTCCCCAGGATATGGTTTATTACTTCTCTCCTAAATATTTCCCTGCTCATAAGAAATAAGCTACTTTAAGGGAAATATATAATTTTGTGCAAATTGAAGAAGAGAGTCTCCCACAAGCTTGGGGGAGGCTTCTCCGATTACTTAATGCTTTGCCTAATCATCCTCTCAAGAAAAATGAAATACTTGATATCTTTTAGAATGGACTAACTGATGCTTCTGGAGACCACCTGGATAGTTGTGTTGGTTGTGTTTTCAGGGAAAGAACTGTCAATCAAGCTGAATTGTTATTGAATAATATGTTGACTAATGAAAATAATTGGACACTTCCTAAGCCAACTCCTGAGCCAACTCCTAAACCAACTCCGAATAAAAGGGGTGTTCTATTTCTCAGTCCTGAAGATATGCAAGAGGCAAAGAAATCTATGAAAAAGGCATTAAAGCTGAAGATGTTAAGAATTTACCACCTGTTGAAGAAATACATGGTCTTAATATACCACCTATTGAACAAATACATGGTCTTGATAACCCGACACAGGTAGTAAAGGTAAATTCTCTCTATAGATATGATAAATTTGAAATCCCGTCTACTAAGTTTGCTAGCCAATGCTTGGATGAATTTGATGACTTTATGGCTAGACAAGAAAATTTCAATGCTTATGTTGGTAGATAATTAAAAAGTAATGCTTATATGATTGGACACTTGAGTGATTATATGTCTAGAGTTAAGGGTGAACTTAAACTTATTAGTAAACATGCTTCCGTGGTTACCACTCAAGTAGAACAAGTACTTAAAGCTCAAAATGATTTGCTCAATGAATTAAATAATAAACATGACTTTGCTGTTAGAGTAGCTACTAGAACGGGTAAAATGACTCAGGAACCTTTGTATCGTGAGGGCCACCCTAAGAGAATTGAGCAAGATTCTCAGAGAAATAATGTTGATGCACCTAGTCCTTCTAAAAGGAAGAAGAAGAAAAATGATAGGACTTTGCATGCTCCTAGTGAACCTGTTGTAGACACACCTGAGAATCCCAATGATATCTCTATTTCTGATGTTGAAACACAATCTGGTTATGAACATGAACCTGGTGATAATGTTAATGATAATGTTCATGTTGATGCTCAACCTAGCAATAACAATCATGTAGAGGTTGAACCTGTTGTTGATCTTGATAACCCACAATCAAAGAATCAACGTTATGATAAGGAGACTTTTTTGCTAGGAAGCACAATAAATAAAGAGAACCATGGGTTCAGAAACCCATGCCTTTTCCTCCTAAGCCATCCAAGAAAAAGTATGATGAGGATTTTGAGCGCATTGCTGAAATGATTAGACCTATCTTTTTGCGTATGCGTTTGACTGATATGCTTCAAGTGAATCCTTATGCTAAGTACATGAAAGATATTATTACAAATAAAAGAAAGATACCGGAAGCTGAAATTTCCACCATGCTTGCTAATTACACTTTTATGGGTGGAATACCAAAGAAACTTGGAGATCCAGGAGTACCAACTATACCATGCTCCATTAAAAAAACTATGTTAAAACTACTTTATGTGATCTTGGAGCCGGTATTAGTGTTATGCCTCTCTCTTTATATCGTAGACTTGAATTGAATAAGTTGACACCTGATATGTCTCCGTCATATCTATAATTTTTGATTGTTCCATGCCAATATTATTCAACTTTCATATACTTTTGGCAACTTTTTATACTATTTTTGGGACTAACATATTGATCCAGTGCCTAGTGCCAGTTCCTGTCTGTTGCATGTTCGCAGAAAACCAATATCAAACGGAGTCCAAACGGGATAAAAACGGATGGAGCATTATTTTGGAAAATTTGTGATTTTTGGGAAGTAAAATCAACGCGAGACGGTGCCCGAGGGGGGCGGGAGATAGGGGGGCGCGCCCCAGGGAGGCAGGCGTGCCATGGACACTCCTGGGCCCCCTGTAAGGCGGTTGACAACCTTCCTTTGCCGCAAGAAAGCTAATTTTATGAGAAAGATCTGGGCTAAAGATTCACACCAATCGGAGTTACGGATCTCCGGATATAAAAGAAACGGTGAAGGGGCAGAATCAGGGAACGCAGAAACAGAGATAGACAGAGAGATAGATCCAATCTCGGAGGGGCTCTCGCCCCTCCCATGCCATGGGAGCCAAGGACCAGAGGGGAAACCGCCTTGCTTCCGGTGGGGCTCTCTCCCCCTTGCTTCCGGTGGCGCCGGAGCGCTGTCGGGGGCCATCATCATCACCGCGATCATCACCAACACCTCCATCATCTTCACCAACATCTCCATCACCTTCCCCCATCTATATTCAGCGGTCCACTCTCCCGCAACCCGCTGTACCCTCTACTTGAACATGGTGCTTTATGCTTCATATTATTATCCAATGATGTGTTGCCATCCTATGATGTCTGAGTAGATTTTCGTTGTCCTATCGGTGATTGATGAATTGCTACGATTGGTTTGAGTTGCATGTTTTATTATTGGTGTTGTCCTATTGTGCCCTCTGTGTCGCGCAAGCTTGAGGGACTCCTGAAGTAGGGTTTGCAATATTTTCATGATTTTCTTATGGTGGGTGGCGTGAGTGACAGAAGCACATACCTGAGTAAGTAGGTTGTTTGCGTATGGGATAAAGGGGAGTTGATACTTTAATGCTATGCTTGGGTTTTACCTTAATGATCTTTAGTAGTTGCGGATGCTTGCTAGAGTTCCAATCGTAAGTGCATATGATCCAAGAAGAGAAATTATATTAGCTTATGCCTCTCCCTCAAATAGAATTGCAATAGTGATTACCGGTCTAGTAACGTAGTCAATTGCTTAGGGACAATTTCACAACTCCTACCACCACTTTTGCACACTCTCTATATTTACTTTATGGCTTCTTTATCTAAAACAACCCCTAGTTTATATTTACGTGCTCTTTATTATCTTGCAAACCTATCCTATCACACCTACAAAGTACTTCTAGTTTCATACTTGTTCTAGGTAAAGCGAACACTAAGCGTGCGTAGAGTCGTATCAGTGGCAGATAGGGCTTGAGAGAATATTCGTTCTACCTTTAGCTCCTCGTTGGGTTCGACACTCTTACTTATCGAAAGAGGCTACAATTATCCCCTACACTTGTGGGTTATCAAGACCTTTTTCTGGCACCGTTGCCGGGGAGTCATAGCATGGGGTGAATATTCTCATGTGTGCTTGTTTGCTTTATCACTAAGTAATTTTTATTTGCTGTTCTTAGTTGTTCTCTATCTTTAGCTATGGATATGGAACACAAAATACCAAAAAAATTAGGTGTAGTTGCTACTCATGGAGATGGGGAACATCCAAAAACCCTCGATGCTCGTTATGTGACAGAAATTATGTAGTACTTTGGTAATCCTGAGAAAACCCCATTCAACTTTGTTATGGGAGACACGTTGGATCAACGTGAATACTTTATGGATTATCGCTTGACACAAAAAGGGAAACTATTATGGGATCAAATTTCTATGTTGCGTTGGTATGCTCGTCAACTATGCTTAAGTTATTATTATACTTGTGAAGGAAATATGCCCTAGAGGCAATAATAAAGTTATTATTTATTTCCTTATTTCATGATAAATGTTTATTATTCATGCTAGAATTGTATTAACCGGAAACATAATACATGTGTGAATACATAGACAAACATAGTGTCACTAGCATGTCTCTACTTGACTAGCTCGTGAATCAAAGATGGTTAAGTTTCCTAGCCATGGACAAAAGAGTTGTCATTTGATTAACGGGATCACATCACCAGGAGAATGATGTGATTGACTTGACCCATTCCATTAGCTTAGCACACGATCATTTAGTATGTTGCTACTGCTTTCTTCATGACTTATACATGTTCCTGTGACTATGAGATTATGCAACTCCCGTTTACCAGAGGAACACTTTGTGTGCTACCAAACGTCACAACGTAACTGGGTGATTATAAATGTGCTCTATAGGTGTCTCCGAAGGTACATGTTGGGTTGGCGTATTTTGAGATTAGGTTTTGTCACTCCGATTATCGGAGAGGTATCTCTGGGCCCTCTCGGTAATACACATCACTTAAGCCTTGCAAACGTTGCAACTAATGAGTTAGTTGTGAGATGATGTATTACGGAACGAGTAAAGAGACTTGCTGGTAACGAGATTGAACTAGGTATTGGATACCGACGATCGAATCTCGGGCAAGTAACATACCGATGACAAAGGGAACAACGTATGTTGTTATGCAGTTTGACCGATAAAGATCTTCGTAGAATATGTAGGAGCCAATATGAGCATCCAGGTTCCACTATTGGTTATTGACCGAAAACAGTTCTAGGTCATGTCTACATAGTTCTCGAACCCGTAGGGTCCGCACGCTTAAGGTTTCGATGACAATTATATTATGAGTTTATGAGTTTTGATGTACCGAAGGAGTTCGGAGTCCCGGATGAGTTCGGGGACATGACGAGGAGTCTCGAAATGGTCGAGACGTAAAGATCGATATATTGGACGACTATATTCGGAGTTCGGAAAGGTTCCGAGTGATTCGGGTATTTTTCGGAGTTCCGGAGAGTTACGGGAATTCGCCGGGGAGTATATGGGCCTTATTGGGCCATACGGGAATAGAGGAGAGAGGCCAAAAGGAAGGAGGCCTGCGCCCCCCCCCTCTGGTCCGAATTGGACAAGGGGCACAACCCCCCTTTCCTTCTTCCTCTCCCCCTCTTTCCCCTTCTCCTACTCTAACAAGGGAGGTGGAATCCTACTAGGACTAGGGAGTCCTAGTAGGACTCCACACTTGGCGCGCCCCCTCCTAGGGCAGGCCTCCTCCCCCCTTGCTCCTTTATATACGAGGGCAGGGGGGCACCCCTTGACACACAAGTTGATCTTCGTGATCGTTCCTTAGCCGTGTACGGTGCCCCCCTCCACCATATTCCACCTCGGTCATATTGTAGCGGTGCTAAGGCGAAGCCCTGTGACGGTAGAACATCAAGATCGTCACCACGCCGTCGTGCTGACGGAACTCATCCCTGACACCCTGCTGGATCGGAGTCCGGGGATTGTCATCGAGCTGAACGTGTGCAGAACACGGAGGTGCCGTACGTTCGGTGCTTGGATCGGTCGGATCGTGAAGACGTACGACTACATCAACCGCGTTGTCATAACGCTTCCGCTTACGGTCTATGAGGGTACGTGGACAACACTCTCCCCTCTCGTTGCTATGCCATCACCATGATCTTGCGTGTGCGTAGGAAATTTTTGAAATTACTACGTTCCCCAATAGTGGTATCAGAGCCTGGTTTTATGCGTAGATGTCATATGCACGAGTAGAACACAAGTGAGTTGTGGGCGATACAAGTCATACTGCTTACCAGCATGTCATACTTTGGTTCGGCGGTATTGTGTGATGAAGCGGCCCGGACCGACATTACGCGTACGCTTACGCGAGACTGGTTTCACCGTTACGAGCACTCATGCTTAAAGGTGGCTGGTGGGTGTCTATCTCTCTCACTTTAGCTGAATCGAGTGCGGCTACGCCCGGTCCTTGAGAAGGTTAAAACACCAACTTGACGAACTATCATTGTGGTTTTTATGCGTAGGTAAGAACGGTTCTCGCTCAGCCCGTAGCAGCCACGTAAAACTTGCAACAACAAAGTAGAGGACGTGTAACTTGTTTTTGCAGGGCATGTTGTGATGTGATATGATCAAGACGTGATGAGATATAAGTTGTTGTATGAGATGATCATGTTTTGTTGAAGTTATCGGCAACTGGCAGAAGCTCTATGGTTGTCTCTTTGTTGCATAAGATGCAAGTGCCAAATAATTGCTTTACTTTATCGCTATGCGATAGCAATAGTTGCAAGATCAATAGTTGGCGAGACGACCATGTGATGACACATTAATATAGATCAAGATGATGAAGATCATGGTGTCGTGCTGGTGACGATAGAGATCATAACAGTACTTTGGAGATGGAGATCAAAGGCGCAAGATGATCATGGCCATATCATGTCACATATTTTGATTGCATATGATGTTTATCTGTTATACATCTTATTCTGTTTTGTTTGACGGTAGCATTATAAGATGATCTCTCACTAATTATCAAGAAGTGTTCTCCCTGAGTATGCACTGTTGCCAAAGTTCGTCGTGCCCAGGCACCACGTGATGATCGGGTGTGATAAGCTCTACGTCCATCTACAAAGGGTGCAAGCCAGTTTTGCACACGCGGAATACTCAGGTTAAACTTGACGAGCCTAGCATATGCAGATATGGCCTCGGAACACGGAGACCGAAAGGTCGAGCGTGAATCATATAGTAGATATTATCAACATAATGATGTTCACCATTGAAAGCTACTCCATTTCACGTGATGATCGGTTATGGTTTAGTTGGTTTGGATCACGTGATCACTAAGAGGATTAGAGGGATGTCTTTCTAAGTGGGAGTTCTTAAGTAATATGATTAATTGAACTTAAATTTATCATGAACTTAGTCCTGATAGTATTTTGCAAATTATGTTGTAGATCAATAGCTTGCGTTGTTGCTTTCATATGTTTATTTTGATATGTTCCTAGAGAAAATTGTGTTGAAAAATGTTAGTAGCAATGATGCGGATTGGATCCGTGATCTGAGGTTTATCCTCATTGCTGCGTAGAAGAATTATGTCCTTGATGCACCGCTAGGTGACAAACCTATTGCAGGAGCAGATGCAGACGTTATGAACGTTTGGCTAACTCAATATGATGACTACTTGATAGTTTAGTGCACCACGCTTAACGGCTTAGAATCGGGACTTCAAAGACATTTTGAACGTCATGGACCATATGAGATGTTCCAGGAATTGAAGTTAATATTTCAAGCAAATACCCGAGTTGAGAGATATGAAGTCTCCAACAAGTTCTATTGCTAAAAGATGGAGGAGAATCGCTCAACTACTGAGCATGTGCTCAGATTGTCTGAGTACTTCAATCGCTTGAATCAAGTGGGAGTTAATCTTCCAGATAAGATAGTGATTGACAGAGTTCTCTAGTCACCATCACTAAGTTAGTAGAACTTTGTGATGAACTATAGTATGCAAGGGATGACAAAAACGATTCCCGAGCTCTTCGTGATGTTGAAATCAACGAAGGTAGAAATCAAGAAAGAGCATCAAGTGTTGATGATTGACAAGACCACTAGTTTCAAGAAAAGGGCAAAGGGATAGAAAGGGAACTTCAAGTAGAATGACAAGCAAGTTGTCACTCCCGCGAAGAAGCTCACAGCTGGACCAAAGCCTAAAACTGAGTGCTTACACTGCAAAGGAAATGGTCACTGGAAGCGGAAATGCCCTGAATATTTGGTGGATAAGAAGGATGGCAAAGTGAACAAGGGTATATTTGATATACAGGTTATTGATGTGTGCCTTACTAGTGTTTATAGTAGACCCTGAGTATTTGATACTTGTTCAGTTGCTAAGATTAGTAACTCGAAACAGGAGTTATATAAACAGAGACTGGTTGAAGGGGAAGTGACGATGAGTGTTGGAAGTGGTTCCAAGATTGATATGATCATCATCGCACACTCCCTATACTTTCGGGATTAGTGTTGAAACTAAATAAGTGTTATTTGGTGTTTGCGTTGAGCATGAATATGATTTGATCATGTTTATTGCAATACGGTTATTCATTTAAGTAAGAGAATAAACTGTTGTTCTGTTTACATGAATAAAACCTTATATGGTTACACACCCAATGAAAATGGTTCATTGGATCTCGATCATAGTGATACACATATTCATAATATTGAAACCAAAATATGGAAAGTTAATAATGATAGTGCAACTTATTTGTGGCACTGCAGTTTAGGTCATATTGGTGTAAAGCGCATGAAGAAACTCCATGCTGATGCGATTTTGGAATCACTTGATTATGAATCACTTGATGCTTGCGAACCATGCCTTATGGGCAAGATGACTAAAGACTCCGTTCTTCGGAACAATAGAGCGAGCAACTGACTTATTGGAAATAATACATACTGATGTATACGATCCGATGAGTGTTGAGGCTCGCGGCAAGTATCATTATTTTCTGACCTTCACAGACGATTTGAGCAGATATGGGTATATCTACTTAATGAAACATAAGTCTAAAACGTTTGAAAAGTTCAAAGAATTTTAGAGTGAAGTTGAAAATCATCGTAACAAGAAAATAAAATTTCTACGATCTGATCGTGGAGGAGAATATTTGAGTTACGAGTTTGGTCTACATTTGAAACAATGCGGAATAGTTTCACAACTCACGCCACCTGGAACACCACAACGTTATGGTGTGTCCGAACGTCGTAACTGCACTTTATTGGATATGGTGCGATTTATGATGTCTCTTATCGGTTTTACCACTATCGTTTTGGGGTTGTGCATTAGAGACAACTGCATTCACGTTTAAAAGGGCACCATCTAAATCCGTTGAGATGACACCGTATGAACTATGGTTTAGCAGTAAACCTAAGATGTCGTTTCTTAAAGTGTGGAGTTGCGATGCTTATATGAAAAAGTTTCAACCTGATAAGCTCGAACCCAAATCGGAGAAGTGCGTCTTCATAGAATACCCAAAGGAAACTGTTGGGTACTCCTTCTATCACAAATCCAAAGGCAAAACATTAGTTGCTAAGAATGGATCCTTTCTAGAGAAGGAGTTTCTCTCGAAAGAAGTAAGTGGGAGGAAAGTAGAACTTGATGAGGTAACTGTACCTGCTCCCTTATTTGAAAGTAGTTCATCACAGAAATCTGTTCCTGTGACTACTACACCAATTAGTGAGGAAGTTAATGATGATGATCATGAAACTTCAGAATAAGTTACTACAGAACCTCGTAGGTCTTCCAGAGTAAGATCCGCACCAGAGTGGTACGGTAATCCTGTTCTGGAAGTTATGTTACTAGACCATGACGAACCTACGAACTATGAAGAAGCGATGGTGAGCCCAGATTCCGCAAAATGGCTTGAGGCCATGAGATCTGAGATAAGACCCATGTACGAAAACAAAGTATGGACTTTGATTGACTTGCCCAATGATCGGCGAGACATTGAGATTAAATGGATCTTCAAGAGGAAGACGGACGCTGATAGTGTTACTATCTACAAAGCTAGAATTGTCGCAAAAGGTTTTCGACAAGTTCAAGGTGTTGACTACGATGAGAGTTTTTCACTCGTATCTATGCTTAAGTCTGTCTGAATCATGTTAGCAATTGCCACATTTTATGAAATCTGGCAAATGGATGTCAAAACTGCATTCCTTAATGGATTTTTTAAAGAAGAGTTGTATATGATGCAACCAGAAGGTTTTGTCGATCCAAAAGGTGCTAACAAAATGTGCAAGCTCCAGCGATCCATCAATGGACTGGTGCAAGCATCTCGGAGTTGGAATATACGCTTTGATAAGTTGATCAAAGCATATAGTTTTAATACAGACTTGCGGTGAAGCCTGTATTTACAAGAAAGTGAGTGGGAGCACTACAACATTTCTGATAAGTATATGATATTGTTGATCCGAAATAATGTAGAATATTTCTGGAAAGCATAAAGGAGTGTTTGAAAGGAGTTTTTCAAAGAAAGACCTTGGTGAAGCTGCTTACACATTGAGCATCAAGATCTATAGAGATAGATCAAGACGCTTGATAAGATTTTTCAATGAGTACATACCTTGACAAGATTTTGAAGTAGTTCAAAATGGAACAGTCAAAGAAAGAGTTCTTGCCTGTGTTGCAAGGTGTGTAGTTGAGTAAGACTCAAAACCCGACCATGGCAGAAAATAGAAAAGAATGAACAGTCATTCCCTATGCCTCAGTCATAGGTTCTATAAAGTATGCTATGCTGTGCACTAGACCTATTGTATACCTTGCTCTGAGTTTGGCAAAGGAATACAATTTTGATCTAAAAGTAGATCACTAGAACAGCGGTCAAGAATATCCTTAGTGGGGACTAAGGAGATGTTTCTCGATTATGGAGGTGATAAAAGAGCCAGTCGTAAAAAGTTACAATGATGCAAGCTTTTACACCAATCCAGATGACTCTAAGTCTCAATCTGGATACATATTGAAAGTGGTTGCAATTAGATAGAGTAGCTCCATGCAGAGCATTGTCGACATAGAATATTTGCAAAATACATACGGCTCTGAATGTGACAGACTCGTTGACTAAACTTCTCTCATGAGCAAAACATGATCATACCTTAGTACTCTTTGGGTGTTAATCACATAGCCATGTGAACTAGATTATTGACTCTAGTAAACCCTTTGGGCGTTGATCACATGACGATGTGAACTATGGGTATTAATCACATACACATGTGAATATTGGTGTTAAATCACATGGTGATGTGAACTAGATTATTGACTCTAGTGCAAGTGGGAGACTGAAGGAAATATGCCCTAGAGGCAATAATAAAGTTATTATTTATTTCCTTATTTCATGATAAATGTTTATTATTCATGCTAGAATTGTATTAACCGGAAACATAATACATGTGTGAATACATAGACAAACATAGTGTCACTAGTATGCCTCTACTTGACTAGCTCGTGAATCAAAGATGGTTAAGTTTCCTAGCCATGGACAAAAGAGTTGTCATTTGATTAACGGGATCACATCACTAGGAGAATGATGTGATTGACTTGACCCATTCCGTTAGCTTAGCACACGATCGTTTAGTATGTTGCTACTGCTTTCTTCATGACTTATACATGTTCCTGTGACTATGAGATTATGCAACTCCCGTTTACCAGAGGAACACTTTGTGTGCTACCAAACGTCACAACGTAACTGGGTGATTATAAAGGTGCTCTACAGGTGTCTCCGAAGGTACATGTTGGGTTGGCGTATTTCGAGATTAGGTTTTGTCACTCCGATTGTCGGAGAGGTATCTCTGGGCCCTCTCGGTAATACACATCACTTAAGCCTTGCAAGCATTGCAACTAATGAGTTAGTTGTGAGATGATGTATTACGAAACGAGTAAAGAGACTTGCCGATAACGAGATTGAACTAGGTATTGGATACCGACGATCGAATCTCGGGCAAGTAACATACCGATGACAAAGGGAACAACATATGTTGTTATGCGGTTTGACCGATAAAGATCTTTATAGAATATGTAGGAGCCAATATGAACATCCAGGTTCCACTATTGGGTATTGACCGGAAACAGTTCTAGGTCATGTCTACATAGTTCTCGAACCCGTAGGGTCCGCACGCTTAAGGTTTCGATGACAGTTATATTATGGGTTTATGAGTTTTGATGTACCGAAGGAGTTCAGAGTCCCGGATGAGATCGGGGACATGACGAGGAGTCTCGAAATGGTCGAGACGTAAAGATCGATATATTGGACGACTATATTCGGAGTTCGGAAAGGTTCCGAGTGATTCAGGTATTTTTCGGAGTACCTGAGAGTTACGGGAATTCACCGGGGAGTATATGGGCCTTATTGGGCCATACGGGAATAGAGGAGAGAGGCCAAAAGGAAGGAGGCCTGCACCCCCCCTTTGGTCCGAATTGGACAAGGGGCGCAGCCCCCCTTTCCTTCTTCCTCTCCCCCTCTTTCCCCTTCTCCTACTCCAACAAGGGAGGTGGAATCCTACTAGGACTAGGGAGTCCTAGTAGGACTCCACACTTGGCGCGCCCCCTCCTAGGGCCGGCCTCCTCCCCCCTTGCTCCTTTATATACAGGGGCAGGGGGACACCCCATGACACACAAGTTGATCTTCGTGATCGTTCCTTAGCCGTGTGCGGTGCCCCCTCCACCATATTCCACCTCGGTCATATTGTAGTGGTGCTTAGGCAAATCCCTGCGACGGTAGAACATCAAGATCGTCACCACGCCGTCGTGCTGACAGAACTCATCCCCGACACCCTGCTGGATCGGAGTCCGGGGATTGTCATCGAGCTGAACGTGTGCAGAATACGGAGGTGCTGTACGTTCGGTGCTTAGATCGGTCGGATCGTGAAGACGTACGACTACATCAACCGCGTTGTTAACGCTTCCGCTTACGGTCTACGAGGGTACGTGGACAACACTCTCCCCTCTCGTTGCTATGCCATCACCATGATCTTGCGTGTGCGTAGGAAATTTTTGAAATTACTACGTTCCCCAACAAATTGTTGCTCTAGGATGAAGGCTCCACACCTTCCCTTTTCATGCAAATTCAATGATAATAAAACCTTAGCTTCTTATGCTAATGGTGTATATGATTACTATGATGTGGAACAAATAGAAGAATTTTTTGCTTTTGTGGGTGCTTATGAGATTGAATCTATGTTTAAAGAGTTTGATGATTTTGATGATTCAGTTTATAGACTTGAAAATTTTGCTATACTTAAATATTGTTATAAGAATTATGAATACAATTACAATATTGATGCATTTATTGAGAAAATCTCCGGTGTCCAAGAAATTGATGAAACTGTGAGCTTATTGGATGAAAAAGATGATGAAGATAGCGAAGAACAAAAGGAGGAAGAGCGGATTAGCTACCCGTGCCCACCTTCTAATGAGACTAACTCTTCAACTTGTACATTGTTTAATTTCCCTTCGTGCTTACCGAAGGATGATTGCTATGATGATTACTATGATGATTGCTATGATGATTGTTATGATCCCGTTGATTCTCTTGAAATATCCCCTTTTGATGATGCTTGCTATGCTTGTGGCCAAGATGCCAATATGAATTATGCTTATGGAGATGAACTTGCTATAGTTCCTTATGTTAAACATGAAATTGTTGCTATTGCACCCATGCATGATAGTCCTATTGTCCTTTTGAATTCTCCAAACTACACTATATCGGAGAAGTTTGTGCTTATTAAGGATTATATTGATGGGTTGCCTTTTACTGTTGCACATGATAATTTTGATGAATGTGATATGCATGTGCTTGCTGCTCCTACTTGCAATTATTATGAGAGAGAAACTATATCTCCACCTCTCTATTTTTCTAATATAATAGAATTGCAAGAAACTGCTTATGCTATGCACTGGCCTTTACTATGTGTGCATGAATTGTTCTTTTATGACATGCCGATGCATAGGAAGAGAGTTAGACTTTGTTGTTGCATGATATATGTTACTTTGTGCTCACTACTAAATCACAAATCATTGTTAATTAAAATTGGCTTTGATTTACCTTGGGATCCGGGTGGATCCATTACTTGAGCACTACATGCCTAGCTTAATGGCTTTAAAGAAAGCGTTGCCAGGGAGACAACCCGGAAGTTTGAGAGAGTCGTTTATTTCTGTTGAGCGCTTTCACATAGTTTAACAACAAAAAATAAATAAAGAGGGGAACCTAAAAACTTTTCAAAAAGGAAAGTGAAAGTGAGAAAGACAAGCATTGTTGAAGTGGGAGCTAGCCTTGAACTTTGTTCATGCTCACGGAAACTTTGTGAATCTTGATTATAGAAACTTTTCATCAAAAATAATTATCCCCTTGTACAATTCCATTGTATTATAAAAATAATGTGCCAAGGTTTGCCTTTAGGATGTTTACAATGCTTGTTGGTTTGTATGGTGCAGGACAGAAACTTTGGCTGTAGTGCGTGATTTTACATTTTTAACTGGAACGTAAAACGGCTCTAATTCTTTTTGCACTGTCTTTCTATAAAAAAATTTACTTTTCCTAATTTTGGTAGAATTTTTGGGGTACCATAAGTATGGTGAATGTTCAGATTGCTACAGACTGTTCTGTTTTTGACAGATTCTGTTTTTGATGCATAGTTTGCTTGTTTTGATGAATCTATCAATTTCTATCAGTGGATTTAAGCCATGAAAAAGTTATATTACAGCAGACACAATGCAAAAAAATAAATATGAATTGGTTTGCAACAGTACTTAGAGTAGTGATTTGCTTTATTATACTAACAGATCTTACCGAGTTTTCTGTTGAAGTTTTGTGTGGATGAAGTGTCTAATCGAGGATGTCTCGATATGAGGAAAAGGAAGAGAGGCAAGATCTCAAGCTTGGGGATGCCTGAGGCACCCCAAGTAAATATTCAAGGAGACTCAAGCGTCTAAGCTTGAGGATGCCCCAGAAGTCATCCCCTCTTTCTTCAACAAGTATCGGTATGTTTTCGGATTTATTTCGTTCATGCGATATGTGCAAGTCTTGGAGCGTCTTTTGCATTTAGTTTTAGCTTTTCTTTTATGAACCATGCTGGTATGAGATAGTCCTTGGTTGAGTTATAGAATGCTCAATGCACTTCACTTAAATCTTTTGAGTATGGCTTTATAGAATGCTTCATGTGCTTCACTTATATCTTTTGAAGTTTGGATTGCCTGTTTCTCTTCACATAGAAAACCGCCATTTGTAGAATGCTCTTTTGCTTCACTTATATTTGTTAGAGCATGGGCATATCTTTTGTAGAAAGAATTAAACTCTCTTGCTTCACTTATATCTATTTAGAGAGACGACAGGAATTGGTCATTCACATGGTTAGTCATAAAATCCTACATAAACTTGCAGATCGCTGAATATGATATGTTTGATTCCTTACAATAGTTTTGCGATATAAAGGCGGTATATTAGAGTCATTCTAGTGGGTGATTGTGGATTAGTAGAAATACTTGTGTTGAGGTTTGTGATTCCTGAAGCATGCACGTATGGTGAACCGCTTTGTGATGAAGTTGGAGCACAATTTTATTTATTGATTGTCTTCCTTATGAGTGGCGGTCGGGGACTAGCAATGGTCTTTTCCTACCAATCTATCCCCATAGGAGCATGCGCGTAGTACTTTGTTTTCAAAGATTGTAGACTTTTGCAATAAGTATATGAGTTCTTTATGACTAATGTTGAGTCCATGGATTATACGCACTCTCACCCTTCCACCATTGCTAGCCTCTCTTGTGTCGCGCAACTTTCACCGGTACCATACACCCAATATATACCTTCCTCAAAACAGCCACCATACCTACCTATCATGGCATTTCCATAGCCATTCCGAGATATATTTCCATGCAACCTCCATCATCATCATATACATGACTTGAGCATTCATTGTCATATTGCTTTGCATGATCGTAAGATAGCTAGCATTATGTTTTCATGGCTTGTCCGTTTTTTGATGTCATTGCTATGCTAGATCATTGCACATCCCGGTACACCACCGAAGGCATTCATATAGAGTCATATCTTTGTTCTAGATATCGAGTTGTAAGTAAATAAAAGTGTCATGATCATCATTATTAGAGCATTGCCCAGTGAGGAAAGGATGATGGAGACTATGATTCCCCCACAAGTCGAGATGAGACTCCGGACTTAATAAAAAAAAAGAGGCCAATGAAGCCTAAATAAAAAAAAGGCCAAAGAAGCCTATTCAAAAATGAGAAAATAAAAAAATGAGAGAAAAAGAGAGAAGGGGCAATGTTACTATCCTTTTACCATACTTGTGCTTCAGAGTAGCACCATGTTCTTCATAGAGAGTGTCTCCTATGCTTTCACTTTCATATAGTAGTGGGAATTTTCATTAAAGAACTTGGCTTGTATATTCCAATGACGGGCTTCCTCAAATGCCCAAGGTCTGCATGAGCAAGCAAGTTGGATGCACACCCACTTAGTTTTCAGTTTGAGCTTTCATACACTTATAGCTCTTAGTGCATTTGTTGCATGTCAAGCCCTACTCACTCACATTGATATCTATTGATGGGCATCTCCATAGCCCGTTGATACGCCTAGTTGATGTGAGACTATCTTCTCCTTTTTGTCTTCTCCACAACCACCATTCTATTCCACCTATAGTGCTATGTCCATGGCTCACGCTCATGTATTGCGTGAAAGTTGAAAAATTTTGAGATTACTAAAGTATGAAACAATTGCTTGGCTTGTCATCGGGGTTGTGCATGATTAAATACTTTGTGTGATGAAGATAGAGCAACAACCAGACTATATGATTTTGTAGGGATAATTTTCTTTGGCCTTATTGTTTTGAAAAAACATGATTGCTTTATTGGTATGCTCGAAGTATTATTGTTTTTATGTCAAATGATAGACTATTGCTTTGAATCACTCGTGTCTTAATATTCATGCCATGGTTAGACATATGATCAAGATTATGCTAGGTAGCATTCCACATCAAAAAATATCTTTTCTATCATTTACCTACTCGAGGACAAGCAGGAATTAAGCTTGGGGATGCTGATACGTCTCTGTTGTATCTATAATTTTAGATTGTCCCATGCCAATATTATTCAACTTTCATATACTTTTGGAAACTTTTTATAGTATTTTTGGGACTAACATATTGATCCAGTGCCCAGTGCCAGTTCCTATCTGTTGCATGTTTTATGTTTCACAGAAAACCAATATCAAACGGAGTCCAAACGGGATAAAAATGGACGGCGAATTATTTTGGAATATTTGTGATTTTTGGGAAGTAAAATCAACGTGAGACGGTGCCCGAGGGGGCCAGGAGATAGGGGGGCACGCCCCAAGGAGGCAGCGCGCCATGGACTCTCCTGGGCCCCCTGTAAGCCGATTGACGCTCTTCTTTTGCCGTAAGAAAGCTAATTTTATGAGAAAGATCTGGGAGAAAGATTCACCCCAATCGGAGTTAAGGATCTTCAGATATAAAAGAAACGTTGAAGGGGCGGAATCAGGGAACGTAGAAACAGAGATAGACAGAGATATAGATCCAATCTCGGAGGGGCTCTCGCCCCTCTCATGCCATGGGAGCCAAGGACCAGAGGGGAAACCCTTCTCCCATCTAGGGAGAAGGTCAAGGAAGAAGAAGAAGAAGAAGGGGGGCTCTCTCCCCCTTGCTTCCGGTGGCGCCGGAGCGCTGCCCGGGGCCATCATCATCACCGCGATCATCACCAACACCTCCATCATCTTCACCAACATCTCCATCACCTTCCCCCATCTATATTCAGCGGTCCACTCTCCCTCAACCCGCTGTACCCTCTACTTGAACATGGTGCTTTATGCTTCATATTATTATCCAATGATGTGTTGCCATCCTATGATGTCTGACTAGTTTTTTGTTATCCTATCGGTGATTGATGAATTGCTATCATTGGTTTGAGTTGCATATTTTATTATTGGTGCTGTCCTATTGTGCCCTCCGTGTCGCGCAAGCGTGAGGGATTCCCGCTGTAGGGTTTGCAATATGTTCATGATTTGCTTATGGTGGGTGGCGTGAGTGACAGAAGCATAGACCCGAGTAAGTTGGTTGTTTGCGTATGGGATAAAGGGGACTTGATACTTTAATGCGATGGTTGGGTTTTACCTGAATGATCTTTAGTAGTTGCGGATGCTTGCTAGAGTTCCAATCATAAGTGCATATGAGCCAAGAAGAGAAAGTATGTTAGCTTATGCCTCTCCCTCAAATAGAATTGCAATAGTGATTACCGGTCTACTAACGTATTCAATTGCTTAGGGACAATTTCACAACTCCTACCACCACTTTTCCACACTCGCTATATTTACTTTATTTGCTTCTTTATCTAAACAGCCCCTAGTTTATATTTACGTGCTCTTTATTATCTTGCAAACCTATCCTATAACACCTACAAAGTACTTCTAGCTTCATACTTGTTCTAGGTAAAGCGAACACTAGGCGTGCGTAGAGTCGTATCAGTGGCAGATAGGGCTTGAGATAATATTTGTTCTACCTTTAGCTCCTTGTTGGGTTCGACACTCTTACTTATCGAAAGAGGCTACAATCATCCCCTACACTTGTGGGTTATCAACACCTACTGAAATATCTTTGCAAATGATTGATAAATCAACTGCTATACCTGTCGGTATTTGTGATGATGTGCCTATTGTGGTTGCAGATGTTACTATCTTAACGGACTTTGTTATTCTTGATATTCCCGAGGACTATAGTATGTCTATTATCCTTGATAGACCATTTTTGAATACTGCAGGGGCTGTTATTGATTGCAACAAAGGCAATTTCACTTTTCATGTTAATGGTAATGAGCATATAGTACACTTCCCGAGGAAACAACCTCAAGTTCACAGTATCAATTCTATTGGAAAAATTCCATTGATTATCATTGGAGGTTTTGAATTTCCTCTTCCCACTGTCAAGAAGAAATATGATATTCTTATTATTGGGGATGTGCATATCCCCATTAAGGTAACCTAGTGTTATTCGAAATTGACCCGGTTCCATGTTATTACGAATGAGTTTGTTAACAAGACTTGATCAACCTTGTTAGTGGATTCCTTTTGATGAGGATGAGATGGATGAAGTTAGAAAGCACAACTTTCTTTATCTTCTTTTTACTTTCTGTTAGTTAGATTAAATAAAGCATAAATAGTATTTTCTGTTTGTTTTCTGAATTATCCATGCAATAAAAAATACCCCGAAAATAAAAGTTCTCCAAATGCCCTGAAAATTTAGTATGATTTTTTCTGGAATATTTGAGAATATCTGGCACTGATAACACAACATGGGGAGCAAGCACCTGGCCACGAGGGCCCATGATACGTCTCCAACGTATCTACTTTTCCAAACACTTTTGACCTTGTTTTGGACTCTAATTTGCATGATTTGAACGAAACTAACCCGGACTGACGCTATTTTCAGCAGAACTGCCATGGTGTTGTTTATTGTGCAGAAAACAAAAGTTCTCTGAATGACCTGAAAATCCACGGAGATAACTTTTGGAAAATATAAAAAATACTGGCGAAAGAATCAAGGCCAGGGGCCCCACACCTTGTCCATGAGGGTGGGGGGCGCCCCCTGGACACGCCCCTATCTTGTGGGCCCCCTGACGCTCCACCGACCTCAACTCCAACTCTATATATTCCGTTTCACGGAGAAAAAAATCAGAGAGAAAGTTTCATCACGTTTTACGTTACGGAGCCGCCGCCAAACCCTAATCTCTCTTAGGAGGACTGATCTGGAGTCCGTTCGGGGCTCCGGAGAGGGGGATTCGTCGCCGTCGTCATCATCAATCATCCTCCATCACCAATTTCATGATGCTCACCGCCGTGCGTGAGTAATTCCATCGTAGGCTTGCTGGACGGTGCTGGGCTGGATGAGATTTACTATGTAATCAAGTTAGTTTTGTTAGGGTTTGATCCCTAGTATCCACTATGTTCCGAGATTGATGTTGCTATGACTTTGCTATGCTTAATGCTTATCACTAGGGCCCGAGTGCCATGATTTCAGATCTGAACCCATTATGTTTTCATGAATATATGTGAGTTCTTGATCCTATCTTGCAAGTCTATAGTCACCTATTATGTGTTATGATCCGACAACCCCGAAGTGACAATAATCGGGATACTTCTCGGTGATGACCGTAGTTTGAGGAGTTCATGTATTCACTATGTGTTAATGCTTTGGTCCGGTACTCTATTAAAAGGAGGCCTTGATATCCCTTAGTTTCCACTAGGACCCCACTACCACGGGAGGGTAGGACAAAAGATGTCATGCAAGTTCTTTTCCATAAGCACGTATGACTATATTCGGAATACATGCCTACATTACATTGATGAACTGGAGCTTGTTCTGTGTCACCCTATGTTATAGCTATTACATGAGGAATCACATCCGACATAATTATCCATCACTGATCCAATGCCTATGAGCTTTTCACATATTGTGCTTCGCTTATTTACTTTTCTGTTGCTACTGTTAGAATTACTACAAAACTGCTATCGTTACTTTTATCACTGTTACCATTACTATCATACTACTTTGCTACTAAATACTTTGCTACAGATACTAAGTTATCCAGGTGTGTTTGAATTGACAACTCAACTGCTCATATTTGAGAATATTCTTTGGCTCCCCTTGTGTCGAATCAATAAATTTGGGTTGAATACTCTACCTCGAAAGCTGTTGCGATCCCCTATACTTGTGGGTTATCAGTCTAGGGTGCACCCACCCCCATGGGGCGCGCCCCCTACCTCGTGGGCCCATGGTGGCCCCCCTCCACTTATTCCTGCACCCATGCTCTTCTTCTTCCTCCCAAAAAATCACTATCTAGCTCAAGCACGAGTTCTAGCTCATTTTGCTGCCATTTTCGATCTCCTTGCTCAAAGCTCCATTCACAAATCTGCTTTGGAGGATTGATCTTTGGTATGTGACTCCTCCAATGGTCCAATTAGTTTTTGTTCTAGTGCTTTATTCATTGCAATATTTTGCTGCTAAGGTGACCATGTTCTTGAGCTTGCATGTCAAATTTATATGGTCCTAAGTAGTTCTAATGCATGATATAGTCTCTAGGCACTTGTGGGAGTAGTTACTATCAATTTTATTGAGTTGGTTCACTTTTATTTTGAGTTACTAAAATTTTCAGAATTTTTTAGAAGATGATGAAGATATTTTTTAGGGGCTCTTCGAGCCAAAGCTCGAAGGATAAACAAGCCAAGGAGAATAAAAAGCCCAAGTATAATCTCCCTCGCGTCGTGCAGGTTCGGCCGTGCGAATGGCCTTGTGATGAGTTCTTGGGAGCAGCCGAGATTTATGATGATTATTATTCTTTGGCTAATGATGCGGGCCTCACCAACTTCCTCCACGACCAGCTCGAACAGTATCTCTTACTCACCAATACTTTCGTGCAAAATTTTTACTTTCACCCTAAGAAATCACCACCTTCAGTGGAGTTTCATTTATATGATGAGGCTAGGGAGATGTCATTAAGTGAATTTTGTGCGGTTTGCAAGATACCCTTCGAGGGCAGCCTAGAGGAACCACATCGTAAAGATGTGGAAGGATTTATTGATATGATCACTGTAGGGGAAACGAGGAAGGTTTCTGATGCAAGAATTACTAGCATACACTTTCCTGTTCTACGTTACTTTGCAATATTTGCTAGTAGATGCTTAATTGGTCGCGGAAACTGTGGAAACCTTAGTGTTCCTGATTTAATTATTTTGTGCCATGCTTTATTTCGTAATAACACTGTTAGTCTTGGAGCTATTGTTGCTAAACGGTTAAGTCTGAACGGTACAAAGGGCCCCATCTTTGGAGGCATCTATACTTCAAGCCTTGCTAAACACTTTAGGATACCTATCAGGCATTATGAGAAAGAGGAAAAGCTGCTGCCCCTACCTTTCTAGATTATAAGAGTATGGTAGCGCATGAGTTTATTGTTAAAAATGATGAGAAGATGCTTAAGTATAATTTGAGATTTCATAAAACTCACAGTGAGACTATTGTATTTCCTGCAGCCTCTTTGTTTGACTTAGCTGCAGGCACATACCTCGTTTAGCCGGAGGCTGTTTACGCATACTGGGGCCAGACATCAGCTCCAGAGCCTGAGCCGGAACCACCACTTGACCCTTATTGATCATCCTTTTATCAGTGGGATCCGGAGGAGATCGCCAGCCAGTGGTACTCTGATGATACTCCTCAATACACCAGAGAGAGTAGCCGCGATCCATGGGCATAGACCACCTTAGGCCAAAAGCCTAAGCTTGGGGGAGTATGTATTCCTCACCGACATTACATTCATGTTCACACACTCAAGCTAGTTGTCGGTGCTCATACTTTTTCATTGTACTATCCATGCTAGTTTATTTTCTTTTTCTAGCTTTCTTCTTGTGTGTTTGAAAAACCTTAAGAAAAAACAAAAAAAATAGTTGTAGCTTTTAGCTAGTTTACTTTCCATGCTTGTAGTAGTAGTAATTAAAAGAAAACCCAAAAAGATTTCTCGTTCTTCTTTTTCTTGTTGGGAGCTTTCCCGTGTAAATAGTTTTATTCCTCTTATTTTCTTTGGGGGTCGAGAGGAGAAGACCATGATGAAAATATTGAGTGGCTCTCATATGCATTATTGTTGATTTAATCAAGAGCCCATATTGCCTTGTCTTCTCCCTTGAGTTGAATGCTTGCAAATTCTAGCTTAGTCCAATGCATGTGCACTAGTATTATTATCCACACCATTCGATCATGCAAGTGAAAGGCAATAATGACGATATATGATGGACTGATTGAGATGAGAGAAGCTGGTATGAACTCGACCTCTCTTGTTTTTGTAAATATGATTAGTTCACCATTCCTGATTCAGCGTATTATGAATAAACATGTTTGCAATGAAAATTAGGGATTATAGTTGCTTATGCCATGCTTAATTAACTAGGAGTTTATAATGGTTTACCTTGCATGCCAATATGCTATTAAAATGGTTGTGATGTGGTATGATAGGCTGGTATCCTCCTTTGAATGATTCGAGTGACTTGACTTGGCACATGTTCACGCATGTAGAAACAAAATCTTCACGATATTCATGTTCATGGTGGATTATATCCTACTCATGCTTGCACTCAGTGTTGATTAATTTTAATGCATGTTCATCACTATTGTCGCTTCCCAGTCTCTTTCTAGTCTTCACTTGTACTAAGTGAGAATACTGCTTGTGCATCCAAAATCCATAAACCCCAAAGTTATTCCATACGAGTCCACCATACCTTCCTATATGCGGTATCTACCTGCCGTTCCAAGTAAATTTGTATGTGCCAAACTCCAAACCTTCAAATGAAATTCTGTTTTGTATGCTCGAATAGCTCATGTATCAACTAGGGTTGTCTGTATCTTCCATGCTAGGTGGGTTATTCTCAAGAGGAGTGGACTCCGCTCCTCACTCACGAGAAAATGGCTGGTAACCGGGATGCCCAGTCCCATGCTCAAATCAAATCAAAATAATTGCAAACAAAACTCCATCAGGATTGTTGTTAGTTGGAGGCACCCGTTGTTTCGGGTAAGCCATGGATTGATGCTTGTTGGTGGAGGGGGAGTATAAACTTTACCATTCTGTTAGGGAACCGCCTATAATGTGTGTAGCATGGAAGATATCAAGATATCTCAGTTTTTATGTTGACAATGAAAATATACAGCTCAAAATGTTATATATCTCTATTTCAAAATCGAGCTCTAGCACCTCTACAAATCCCTGCTTCCCTCTGCGAAGGGACTATCTATTTACTTTTATGTTGAGTCATCGCCCTCTTATTAAAAAGCACCCACTGGAGAGCACCGCTGTCATTTGCATGCATTACTATTAATTTCTATTGGGTATGACTATGACTGGATCTCTTTTACCATGAATTACAATGTTTAGTCAGTCCTTGATCTTCAGAGGTGCTCAGCATTTATGTTTTGCGGTCTCAGAAACGGCTAGCGAGATACCATCTTGTTATATCATATTAAGATTGTTTTGAGAAAGTGTTGTCATCCGAGTTTTATTATTATTGCTTGCTAGTTGATTATGCTATTGATATGAGTAAACATGAGAGCTAAGTGTTATTGTGAATATGGTTAGATCATAGTATTTTCTGAAAACTTGAATGTTGGCTTTACATATTTGCAACAACAAGAGCAAATAGAGTTTGTAAAAGTTTTTCTTTATCACTTTCAGTTTGTCAACTGAATTGCTTGAGGACAAGCAAAGGTTTAAGCTTGGGGGAGTCGATACGTCTCCGTCGTATCTACTTTTCCAAACACTTTTGCCCTTGTTTTGGACTCTAACTTGCATGATTTGAATGGAACTAACCCAGACTGACGCTGTTTCAGCAGAACTGCCATGGTGTTATTTTTGTGCTGAAATAAAAGTTCTCGGAATGACCTGAAAATCCAAGGAGCAAAATTTTGGAATTAATAAAAAATATTGGCGAAAGAATCAACGTCAGGGAGCTCACACCCTGTCCACAAGGGTGGGGGCCCCCTCCCCCCAGGGCGCGCCCCCTGCCTCGTGGGCCCCCTAGAGCTCCACCGACCTTAAGTCCAACTCCATATATTCACGTTCGCGGAGAAAAAAATCAGAGAGAAAGATTCATCACGTTTTACGATACAGAGCCACCGCCAAGCCCTAAACTCTCTTGGGAGAGCTGATCTAGAGTCCGTTCGGGGCTCCGGAGAGGGGGATTCTTCGCCGTCGTCATCATCAACCATCCTCCATCACCAATTTCATGATGCTCACCACTGTGCGTGAGTAATTCCATCGTAGTCTTGCTGGACGGTGAGGGGTTGGATGAGATTTACCATGTAATTGAGTTAGTTTTGTTAGGGTTTGATCCCTAGTATCCACTATGTTCTGAGATTGATGTTGCTATGACTTTTCTATGCTTAATGCTTGTCACTAGGGCCCGAGTGCCATGATTTCAGATCTGAACCTATTATGTTTTCATGAATATATGTGAGTTCTTGATCCTATCTTGCAAGCCTATAGTCACCTATTATGTGTTTTGATCCGTTAACCCCAAAGTGACAATAATCGAGATACTTACCGGTGATGACCATAGTTTGAGGAGTTCATGTATTCACTAAGTGTTAATGCTTTGGTCCGGTACTCTATTAAAAGGAGGCCTTAATATCCCTTAGTTTCCAATAGGACCCTGCTGCCACGGGAGGGTAGGACAAAAGATGTCATGCAAGTTCTTTTCCATAAGCACGTATGACTATATTCAGAATACATGCCTACATTACATTGATGAACTGGAGCTAGTTCTGTGTCACCCTATGTTATAACTATTACATGAGGAAACGCATCCGACATAATTATCCATCACTAATCCAATGCCTACGAGCTTTTCACATATTGCTCTTTGCTTAGTTACTTCACCGTTGCCACTATTACAATTACTACAAAACTGCTACTGTTACTTTTGCCACTGTTACCGTTACTTCCATACTACTTTGCTACTAAATACATTGCTGCAGATACCAAGTTATCCAGGTGTGGTTGAATTGACAACTCAACTGCTAATACTTGAGAATATTCTTTGGCTCCCCTTGTGTTGAATCAATAAATTTGGTTGAATACTCTACCCTCGAAAACTGTTGCGATCCCCTATACTTGTGGGTTATCAGCGGCCAATGCAGCGTGAGAGACATCAACCAGGACGAGGGCACATGTTGGTGCGGCACATACTCACTCGCCTTGCGGAGAGCAGGATGAGATGTTCGTCACTAACTCCAACATTGGGAGTGCGATGAATCATCGTCACTTGAAGGAAGCCTTGCGCGCCCCTGCCTTAATGGGGTCAGAGTTTACCGCCCTAAGCACTTAGGTGCATATATCCGAGCTGCACGGGATGAACTCACAGTGGTTGCTCGCCTATTCTCAAAGGATATGCAGGTAAATTTTTTAATAGATAGATACTAGTAGCCCCTGAGACTTACACTACTAGGGAAAACCCTAGCAGTAGCGCGGGTTTTGTGCTCACTAGTAGCGGGAGGGCGCACTACTAATAAGGTGTTACAGCTATTGCTTAGTAGTAGCGCGTGCCTGCCCGCGCTACTGCTAGGACAAATAGTTGCAGCGTTTGTTCGGTACCACGCTGCTGCTATGGTAACTACTTGTAGCGTGTTTTCTTTCCATCGCTACTAGTACTTTTTTTTATTTTTTTATTTTTAGTGTATTTATGCGCCATCGTACAAATATTGGTACAATACCAGTTATGAGGTTTACATCATTATGTCCATAATAGTGTGTCAAATGAAGGTGGATTAGATTCAAGTGGAGGCAATATGTGGTGCATGTCAAAAGTATACTACTAATCCAAACTTGATCTAGTTTGGACTAGTAGTACTTTCGATGTGCACCACATGTTGCCTCCACTTGAATCTAATCCGCCAGCACAAGCTATTTAATCATCATCATAGTCATTACCACCAACAGTATTTATTTCTGTCTAAAAAAACAGTATTTATTTAATCACCACTAACACTAGCTAATAATAATCATCATAGTCATTACCACCAACACTAGCTATTTTATCATCATAGTAATATAGTGTAGCACATCATCATCCTCAAACTCATTTCTAGCTAGCTAATCACTCCTGCTGCTCTCTCTTAGGTAAAATAACATAAAACATGTATAGCTCTCCTCATTGATCAAGCTGGAGCATGCAGATGAACCTATCTCCTAATCATGGGTAGCACATCTGTTTGGTGCCCCCTAGTACTTCTCTGCGCTCCCCCATCACATATTTGATCCAGTCTTGCACTATTAAGCATCCGTCGCTAATCTTGAATGCACTAAAGTAATCTGTAGGATATCTTGGCCGTAAGCTGATAATACTCATGGTACCTTTAGTCTCGATCCCATAAGGCACAACATTCATCGGGAGTCCCTGTTGAAGAACATCGTATGTTAACATACTTAGCAATGAAGTTTAGTTTCAAAAATAATGTATGGAAAAGATGCACTGATGATAAATAGTAAAAATCTTACCATCCTTCCTAAATAGATGTGACCGTAGTTCATTACGAACACTATTGGTTGCACATTTTCAGTATTAACATTTAAATTTGCAGGAAGAAAATTTGCCTTGACGGTATCAAGATCCTCAAGCCATGAAACATAATGACTGAGCTCCTCGCAGTTGAGTTCAGCCCCAGGACAGTATACTGTCCTGTCTACCAAGCGCTGGACATGTTTGCTTGCACCGAAATAAGCTGACAATACAAATTAGTTGTCAACTATTTTTGAATAAACAATATCAAAGACATAAATATGGTTGAGAAACTTACATAATGGTATAACTGGAGGCGTCCGCACATCGACCCAGATGTCGGTATTACCTTCAATATCATCTTCCGGACGAATATCAAAGGTGATAACCATATAAGGCTCAAATGCATAAGTCTTGCATAGTGCTCGCCATGTTTTGCATCCAAAATAGGTGTAGTCGTCTGAATTGTACAATTTTGCATGGAAAATATAACCATGCTCGGTCTTCAAGTAATCTTTCTTTTCCTCCATCCTATGACTGAAACCTATCTTATCCAATACAAAAACTCTTGCATGGCAGTGGATACGCTAGTAGAATAGTAAAGAAAATATAATTGGAAGCAAATGAAGCAGATATCATGCTTAATTACGAAAAAAGACTTGTCGTTGTGACTTACTGTATCCCATTCGAAGTTCTCGTCCAGCTTGATGCTGAAGCGCCTATCATCATCTAGGAAGATTCCATCGCACAGGCCGCGCTCGTCTTCGCAGTATTTGCAAATACCGAAATCCTTTTCATCGTCAAACATTTCCTATGTTCATAGTTAAAACATTAATTGAAAATCGATCGAAGACAACTACCAAGATACTCAACACACAAATCCGGGGCACTCGATATTTCCTACATATTCTGGCACAAGTCATGCCAAAATTCACGGAAAAATCCGGCATGACCTTTGCTAAAATAGGACATATCGAGAGCCTGAAATTTGCCGGAACGGAAATGAATCAACACTCCGGCAAAACATAGGCCACTCGGAGGTGTAACCTGCAAACATGACGGGCCACTTGGATATTGAGCAACACAAGATATACATTTCAAAATATCTTATAGGACTCAAATTAGCATGCATTCAATAAGCAAAAGTAAATCATCTCATACGTCCGTACATCGTCGAATATTATCACTAATACATCACGAATAGTGTCATACATATAACATCACTAATACAACTAAAACCCTAGCACACGACGGGTATCGGCGCGGGCGGTGGACACCCACAGAGAAGGAACCATCACGGGATCATAGCTCCAGTGAGATCCCTGGAGAACCTGCCAGGTATTGGAGAACAGCCTGTACTCCAACGCAAACAAGTAGCGACGGACGTGCGCGTCCTCCTCACTGACACGGTGACGCACCACCTCCGCGGAGTCCTCGAGCCTCTCGATCATCACTGGCCCACGCGACCGCCACCAAAGAAGGTTCGGGTCAACGACAGGCTGGCTCCTCACCAACCTGCGCCCCCCGGTAGGTAGCGCCTCCCAGTACCACCCCGACGGAGCCCAGTCCCGGACTGGCCGATCTGGTCAAGCAGGTGTCGTCCTCCGCCGACTCGACGACGAGGATGCGGGATAGGCATCGTCCACGTCGAGGCGGGAAAAATTGCTTTAACTAAAAAATAGAAACAAGTTCTTACTAACTAGTTCTATTAATTCAACTAGTTCTTACTAAAAATAAACTTACTATAAATAAAAATATTCTAGTACCTAATTAGTACCTAGTTCTTAATATGCAACTAAAATAAACTTACTATAAATAAAAATAAACTTAATATGCAACTAAAATATAAAGAAACCCT
>NC_041393.1:503202513-503295413 GCF_002162155.2 Triticum dicoccoides | reverse complement strand
CGTTGAGGTCGGGGGCAGGGGCGACGTTGAATCTGGGGTCGGGGCGGCATCCGGGGCGGCATTGAGGTCAGGGGCGGGGGCGGCGTTGAGGTCGGGGGTCGGGGCGGCATAGAGGGTGCGGAGAGCGCGCGGCGGCGAGAGTGGAGAGAGTTGGATTTGGGGGAAGTGGCGTGGGGAAGGACGAACCCCGTGGTTAAGTCAGAAGTAGCAGTAGCGTGTTCCAGGAAAAGCGCTGCTGCTATCTTAGCTACAACGCGTTCTATGATACACGCTACTGCTACTCCTTTCTCTTTTTCCCTTTTTCATTTAGTTTTCTTCACATTTTATTTGTTTCCTTTCACCTTATTCTATTTCTTTCATTTTCAGTTACCTTTCCATTTTCTTTCCATTTAATTTTATAACCTTTAGCAGCAGCGAGTTTATATTAAAACGCGCTGCTACAAACAACGTAGCGGTAGCGCGGTTCGTCATAGATCGCTACTACTATGTGTAGCCTATGGGCTAAGCCGTGGGAATTTTAGTAGTAACGTGTGTACAGCAAGACGCGCTACTGCTAGATCTTTATCTGCAGCGCGGTTTCCTCAGGCGCGCTACTGCTAATTAGCACCAGCGTGCATTTTTGACCCACGCTACAGCTAAAGTTCTGTGTATAGGGTTTTCCCTAGTAGTGTTAAGGCGGTAGGAAAAAACCGATTTGAGGATCGTTTAGGACCACAGGTTCTCACGGCGAAGAACAGTGCATTGTCTCAGGAGCTTGAGATGAGCCGGACACAGCTAAATACAGCTGTTGCCGAGCTTGAAGAAATGAAGAGTGCCCCTATGTACTTTGGCAAAGACAAAAAACTATAAGAAGAAGTGAAGAAGCAGGCCGAAGAGATAAAGAGCTTAAAGGCTCAACTCTTGGAGGCACAATTGGAAAACCAGAAGCTAAAGGGCGGCATATTTGATATGACTTGTGAATCGTCCGGATTATTGATAGAATCATATCAATGCGGAATGTTATAGTTCGGTTGATACAGGTATCTTGACCGGCCGCCCCGAGGAGGAAGTGTCCGGACTGCAAAGCGACGTTCTAAAAGAGCTAGCAAAGCTGCACGAGCGTGCCCGGAAGGCCATGAAGAATATGGCCAAAGCCTTATGGCCCTCTGACGCCCGTACAGAAAGTATGGAGGGGTTGGCAGATCTGTTCAAGGGTGCTCGGCGTCGCTTCGAGCTGTGGAAGACGTCCGCATGTCGTGAAGGTGCTCGAGAGGCATGGGCCATGGTGAAGACATGATATACCGGACTTGATCCGAACCATATGGCCTGAGTTGGACCGCAAGGTCCTGACAAGAAGGAAATTCCTGTAAACTTGGGGTATGACCAAGTAATGATAGCGGTGAAATACTCATAGCAAGCTTGTAAATTAGATAGCCTATTAGATGGCATGGAAAGAGAGTAGGTGTTCGATTTAATGTATCAATGTGCTTTATGACCGAACTTATCTCCTGCCGAATTTTATGAAAATTTTGTCATCGTAGACCTTCGGCTTCTACCTCCGAACCTAGAAGTCGGAGTGTTTTCGTATACTATGTTTAATGAAGAAACATTTAGTATTTTGAAACGAAGCAATGCAGTCATATTGCTCGAACAGACAAAATGTGTTCGGGGAGTTATGTTATATTACTGTTTAACGTAAGAAACATCTTCCAAGAAAAATAGTTCCGTTATGGGTTCCTTTCCTTGGGCTAGGCTTGTATCCGAAGACAGGCAACCGATTTCGTAGTTTTTTCCAGGAACAGTCCGTTGTATATGAGCCGACCAATTATTCCCTTAAGAACGCTAGCTTTCGGCTTCACCCGTCTGAGGTACAGGTCTGGATAACCCGGTTGTAACAATCGCAGAGGTGCTCCCTTTACACCCTAGCCGAACAATCGGGAACATATGGTATAAACACAGGAGAAAGGCAACCCATCTTGGCAAAAACTTAAGTCATAGAGGTGCATAAAATGGCAGAAACAACAACCATTATGTACAAAAGAAGCTTGTAAGCTTTTCAATAAAATGCTTCTCTAAAAGAAGCCCCCATGTATGGTGGGGTGTATACATGTAAATATGTGTACCCCCAATGATGCGGCCGATCCGAACATACATTTAAGAAGAAAAGGGGAAAATTAAAAAAGGGAGAGAAAATAGAAAAAAACCTAGTTTAAAATGAAACCTAAGGAGGCCAAACTATGCGTAAAATATTCGGAGCCGGGCGGAGTTCCATGGGTTCGGCTCAAGGCGATTATACTCTGCATTGCAAAGGCGATAGGCTCCTCTAGTAAGGACTTCATATATTATGAAGGGGCCCTCCCATTTGGGTTTGAGCTTGTCCTTTTTCTTCTTCGGGAGGCGTAGAACAAGTTCTCCAACATTGTATGTTTTAGCCTGCGCTTCTCTGCTTTGGTAATGCCTGGCTTGTTGCTAATAGAATGCGGAACGGGCCTTGGCAACGTCGCGCTCCTCTTCGAGTCCATCTAGGTCATCGTGCCGATCTAGTTCGACTTCTTTCTCTTCGTACATGCACACTCTAGTCTAGTCATGGATAATATCGCAAGGCAATACGGCCTCTGTGCCATACACCATAAAGAAATGTGTGTATACGGTCGTTCGATTAGGCATGGTCCTGAGTCCCCAAAGTACGGAATCGAGTTCCTCAACCCAGTGCTTGTCTGATTCTCGTAAAGAGTGCACTAGTCTAGGCTTAATACCACTCATGATCAGACCATTGGCCTGTTCGACTTGGCCGTTTGTTTGAGGGTGGTATAAGGATGCGTAGTCGAGTTTAATGCCCAACTTAGCGCACCAAGTTTTCACCTCGTCGGCTGTGAAGTTAGAGCCATTATTAGTGATGATACTGTGTGGGACACCATAACGGTGGACTATGCCGGATATAAATTCAATCGCTGGTCCGGCCTTAGCTGTTTTTACTGGTTTGGCTTCTATCCATTTAGTGAATTTATCAACCATGACCAGCAAATATTTCTTTTTGTGGCTTCCCCCTTTAAGGGTTCCAACCATGTCGAGCCCCCAAATCGCAAAGGGCCAAGTAATGGGGAATGTTCTTAATGCGGTGGGAGGCATGTGGCTTTGATTGGCGAAAATCTGACAGCCCACGCAAGTTGGACGAGGACTTGAGCATCTTCTCGAGCAGTGGGCCAAAAAAACCCTGTCCGGGACGCCTTGCTTACGAGGGCTCGATCTGCGCCATGATGACCGCCGAGGCCAGCATGTATTTCTGCTAGGAGCTACCTTCCTTCTTCTTCAGAGATACACATTTGAAGGACTCCAGTAGTACTTCTTTTATACAGTTCACCCTCATGCACTTTAAAGGCTTTAGAGCGCTGAACTATGCATCGAGCCTCGTTTTGATCATCGAGGAGCTCTTGCCTATTAAGGTAGGCCAGGAATGGATCAGTCTAGGGAGCAATAACTGCCATGATCTCATGAGCAGAGGGTGTTATTGTCGGTGTCAAAACCGGCGGATCTCAGGTAGGGGGTCCCAAACTTTGCGTCTAAGGCTAATGGTAACAGGAGGCAGGGGACACAATGTTCACCCAGGCTCGGGCCCTCTCTATGGAGGTAATACCCTACTTCCTGCTTGATTGATCTTGATGATATGAGTATTACAAGAGTTGATCTACCACGAGATCGTAGAGGCTAAACCCTAGAAGCTAGCCTGTGATTATGATTGTTGTTGTCCTACGGACTAAACCCTCCGGTTTATATAGACACCGCAGGGGGCTAGGGTTACATAGAGTCGGTTACAGAGAAGGGAATCTACATATTCGAATTGCCAAGCTTGCCTTCCACGCAAAGGAGAGTCCCACCCGGACACGGGACGAAGTCTTCAATCTTGTATCTTCATAGTCCAACATTCCGGCATAAGCATATAGTCCGGCTGTCCGAGGACCTCCTAATCCAGGACTCCCTCAGTAGGCCCTGAACCAGGCTTCAATGACGATGAGTCCGGCCATAGATTGTCTTCGGCATTGCAAGGCGGGTTCCTTCTCCGAATACTCTAAAGAAGATCTTGAACACAAGAATTGTGTCCGGCTCTGCCAAACAAGTTCCACATACCACCGTAGAGAGCACAATATTCCACAAGTCTAATATGTTGACAACTTTTTCATAGCGTGACATCACACTGCGGCCCGGTCATTATTCGAACCATTTTCCCAACCTGCTACTACAGATCTTGCGAGGCGGTTTTATTGGCACATCTTGTCGAAGTAGAGATCGTGTCCAATTATCATGGGATTCTCATCAATACGGGTCTGGGTAACCCAATAGTGCCATTAGTACGGCACTTGGGGAATAAGCGAGTTTCTAGGGCAAGTGGGGAGGTGCACGACCCCTGCGGCCTTTATAAGAAGATAAGGATCCCCCTTTCTCACCCACGCCTATTCACTCTCTCTCTCGAGCTCCAGCACCCAAGCATTCGCCTTCTCCGCCCACAAAGGCCCTCCGAAAATGTCTAGATCTGGAGCAGGAGGCAAGTGGATGGCCTCTACCGTCTGGGAGAAGGATATCAAGAAACTTCGAGAGGCCGGGTATCTGGCCAAGAAGATCAGCCACCGTCTCCCGACGGTGGGACAGATCATCCCTACTCCGGAACCCCACGAGAGGGTTGTATTCCTCCCTCACTTTGTCCGCGGGCTAGGGTTTCCCCTCCACCCATTCATTCGCGGCATTATGTATTACTATGGGATCGATTTTCATGATCTATCCCCGAATTCCTTCCTCAACATCTCGACATTCATTGTCGTGTGCGAGGCCTTTCTCTGCATCTCACCACACTTTGGATTGTGGCTGAAGATCTTCAATGTGAAGCCCAAGGTAGTGAGCAGCGAGCACACTGAGTGCGGAGGAGCCATGGTGAGCAAGATTCCCAACGTCACATGGCCATCAGGTACCTTCAATGATTCTGTCAAAGGGTGGCAACAACAGTGGTTCTACGTCACCGAGCCATGCGGCACAAAATGGGTCGCAGCTCCCGAATTCCGATCCGGAGCTCCACTGTGGCTTACGTCCTAGACCAAGAAGGGCCTGAACTGGTCTTCGCCCGATGAGTTGTCGGTGCTCCAGACGCGCGTCAAGGGTATGGAAGACAAGAATATCAAGCTTGCCAACATAGTCCAAGTGATGTTAGTTCGCCGGATTCTCCCTCGCCAACACAGGGCTTGCAATTTAAGGGAATACGACTCGGCCAAGCACCAGACCCTATTAGGGTTCTTCGACTCATCGCACAAAGACATTTGGAAAGTGCTCTTTAAGTCCGGCAAATCGTGGCTGGATTCAGCTGAGGACCGCGAGTATCAACTGTCTCGACCCGCAAGTTTGGTAAGTCCCCATATGTTGGCAAGTCACATGCTTTATCTGTATAATCCAAGGGAAATGCTCAATGTATTTTTCCACAACTCTCCTAGGGCTGGACGAAGAAAAGCGAAGAAGAAAACCGAGAAAGAGGTTAAAGATACCAGGGGTGGCCGTCATCGCCGAGGAACTTCGGACACAGTATCCGAAGACTCGGAGGCCCGCTCTTCCTCCAAAGAGGACGAGGAAGAGGAGGAGAGCCGATGCCCCCAACGAGGGGAAGAAAGAAAAGGACGGCCTCCACACACTTGGAGGCTGAGTCACCCAAGAAGGAAAAAACTCCTTTTCCGAAGGAATCCGCCACCACCACCGACAGCAGCCCGGAGTGGGATCCCAGGGTCCAGCCCCTGGTGAAATCATGAGTATATTAAATCCGGACACGTTTATGTATCCAGACTATCATATAGCGTTTAACGCCTTGAGGTACGCCTTTTTTGTAGTCCGGCCAGGTCCCGCGCCGAACAATCCTCATCGAAGGATTTACTAGGTTCGGATGCTATGGACAGTGGGACACCCCCGAAGGCCCCCTCCCCAAAACACGTGAACGACACCGAGGCCTCGTCCTAGAGGGACCCAAGCCGAGGAGGGGGTGAGAAGATCGTCAAGGTGGCGCCAGGGGGTCAAACCTCGGCAGCCGGACACACGGGAGAAAAGGCTCCCATGGACACCGATGGCGAGGGCTATCTTGAATTCGGCCCCTAGTCGGACACAATTCCAGAGACCGACACGACTCCGGAATTAGGCAGGTAGCCTCCCTCGACAGGATGGGGTGCGCCTGTTCCACTGGCAACCTCTGCCCAACCAGTGGTGCCGGATACCTTATCAGCAGCTTTGAAGAGCGTCTCCATCGTTGAAGAACACCATGCCCTTATGGGTGTGGTGATTGAGAAGATTCAGTCTGCTAAGAGCGGGCTGAATGAAGCCTGCATCAGCCTTATAACGGCTTTTGAGGTGTGTTTTGAGGTATCAGACAGTGTCATAGTATACATAGCAGCCCCTGATACACTGTTCGGTGTTCGAAAGAAAGAACCGGACAGAGGATCAAATATATGTTCGCAGGAGACTTACCTTGTGGCACCTCTCCCTCTTTTATTATTTATTTTTTATAAGCAGCCGTCTGTAGCGACTACCTCCTCTCATACTGCGGAAGTCTCCAGACTGAAGCAGAGTCTAGAGCAGGCCGAAGAAGAACTTGGCCAGGTGAAAAAGCAGTTGGAGGATAACCAAGGTATGCAAAAACCTTGTTCGCATTTGACGCGAATGAATAATTGAGTATGCTGAAATTTTTTCATGATGTACTCCAGGGGCAACGGCCGAAGTTGAGGCTCTTAAGAAGGCAGTGGCCGAAGCCGAGAAGAAGGAAGCCATAGAGCAGGCTCTTCGTGAAAAGCACGATGCCAGGGTTATTTAAGTTCAACAAGAGCTTCAAGAAGCCGTGAAGAAATGCGAGACATTGGAGCAGAGTTTAACGAAGAAAGAATCAGAACTCACCAAGGCTCATCAAGCCGCACAAGATGACCGGGGCGAAGCCCAAGGCGCCCTGCAGGAAATCCATGAGGCCAGGAAGATCGCGGCAGGTAAGGCTTTTTCTATGCAAATCGGATATTTGAAGGGAGAAAATCACGTTACTAATTTGAATTCAAATTTCTCTAGGGGTGTTTGCGGAGCTACCACACAGTGTATCTGATGCCGCACAATTCTACCGAGCCGAAGAAAGGAGCACTAGGAGAAGCTCTTCTGGTCGCAGTATCTGGCACCAGAGTATCCAGTGCCCTTTGCCGATCAACTGAAGCAGCTGATCGAACTGCATAAGGCGGCTGAACTAGCCATGAAGGATTTAATTATCCGGCTATGGCCTGCCAAGGCGATTCCCAGCAGCTACTTCAGGCTCGTGAAGCAGCTTGTAAGTGCCTGGCCTCGACTTGAAGTCATCAAGCGGTCGGTCTGTATGGAGGGTGCGCGAATGGCCTTCGCCCACGCAAAGGTGCACTGGGCGAAGATGGATGCTGAAACACTAATGACCGAAGGACCGCCTGCGGGGAAGGAGCACCGCAAGCCCGAGTTATATTATGATAGTGTCCTGAAAGGATCTCGCCTTGTAGCCGAGCAATGTGCCAAGGATATTATATTCCCCTAAATACATTCATGCTATCCCATGTAGTGTTGAACAAGGTCATTTAAATGATATAATGCCGTTTATTTGAAAATTTTACCTCCTGTGCGGCTGTTTTATATATTAAGCCTGAGAGTTGACCAGTCGTCGGCTTCTGCCCCCACGTAGAAAATACGGGGGTGTTTGGGATAAACCTGAGCACTCTTTACCCCAGTTTTGGGTCCTTGAAGGTGTTTTTCAGCGCAACGAACCAGGCAATCGGACTATAAGGATTTATCACCCTCACTTAGCCATAGGAGTTTGACAAAAGAAAGGTAGGCACAGCCCCTGGTGTTCGGAAGACCACACTAGGGGCTCTATAAGCACCTGATCGGAAGAGAAAGCCGATCCATTGCACGCTGCATTAGTTATCGCATAATGTGGAAGAAATCCTTAAAGACTTTGTAACCTCTCGAATAGCTGACCAGCTCTTGCCGTATCATGACAGTCAGTTTTCGTCTTTCTCTACTGAGGCTCTCGTCTGAAAGAACCGGGACGCAATCATAGTAGTTATCCCTTTACTACCCTAGCCGATATAGCGGAACGTAGGGTAGCAAGCACAGGAGCCGGGCAACCCAACTATTGACCCAAGACATGATTCGGAGCCGATGCATATAATGCTATAAGTTCGGGGTGCCGAACAACCGTGAAGGTATTCAGACTTTATTGTCGTATTATGGGTACAACGAGGCCCCTGGCATATTAAGGCATATTGTAATGTACGGATGCCATTTGACAAAGAATATCAATAAGAATGAACAGCAAGTAAGTGTTATATAAAGCCACATGTTGTAATTCATTAATACGTCAATGCATAAAAGTACAAGTAGCATGATGAAAAGAAATATGACTTTAGAACCTACTGAGACCAGGGGAGGGAAGCTGTGTGCAGGTCCGGATAATAATCGGATGGTCATCAAGGGGAATATCTAAGGATTCCCTTACCCGTCCGAGTTGTTTCCCTCCTTGGTATGTTCGTCCCCTCATGGGTCTGGTCGCCATGTCGCCAGTGATGGCCTATACAAAAGTGGACCTGCAAGGAAAGCGCAAAAAATGTTTGTGTGCCACGGAGCAGTTAAGCCACATTGTGTGGCCTAACCTAGGTTTGCCTCCGCCTACCGCCGGAGTGATTAATTGAGCTCTTGACAAGCTGTGCTATCCTGCCGCAGAGTAGTTCGGATTATTTTGACTGTGTTCGAGAGCCTGGCTGTCGAATGAAGGATCAATTGAAAAATGCCAGTTTGCACTTCTACTGTTAAGGCGACGGTGTGCTCTTTAGTACGGGGAGAACGTTTGGCTTTGCCATTAACTGTTATGACGCCGCGTGGACCGGGCATTTTGAGATTAAGGTAAGCATAATGTGGCACCGCGTTGAATTGAGCAAACGTGGTTCGTCCGAGCAGTGCATGATAGCTGCTGCGAAAAGGGACGATATCAAAGGTTAACTCTTCGTTACAGTAGTTATCCGGGTGTCTGAAGACTACTTCCAGAGTGACGGAGCCTCTATAGCGGGCCTCCATGCCTGATATCACACCTTTAAAGGTTGTTTTAGTGGGTTTGATCTTTGACGGATTGATACCCATCCTGCGCACTGTATCCTAATAAAGCAGGTTCAGGCTGTTGCCTCCGTCCATAAGGACTCGTGTGAGGTGGAATCTGTCAATTATTGGGTCAAGGACTAATGCGGCTGAGTTGCCCTGACGGGTATTGGCCGGACGATCCTTGTTGTCGAAGGTGATCTGGCCGGACGACCATGGGTTGTATTTTGGGGCGACTGGCTCTGTTATGTCGTCATCCCTAAGTGTGTGCCTCCGCTCCCACTTGGGAATATGGGTGGCGTTTATCATATTCACCGTTTTAATTTGCAGCGGAAACTTCTTCTGCCCTCCAGTGTTCGGTGGCCTGGGCCCCTCGTCATCGTCCTCGCTTTCCGACCCCTTCTCCTTGGTTTCGGCACCTGACATGCCGGCTTGTTTGAAGATCCAACATTTTCTGTTGGTATGATTGGCTGGTGTTCATGGGGTGCCGTGAATTTGGCATGGACGGTCGAGTATACGGTCCAGACTGGATGTGCCGGGACTGTTTCTTTTAAATGGCCTCTTCTGTTGACCGGACTTGGAGCCACTGAATCCGGCATTGATGGCCGTGTCTTCGGCGTTGTCGCCACTATTCCGCCGCTTGTAGTTGCTACGTCGGGACTTGCCGTTGTTATCTCTTGGTTCTGAAGTGCCATGATTTCTTGATTTGCTGATGCTACGAGCCAACCAGCTATCCTCGCCCGCACAAAAGCGAGTCATGAGTGTCGTAAGGGCTGTCATGGATTTCGGCTTCTCTTGTCCAAGGTGTCAAGCAAGACACTCGCCATGGATGTTATGCTTAAAGGCCGCTAGGGCTTCGGCATCCGGACAGTCGAAGATTTGGTTCTTTCTAGTTAAGAACCGAGTCCAGAATTTCCTGGCTGACTCTCCGGCCTGTTGGGTTATGTGACTTAAGTCATCAGCGTCCGGTGGTCGCACATAAGTGCCCTGGAAGTTGTCAAGGAATGCATCTTCCAGGTTCTCCCATCTGCCAATGGAGTTTGGCGGCAGACTATTCAGCCAATGCCGAGCCGGTCCCTTGAGCTTTAGTGGGAGGTACTTGATGGCATGTAGATCATCGCCGCGGGCCATGTGAATGTGGAGAAGGAAATCTTCAACCCATACCGTGGGGTCTGTTGTCCCATCACATGGTTTGATGTTTATTGGTTTAAACCCTTCTGGGAACTCATGCTCCATTACTTCGTCAATAAAGCATAGGGGGTGTGCAGCGCCTCTATGCCGGGCTATGTCGTGACGCAGTTCCAACGAGTCTGGTCTGCTGTATTCGGCCCGGACGGATTTGTATTTAGTATATCCAGCGTGGCGGTCATCGTCACGTGTTGGGGCGCGCCCCCGCGATCCGTAGATCGATCTTGACTATCCTGGTTTGTTTTCCAATTCGTCTCACAAGTCATGCGTGTAGCCCCAGGTGTCGGTGTCAAAACCGGTGGACCTCAGGTAGGGAATCCCGAACTGTGCGTCTAAGGCTAATGGTAACAGGAGGCAGGGGACACGATGTTTTACCTAGGTTCGGGCCCTTTCGATGTAGGTAATACCCTACTTCCTGCTTGATTGATCTTGATGATATGAGTATTACAAGAGTTGATCTACCACGAGATCGTAGAGGCTAAACCCTAGAAGCTAGCCTATGATTATGATTGTTGTTGTCCTACGGACTAAACCCTCCGATTTATATTGACACTGGAGAGAGCTAGGGTTACATAGAGTCGGTTACAGAGAAGGAAATCTACATATCCGAATATCCAAGCTTGCCTTCCACGCAAAGCAAAATCCCATCCGGACACGGGACAAACTCTTCAATCTTGTATCTTCAGAGTCCAACAGTCCGGCCAAAGTTTATAGTCCGGCTGTCTAAGGAACCCTCAATCTAGGAGTACATAAGTAGCCCCTAAACCAAGCTTCAATGACGATGAGTCCGGTGCACAGATTGTCTTCGACATTGCAAGGCAGGTTCCTCCTCCGAACACTGCATAGAAGATTTATAATACGAGAATCGTGTCCAGCTCCGCAAAACGAACTCCAGATACCACCGTAGAGGGTATAATTTTCCACAGATCTAATCCACTGACAGCTTCTCATAGCGTGACATCCCACCACGGCCCAGTCTTCATTCGAACCGTTTTTCCTAACCAGCCACTACACGAGCTGTGAGGCGGTTTTATTGGCACGTCTTGTCAAAGCAGAGATCGTGTCCCCTTTATCAGGGGATTCTCATCAACACGGGTGTGGGTAACCCAACCATATTTGTTTAATATAACTCCTTGATTTTAGGAAAGTCCCAAATGGTCACGCGGGGGATGCTTGATATTCGTCCTCTTTATAAAGGGGCCAGGGTCTTCCCTTTTCTTCCCACGCTTGATCCTTCCCCTCCTGCACCTCGAGTTCCAACACCCAAGGCTCAAGCTAAAGCTCTTTGGTCCTCCGACCATGTCCGGATCCAATCTTCAAGGCCGGTGGATGGCCTCCTCCGTCACACAGGAGGACATCCGGAAGCTTAGGGAGGCCAGGTATCTCACCACCGAGATTCCGCATAGGTTACCTGCTCAAGAGTAGGTCGTGCCCACTCCCGAACCCAACGAGAGCGTTGTTTTTATCTCCCAATTTCTCTGAGGCTAGGTTTTAGCATTGATCCCTTTGTAAGAGGGCTCATGTTCTACTACGGACTAGATTTCCATGATGTAGCTCCGGATTCCGTTCTTCACATCTTGTTGTTTATCATCATGTGTGAAACCTTCCTCCACATCACCCCTCACTTCGGCCTATGGCTCAAGACTTTCAATGTGAGGCCGAGGGTGATCGACCGGCATCACGCGGAGTGCGGAGGCGCTATAATAAGCAAATGAACCGATGCCCCATGGCCAAAGGGTTCTTTCATGGAGACTTCTGATTTATGGCAGTAGGAGTGGTTTTACGTCACCGCTCCCTGAGGTACAAAGCGGGTGGCTGCTCCAGCGTTTCGCCCAGGCCCTCCACTGCAACTGGCGTCATGGGTCAACAAGGAGCTGGACCGGGGGCCGACTAACGACGTGCCAACATTGCAAAGCCGCACCCGAGACCTTCTCAAGAGGGATGTCAGTCTTGTCAAGATAATGCAAGTGATGCTGGTTCATCGAGTCCTGTACTGCCAATGTCGTCCTCTTCGTATGTGTGAGTTCAACCCGGAAGGACTGTGAACCGTTCAACAATTCTTCGGCATGACGCTCAAAGAGATGTATGAGTTATTCTTCGGATCACGAATAAAGTGTCCGGCACCACCGAGGATGCGGGTCTCAATTGTAACCGTCCAGATACCCCGGTAAATACTTCTGTTGCCGAACACACCATCCTTTATGTTTACTATAACATCGTCTTAAAAAATTGCTCTCTACCAGGACTGGCTGAGGAAGGCGGAGAGGATAAGGTGTCCGGCCCCTCTTCCTGAAGGCTCGCCGAATCCTTTGTTGACTAGGATGCTTGAGCGCGCGCTGTATCAGGTGCCATCAGGAGAAGACGAGGGGAGGAATAGAGAAGCCACAGGGGGCCTCACATTCTACACATCCAAATCGGAAGAGTAAGTGCCTCCGCAAAGGAGGATAATTGGGGAGGGGAATATAAAATCCCCTCTCCTCAAGGTAAGAAAAGGGCTGCCTCTGAAGATTTGGAAACGGAGGCTTCCAAATGAGGGAAGAAACCCTCGCCAAAGGGTCCTGCCCCAGGGGGCGTCCTTACCACGCAGTGCTCCGCAAGGGGGCTAGCCCTCCACCGAGCCATAAGTAAAAGAGTACTTTGATAAACATACCCCACTTTGTCTCTGAGGATATTAACCGAAACATATTTGTTGCAGTCCGGCTCATAGCCCTTCTCCACAGAGTTTGTCCTCGGGGGATCTTCCTCCGGAGATGATGGTGAGCGAGACGCCTCCCTCTGGCTCCCCATCACATGGGGCTGACGACCCCGATGTGTCGTCATGGAGGGTTTCTCCTGATCCACTAACGCCAGAAGTTGACACTTTGGCTGCCCGGAGTCTGGAATATCTGGCTCCCAAAGAGAGCTTCAGGACGAGTCCGGGATTGTCCGGCACACAGCCGTACACACTAATGGGCCTTCTAGAGTGGGCAGCCATCTCGGAGAGACATCGTGCCTTAATGGGTACGGTGGTTGAGAGGATTTCATCTGCGAAAAGCGGTTTGAATGAAGCTTTTACGAGTCTACTAAGAGGCTTTGAGGTACGCATAAAATGTATTTTTGATGGTTCCGCACATGCTGAGTGTGCTCTGTATAGATAGTAGCCCCTGAGACTCTGGTTGCCATCAACGTGGCAAACAGAGGATCGTAATCTCTGGTAATAAACGCACTGCTTTGTGTGTAGGTGGCTGAGGGTCCGGCGGCCGACCGATCTGCTGATTTTGCCAAACTTAAGTGGCAGCTGGACATTGTTGGAAATATGCCCTAGAGGCAATAATAAAAGGATTATTATTATATTTCCTTGTTCCTGATAATTGTCTTTTATTCATGCTATAATTGTATTATCCGGAAATCGTAATACACGTGTGAATACTTAGACCACAACATGTCCCTAGTGAGCCTCTAGTTGACTAGCTCGTTGATCAACAAATAGTCATGGTTTCCTGAATATGGACATTGGATGTCATTGATAACGGGATCACATCATTAGGAGAATGATGTGATGGACAAAGACCCAATCCTAAGCATAGCACAAAGATCGTGTAGTTTGTTTGCTAGAGCTTTTCCAATGTCAAGTATCTTTTCCTTAGACCATGAGATCGTGTAACTCCCGGATACCGTAGGAGTGCTTTGGGTGTACCAAATGTCACAACGTAATTGGGTGACTATAAAGGTGCACTACATGTATCTCCGAAAGTGTCTGTTGGGTTGACACAGATCGAGACTGGGATTTGTCACTCCGTATGATGGAGAGGTATCTCTGGGCCCACTCGGTAATGCATCATCAAAATGAGCTCAAAGTGACCAAGTGTCTGGTCACGAGATCATGCATTATAGTACGAGTAAAGTGACTTGCCGGTAACGAGATTGAACGAGGTATTGGAATACCGACGATTGAATCTCGGGCAAGTAACGTACCGATTGACAAAGGGAATTGTATACGGGGTTGCTTAAATCCTCGACATTGTGGTTCATCCGATGAGATCATCGAGGAGCATGTGGGAGCCAACATGGGTATCCAGATCCCACTGTTGGTTATTGACCGGAGAACCGTCTCGGTCATGTCTGCATGTCTCCCGAACCCGTAGGGTCTACACACTTAAGGTTAGGTGACACTAGGGTTGTATGAATATGAGTATGCAGCAAACCGAAAGTTGTTCGGAGTCCCGGATGAGATCCCGGACGTCACGAGGAGTTCCGGAATGGTCCGGAGGTAAAGAATTATATATGGGAAGTCGAGTTTCAGCCATCGGGAAAGTTTCGGGGTCCACCGGTATTGTACCGGGACCACCGGAAGGGTCCCGGGGGTCCACCGGGTGGGGCCACCCATCCCGGAGGGCCCCATGGGCTGAAGTGGGAGGGGAACCAGCCCCTAGTGGGCTGGTGCGCCCCCCATGGGCCCCCCTCTGCGCCTAGGGTTGGGAACCCTAGTGGAGGGGGCGCCTCCACTTGCCTTGGGGGGCACTCCACCCCCCTTGGCCGCCACCCCCCTAGAGATCCCATCTCTAGGGCCGGCGCCCCCCCTAGGGTCCCTATATAAAGAGGGGGGGGGTGGGAGGGCAGCCAGACCCAACACCCTGGCGCCTCCCTCCCCTCCCTGCTACACCTCCTCTCGCAGAAGCTCGGCGAAGCTCTGCCGGAACCTTGCTGCATCCACCACCACGCCGTCGTGCTGCTGGATCTTCATCAACCTCTCCTTCCACCCTTGCTGGATCAAGAAGGAGGAGACGTCACGCTGACCGTACGTGTGTTGAACTCGGAGGTGCCGTCCGTTCGGTGCTAGGATCTCCGGTGATTTGGATCACGACGAGAACGACTCCCTCAACCCTGTTCTCTTGAACACTTCCGCATGCGATCTACAAGGGTATGTAGATGCACTCCTCTCTCTCGTTGCTAGATGAACTCATAGATTGATCTTGGTGAACGTAGGAATTTTTTTATTTTATGCAACGTTCCCCAACAGTGGCATCATGAGCTAGGTCTATGCGTAGTTCTCTATTGCACGAGTAGAACACAAATCTGTTGTGGGCGTAGATCTTGTCAACTTGCTTGCCACTACTAGTCTTATTTTGCTTCAGCGGTATTGTGGGATGAAGCGGCCCGGACCGGCCTTAGACGTACGCTTACGTGAGACAGGTTCCACCGACTGACATGCACTAGTTGCATTAGGTGGCTAGCGGGTGTCTGTCTCTCCCACTCTAGTTGGAGCGGATTCGATGAAAAGGGTCCTTATGAAGGGTAAATAGAAGTTGACAAAATCACGTTGTGGTTATTCGTAGGTAAGAAAACGTTCTTGCTAGAACCCATTTGCAGCCACATAAAAGATGCAACAACAACTAGAGGACGTCTAACTTGTTTTTGCAGCAATTGCTATGTGATGTGATATGGCCAAAAGTTGTGATGAATGATGAATGATATATTGTGATGTATGAGATCATGTTCTTGTAATAGGAATCACGACTTGCATGTCGATGAGTATGACAACCGGTAGGAGCCATAGGAGTTGTCTTAATTATTGTATGACCTGCGTGTCAATGATTCAACGCCATGTAATTACTTTGCTTTATTGCTAAACCGTTAGCCATAGTAGTAGAAGTAATAGTTGGTGAGCAACTTCATGGAGACACAATGATGGAGATCATGATGATGGAGATCATGGTGTCATGCCGGTTTCGAAGATGATCATGGAGCCCCGAAGATGGAGATCAAAGGAGCTATATGATATTGGCCATATCATGTCACTACTATATAATTGCATGTGATGTTTATTATGTTTTATTCATCTTGTTTACTTAGAACGACAGTAGTAAATAAGATGAACCCTTATAATAATTTCAAGAAAGTGTTCCCCCTAACTGTGCGCCGTTGCTAAAGTTCGTCGTTTCGAAGCACCACGTGATGATCGGGTGTGATAGATCCTTACATATAATGGGTGTAAGACAATTTTACACATGCAAAAACACTTAGGGTTAACTTGACGAGCCTAGCATGTATAGACATGGCCTCGGAACACAGAGACCAAAAGGTCGAACATGAGTCGTATGGAAGATACAATCAACATGGAAATGTTCACCGATGATGACTAGTCCGTCTCACATGATGATCGGACACGGCCTAGTCGACTCGGATCATGTGACACTTAGATGACTAGAGGGATGTCAAATCTGAGTGGGAGTTCATTAAACAATTTGATTAGATGAACTTAATTATCATGAACTTAGTATAAAATCTTTCCAAAATATGTCTTGTAGATCAAATGGCCAACGCTCATGTCAACATGAACTTCAACGCGTTCCTAGAGAAAACCAAGCTGAAAGATGATGGCAACAACTATACGGACTGGGTCCGGAACCTGAGGATCATCCTCATAGCTGCCAAGAAAGCATATGTCCTAGAAGGACCGCTAGGTGAAGCACCCATCCCAGAGAACCAAGACGTTATGAACGCTTGGTAGTCACGTGCTCATGATTACTCCCTCGTTCAGTGTGGCATGCTTTACAGCTTAGAACCAGGGATCCAAAAGCGTTTTGAGCAACACGGAGCATATGAGATGTTCGAGGAGCTGAAAATGGTTTTCCAAGCTCATGCCCGGGTCGAGAGATATGAGGTCTCCGACAAGTTCTATAGTTGTAAGATGGAGGAAAACAGTTCTGTCAGTGAGCACATACTCAAAATGTCTGGGTTACACAACCGCCTGTCCCAGCTGGACATTAACCTCCCGGACGAGGCGGTCATTGACAGAATTCTTCAGTCGCTCCCACCGAGCTACAAGAGCTTTGTGATGAACTACAATATGCAGGGGATGGTGAAAACTATTCCTGAAGTATTTTCAATGCTGAAGTCAGCAGAGGTAGAAATCAAGAAAGAACATCAAGTCTTGATGGTCAATAAAACCACCAAGTTCAAGAAGGGCAAGGGTAAGAAGAACTTCAAGAAGGACGGCAAAGATGTTGCTGCGCCCGGTAAGCCAGTTGCCGGGAAGAAGTCAAAGAATGGACCCAAGCCTGAGACTGAGTGCTTTCATTGCAAAGGGAAGGGTCACTGGAAGCGGAACTGCCCCAAATACTTAGCGGACAAGAAGGCCGACAACACTAAAGGTATATTTGATATACATGTAATTGATGTGTACCTTACCAGTACTCGTAGTAACTCCTGGGTATTTGATACCGGTGCCGTTGCTCATATTTGTAAATCACAGCAGGAGCTGCGGAATAAGCAGAGACTGGCGAAGGATGAGGTGACGATGCGCGTCGTGAATGGTTCCAAGGTCGATGTGATCGCCGTCGGCAATCTACCTCTACATTTACCTACGGGATTAGTTTTAAACCTCAATAATTGTTATTTAGTGCCAAGTTTGAGCATGAACATTGTATCTGGATCTTGTTTAATGCGAGATGGCTACTCATTTAAATCCGAGAATAATGGTTGTTCTATTTATATGAGAGATATGTTTTATGGTCATGCCCCGATGGTCAATGGTTTATTCTTAATGAATCTCGAACGTAATGTTACACATATTCATAGTGTGAATACCAAAAGATGTAAAGTTGATAACAATAGTCCCACATACTTGTGGCACTGCCGCCTTGGTCACATTGGTGTCAAGCGCATAAAGAAGCTCCATGCCGATGGACTTTTAGAGTCTCTCGATTATGAATCATTTGACACATGCGAACCATGCCTCATGGGCAAAATGACCAAGACTCCGTTCTCCAGAACAATGGAGCGAGCAACCAACTTATTGGAAATCATACATACTGATGTGTGTGGTCCAATGAGCGTTGATGCTCGCGGAGGATATCGTTATGTTCTCACTCTCACTGATGACTTAAGTAGATATGGGTTTGTCTACTTGATGAAACACAAGTATGAAACCTTTGAAAAGTTCAAGGAATTTCAGAATGAAGTAGAGAATCAACGTGACCGAAAGATAAAATTCTTACGATCAGATCATGGAGGAGAATATTTAAGTCACGAATTTGGTACACACTTAAGGAAATGTGGAATCGTTTCACAACTCACGCCGCCTGGAACACCTCAGCGTAACGGTGTGTCCGAACGTCGTAATCGCACTCTATTGGATATGGTGCGATCTATGATGTCTCTTACCGATTTACCGCTATCATTTTGGGGATACGCTCTAGAGACAGCTACATTCACTTTAAATAGGGCTCCGTCTAAATCCGTTGAGACGACACCGTATGAATTATGGTTTGGGAAGAAACCTAAGCTGTCGTTTCTAAAAGTTTGGGGATGCGATGCTTATGTCAAGAAACTTCAACCTGAAAAGCTCGAACCAAGTCGGAAAAATGCGTCTTTATAGGATACCCTAAGGAAACCATTGGGTATACCTTCTACCTTAGATCCGAAGGCAAGATCTTTGTTGCCAAGAACGGATCCTTTCTGGAAAAAGAGTTTCTCTCGAAAGGAGTAAGTGGGAGGAAAGTAGAACTCGATGAAGTACTACCTCTTGAACCGGAAAGTAGTGCAGCTCAGGAAAATGTTCCTGTGGTGCCTACACCGACTGGAGAGGAAATTAATGATGACAATCACGGTACTGCGGATCAAGTTGCTGCTGAACTTCGTAGGTCCACAAGGACACGTTCCACACCAGAGTGGTATGGCAACCCTGTCCTGGAAATCATGTTGTTAGACAACGATGAACCTTCGAACTATGAAGAAGCGATGGCGGGCCAAGATTCCAACAAATGGCTTGAAGCCATGCAATCCGAGATAGAATCCATGTATGAAAACAAAGTATGGACTTTGACAGACTTGGCCGATGATCGGCGAGCGATAGAAAACAAAAGGATCTTTAAGAAGAAGACGGACGCGGATGGTAATATTACCATCTATAAAGCTCGACTTGTCGCTAAGGGTTATCGGCAAGTTCAAGGGGTTGACTACGATGAGACTGTCTCTTCCGTAGCGAAGCTGAAGTCCCTCCGAATCATGTTAGCAATTGCCGCATACTATGATTATGAGATATGGCAGATGGACGTCAAAACGACATTCCTTAACAGCTATCTCAAGGAAGAGCTGTATATGATGCAGCCAGAAGGTTTTGTCGATCCTAAGAATGCTAACAAGCTGTGCAAGCTCCAGCGATCCATTTATGGGCTGGTGCAAGCATCTCGGAGTTGGAACATTCACTTTGATGAGATGATCAAAGCGTTTGGGTTTATGCAGACTTATGGAGAAGCCCGTGTTTACAAGAAAGTGAGTGGGAGCTCTGTAGCATTTGTCATATTATATGTAGATGACATACTTTTGATGGGAAATGATATAGAACTTTTGGACAGCATTAAGGCCTACTTGAATAAGTGTTTTTCAATGAAGGACCTTGGAGAAGCTGCTTACATATTAGGCATCAAGATCTATAGGGATAGATCGAGACGCCTCATAGGTCTTTCACAAAGAACATACCTTGATAAGATTTTGAAGAAGTTCAAAATGGATCAGTCTAAGAAAGGGTTCTTGCCAGTATTACAAGGTGTGAGATTGAGCTCGGCTCAATGCCCGACCACGGCAAAAGATAAAGAAGAGATGAGTGTCATCCCCTATGCCTCAGCCATAGGATCTATTTTGTATGCCATGCTGTGTACCAGACCTGATGTAAACCTTGCCGTAAGTTTGGTAGGAAGGTACCAAAGTAATCCCGGCAAGGAACACTGGACAGCGGTCAAGAATATCCTGAAGTACCTGAAAAGGACAAAGGACATGTTTCTTGTTTATGGAGGTGACGAAGATCTCGTCGTAAAGGGTTACGTTGATGCTAGCTTCGACACAGATCTGGATGACTCTAAGTCACAAACCGGTTACGTGTATATGTTGAATCGTGGAGCAGTAAGCTGGTGCAGTTGCAAGCAGAGCATCGTGGCGGGATCTACATGTGAAGCGGAGTACATGGCAGCCTCGGAGGCAGCACATGAAGCAATATGGATGAAGGAGTTCATCACCGACCTACGAGTCATACCCAATTCGTCGGGGCCAATCACTCTCTTCTGTGACAACACTGGAGCTATTGCCCTTGCCAAGGAGCCCAGGTTTCACAAGAAGACCAGGCACATCAAGCATCGTTTCAACTCCATCCGTGAAAATGTTCAAGAAGGAGACATAGATATTTGCAAAGTACATACAAATCTAAATGTCCCAGATCCGTTGACTAAACCTCTTCCGCGAGCAAAACATGATCAACACCAGAACTCTATGGGTGTTCGATTCATCACAATGTAACTAGATTATTGACTCTAGTGCAAGTGGGAGACTGTTGGAAATATGCCCTAGAGGCAATAATAAAATGATTATTATTATATTTCCTTGTTCATGATAATTGTCTTTTATTCATGCTATAATTGTATTATCCGGAAATCGTAATACACGTGTGAATACTTAGACCACAACATGTCCCTAGTGAGCCTCTAGTTGAATAGCTCGTTGATCAACAGATAGTCATGGTTTCCTCACTATGGACATTGGATGTCATTGATAATGGGATCACATCATTAGGAGAATGATGTGATGGACAAAGACCCAATCCTAAGCATATCACAAAGATCGTGTAGTTCGTTTGCTAGAGCTTTCCCAATGTCAAGTATCTTTTCCTTAGACCATGAGATCGTGTAACTCCCGGATACCGTCGGAGTGCTTTGGGTGTACCAAACGTCACAACGTAACAGGGTGACTATAAAGGTGCACTACAGGTATCTCCGAAAGTGTCTGTTGGGTTGACACGGATCGAGACTGGGATTTGTCACTCCGTATGATGGAGAGGTATCTCTGGGCCCACTCGGTAATGCATCATCATAATGAGCTCAAAGTGACCAAGTGTCTGGTCACGGGATCATGCATTACAATACGACTAAAGTGACTTTCCGGTAACGAGATTGAACGAGGTATTGGGATACCGACGATCGAATCTCGGGCAAGTAACGTACCGATTGACAAAGGAAATTGTATACGGGGTTGCTTAAATCCTCGACATCGTGGTTCATCCGATGAGATCATCGAGGAGCATGTGGTATCCAACATGGGTATCCAGATCCCGCTGTTGGTTATTGACCGGAGAACCTTCTCGGTCATGTCTGCATGTCTCCCGAACCCGTAGGGTCTACACACTTAAGGTTAGGTGACGCTAGGGTTGTATGAATATGAGTATGCAGCAAACCGAAAGTTGTTCGGAGTCCCGGATGAGATCCCGGACATCACGAGGAGTTCCGGAATGGTCCGGAGATAAAGAATTATATATGGGAAGTCGAGTTTCGGCCATCGGGAAAGTTTCGGGGTCCACCGGTATTGTACCGGGACCACCAGAAGGGTCCCGGGGGTCCACCAGGTGGGGCCACCTATCCTGGAGGGCCCCATGGGCTGAAGTGGGAGGGGAACCAGCCCCTGGTGGGCTGGTTGGCGCCCCCTGCCCCCCTCCTCTGCGCCTAGGGTTGGGAACCCTAGGGGAGGGGGCGCCTCCACTTGCCTTGGGGGGCACTCCACCCCCCTTGGCCGCCGCCCCCCCTAGAGATCCCATCTCTAGGGACGGCGCCCCACCTGGGGTCCCTATATAAAGAGGGGGGTTGGGAGGGAAGCCGGACCCAACACCCTGGCGCCTCCCTCCCTCCCTGCTACACCTCCTCCTCTTGCAGAAGCTCGGCGAAGCTCTGCGGGAACCCTGCTGCATCCACCACCACGCCGTCGTGCTGCTGGATCTTCATCAACCTCTCCTTCCCCCCTTGCTGGATCAAGAAGGAGGAGACTTCACGCTGACCGTACGTGTGTTGAACGCGGAGGTGCCGTCCGTTCGGCGCTAGGATCTCCGGTGATTTGGATCACGACGAGAATGGCTCCCTCAACCCCGTTCTCTTGAACGCTTCCGCACGCGATCTACAAGGGTATGTAGATGCACTCCTCTCTCTCGTTGCTAGATGAACTCATAGATTGATCTTGGTGAACGTAGGAAATTTTTTATTTTATGCAACGTTCCCCAACAGACATGGCCTACGCCGACATCGCGCTTGTTAACAAGCGGCTTGACAAGGCCCAGTGAATGTATATTCGGCTTGTCAGCAAATGTTTTAAGAGGAGCATGATGCCAGTATCCATAATATGCTGTGATTGCAGATGGAGCTGCTGTTGTGGAAACCCTTCGGGCGGAGCTTGCCCGAGCCAAGGATCAAGCTCGGATAAGTGACGCGGCCGCTCTGAAGGCGGTCGAGGAGTTAAGAGCCGAACAGGCTGCTCATCGCTAAAGCGAAGAAAAGATAGCCCAGATGGCTACCGAGCTGGAAGATGCCGCCAACCGCCGTGAGCTCCTTGAATAGGAAAATTAAGCAAAAGCGGCTGACCTGAAGAAGGCCCTGGAGGCCACCGAGGAAGGACGCTCTGAAATGAGGGGGATGAGGGAGGAGCTTCGTGAAGCCGGAGACATCGTGGCTGGGAAGCCCTATTTGTTGCAAATGAAATTCGGGGATCTGAAGTATGCCCCTTTGGACCAGTTGTGGAGTGTTGTGGACGCGTATGCGGACCTGGCGAAGAGTGCTGCCGATGCGACCGAGTTTTTCAAAGATTAGAAAGACCATAAGGTTGAAAGGTTATTCTGGTCGCACTTCAGTGCCCCGACGCGTCCAATGCAATTGAATGAAAAGATGGCCGCCTGGGCCGAACTCCATAGGTTGTCCACACTTGCTATGAGGTTTGTCGTGGATCATCTTTGGCCGCGTGGACCAAGGCCGGACAGCTATTTTGGATTGGTGCAACAATTCCTTGGTGCTGTTTCGCATATCGATGCTGTGAAGAGGTCGGCGTGCATAGAGGGTGCGCGGATGGCTCTTGCCAGTGTTAAAACATACTGGACTGGGATGGAAACCACCGCTATTGCAACCCGGAGTGCGGCGGAGGACCAGGACCCGGCCGAGCACTATTTCGAAGACGTCTTAGAAGGCGCCCGTTTAATAGAGGCTCAGTGCTCGAAGAGTGCCATGTTCGAATGATATGTATCGCAATTGTAAGGACAATGCTATTTTGATTATAAGGGTTGAGTTTATACTTTTGCCCGAAAGTATTATAATGCCTCCTGTGCGGCCGTTTATGTATGTATATAAACTGAAAGTTTGCAGTTGTCGGCTTCAGCCCCCACGCATAAAATGCGGGGGTGTTCGAGAAAATACATAGTCACACTTGATCCAACGTCTTGGTCCGTTAAGGAGGTGATAGCGCGATGAACCAGGCAATCAGACTATATAGCTTTAACACCTTCACTTAGCCATAGGAGTTTGACGGTGGGGCTACTAAATAGCCCCTGGTACTTTCTCGTTCATCCGGATATGGTGCGCGTATGTACGTGACCGGGAAACCGGTCCTTCGTTTAATGCGGAGGAATCGCGAAGATTCCACTGGGTCATCGCGTGGTTGACCACTCTTGCGTTGTATCATGACAGTCAGTTTTTGGCTTTCTCTACTGAGGTGCTCATCCAGATGAACCGAGGCACAATCGCAGTAGTTCTCCCGGTGCCGCCTTAGCCGATGTAGCGGAACGTAAGGTAGAAAAACACGGGAGCCGGGCAAACCCAACATTTGACCAAAGACATGATTCGGAGCTGATGCATATAAGGCCAAACTCGCGACGCCGAACACTCCCTAAGGTATTTGGACTTTATAATGTGTACTGGGCTGAATAATGCCCTTGACAATAAGCCCCGAGTTTCCTGGTATGAGCAATAGTTTGGTGTGACAAAAATGCCAAAAACGCCAGTATCCCTCCCAGTTGTATAAAGTATCTAGAAGGGAAGAAGCAACAAGAGAAATTAAAAAGGTTTACATAGAGTCTTAATCTAAAAAGAAACCTTTGAGCGGGTCCCTCCTACACGTCTGCGCCTTTATCTCTGTTGTGCCGTATCCTGGAAGGGTGTAGCACGATGATCATCTGTAAAAAAAGAATAAACCCAGGTGAAAGACTTCATGTGAGGTGTTCGTTAATCATGAAAATGCAATATGTTATTGTATTGATAGGGTCGAGCCAAACTGTGGGCTCTTTTTGCGGACAACCCCTAGCATCTTTTATGGTGAAATTCCGACTGGGCTGTTACACTGGGTGGAGCACCGGACTCGTCTAACTGTGTCCGTGGTCTTAACAACTGACCATTTATCCTGGTTGTAGGGACCGCTCAGTGTTCGGCTGCTAGAGTAGCCACGTATTATTCCGCGTGTAAGGAGCGCTCTGTATTTCTGCTAACTGTGATGACGCCGCATGGACCGGGCATCTTAATTTTGAGGTAGGCGTAATGTGCGGTACTGCATTAAAACGGGCGAAGGCCATTCTTCCGAGCAGTGTGTGATAGCCACTTGGTAATGGAGCGATGTCGAAGGTTAATTCCTCTCTTCTGAAGCTATCGGGAGAACCGAATACAACCTCTTGTACTAGAGAGCCCGTACAGTGGGCCTCGACGCCTGGTATTAATCCTTTGAAGGTAGTGTTGCTTAGGCTGATTCTTGAGGGGTCTATCCCCATTTTGCGGACAGTGTCCTGATATATCAGGTTCAGACTACTGCCGTCGTCCATGAGGACTCGTGTGAGATGCTATCCGTCAATTATTGGGTCAAGCACCAAGGCAGCCGATCCTCCATGTCGGATACTAGTCGGATGGTCCCTGCGATCGAAGGTAATCGGGTAGGCCGACCAGGGATTGAATTTGGGGGCGACGGTCTCAAAAACGTATACGTTTCAGAGTGCACGTTTGCGCGTTCTCTTTGGAATGTGAGTTATGTAAATCATGTTCACTATTTTGACTTCTGGTGGGAATTTTTTCTGTCCTCCAGTGTTTGGCTGACGAGGCTCATCCTCGTCTTCACTTGGCGCCTCCCTCCCTTTTGTTCGGCATTCAGCTTGCCGGCGTGTTTGAAAACCCAACACTCTCTATGGGTGTGGTTTGCAGGTTTTTCAAGTGTGCCGTGAATCTGACATAATTTGTCTAGAATCTTATTTAGGCTAGACGGTCCAATTCTGCTGCCTTTAAATGGCTTATTCCGTTGACCGGGTCGAGAGCCCCTGAATCCGACATTGACCATTGTGTTCTTTGGGCTGTCAATATTGTTTCGACGCTTGTTTTTGTTGCGTCGCGGCTTCCCGTTGCCATCCCTGACTTCGTATGTGCTTGGGTCGCTGGTGCCGCTACGGGCCAGCCAGCTGTCCTCGCCCACGCAAAAGCGGGTCATAAGGCTTGTTAAGGTTGCCATTGTCCTCGGCTTTTCCTGGCCGAGGTGTCTGGCAAGCCATTCGTCCCGGATACTGTGTTTGAAGGCCGCTAGGGCTTCGGCGTCCGGGCAATCGACTATTTGATTCTTCTTAGTAAGAAATCTGTTCTAGAGTTTTCGGGCTGACTCCCCGGGCTGTTGAATTATGTGACTTAGGTCATCTGCGTCCGGAGGTCGGACATAGGTCCCTTGAAAATTGGCCCTAAAAGCATCCTCCAGCTCTTCCCAACTTCCAATTGAGTTTTCAGGAAGGCTTTTCAACCAGTGCTGAGCTGGTCCTTTTAATTTGAGGGTAGGTATTTAATGGCGTGGAGATCGTCTCCGCGAGCCATGTGGATATGAAGGATAAAGTCCTCGATCCAGACCCCAGGGTCGTATGCCTCTATATTCACGGGCTTAAGTCCTTCTGGGAATTCATGGTCAGCACCTCATCGGTGAAGCACAGGGGGTGTGTGGCGCCCCTGTATTTGGACGTGTCATGGTATGCTGTCGACGGTTGTTGTGTTTGGTTCTGATTTCTAGCTGGCGCTCGATCAATGTGATCGTTTCTGTAGCTCTGATCCTGTGCCAGAGAGCGCTTCCTAGATCCGTAGATGGATCTTGTCCTACCAGATTTTTTGTCCAGGAGCTCACGTAAATCGTGTGCTGACTTGTGTGCAGTATCATTAGCCGTCTTGTCATGGCCATGGGGCGGTCGGTCCGGCTGATCGGTCGTTTTTGGCTGGATGGGCTTTATGGCCTCGCCGTCGAATTTGGGCAGCAGCTTGCACTTTGGATAGCTCTTTGTGTGACGATCATCGCCTTATTTTTCTTCTATGTCGAGCACTTTGTTCCATCTGCGGTTGAGCGTATCCTGCACGGCCTTAAGCCTTTGCTTCTGCTTCTTTAGGCTCCTCGCGGTGCTGATAAGCCTTCTGTGGAGGTTCTCTTGTTCCAAGAGTTTTTCTGGGATGATGAGTGCATAATCGTCCGGGTTGTTCTCTTCTCCGGAGACAGGTTGGTGAATTTTACCCTCGGGATCGGTGTTATCATCGTCCCCTGGCTCATCTTGCTCCATCGCTGGGTCTATGGGGTCACTGTTTCCTTTGGAATCAACCGGGGTAATATTATTTCTTGCGTTCTTGTCGTTGTTTTTACTGTGGCGGGATTTCGAGCGGCGTCTACGGCGCCGCTTTGGTGGCTTATCGAGGGGATTATCCTTCATTGTATCGTCTCCATCGCCTTCTTTTGGTGTGTCCACCATATATATATATCATATGATGAGGTGGCTGTCCAGCGCCCTATAGGCGGTGGTTCCTGTTCTTCTCCAGCAACGTCGTCCATACCGTCAATATCTTCGGAGTCGAAGTCAAGCACGTCGGTTAAGTCATCGACCGTGGCTATGAAGTGGGTGGTGGGTGGGGGACGAATTTCATCGTCGTCCGCTCCCCACTCGAGCCGGACATAGTTCGGCCAAGAATCTCCTGACAAGGAAAGAGATCTTAATGAGTTTAGCATGTCACCTAAGGGCGAGTGCTGAAAAATATCCGCAACGGTAAACTCCATGACGGGTGCCCAATCCGATTCAATAGGCACGGGCGCACGCGGTTCGGATCCTGTGGCCGGATACGAGTCCGAGGATCCGATGACACCATCCTCACAAGAGGTGGGATCAGTGTTCGGCTCCGACGCCGATGAGTGTGCGGCCTCTGCGACGGGGTCCATCCACCCGTCCTTGGAAGGCACGATCTGCTCCGGATTGATTCCCGGTGCCACCGCGGGCACAATCTTGTGAATATTGTCTGACGGCAGATCAAAGTCATGCCCACCGTGACCGTTCGCCGCACCCGACATGGGCTCGAATCCGTCGAAGATCATGTCTTCGCGGATGTCGGCAGTATAGTTTAAGCTTCCAAACCTGACCTGATGGCCAGGGGCGTAGCTATCGATCTGCTTCCGATGGCCAAGCGAGTTGGCCCGCAGTACGAAGCCGCCGAATATGAAGATCTGTCCGGGAAGGAAAACCTCCCCCAGGACCGCATCATTGAAGATGATCAAAGGAGCCATCAAGCCTTACAGCAACGGCACAGTGGAACTCTCAATGAGAGCACCAATGTCGGTGTCAAAACCGGCGGATCTCGGATAGGGGGTCCCGAACTGTGCGTCTAAGGCTAATGGTAACAGGAGGTAGGGGACACGATGTTTTACCCAGGTACAGGCCCTCTCGATGGAGGTAATACCCTACTTCTTGCTTGATTGATCTTGATGATACGAGTATTACAAGAGTTGACCTACCACGAGATCATAGAGGCTAAACCCTAGAAGCTAGCCTATGATTATGATTGTTGTTGTCCTACGGACTAAACCCTCCGGTTTATATAGACATCGAAGAGGGCTAGGGTTACATAGAGTCAATTACAGAGAAGGAAATCTACATATCCGAATATCCAAGCTTGCCTTCAACGCAAAGGAGAGTCCCATCCAGACACGGGACGAAGTCTTCAATCTTGTATCTTCATAGTCCAATAGTCCGGCAAAAGTATATAGTCCGGCTTTCCGAGGACCCCTTAATCCAGGACTCCCTCACCGGGCCTTCGTGTTTTTGTTTGATTCGCGACGGGGTGTAGGCTAGTGTTTGGGCTGATATGCTGCTTTGTCTCGGCCACGACATGGTCGGTCAGCCGCAACCTGTGCTGGTAGTGTAGGCTCTAGTGCCTCGTCCTCGAATTGAGGTAACAACCTGCACCTCGGGTAGCTTTTGGTTGGACGGTCGAGTCTGTATTCCTCGGCCGCTAGGACCTCAGTCCATCTGTCAGTGAGCAAATCTTGATCAGCTTGAAGATGCTGCTGTTTTTTCTCCAGGCTCTTTGCAGTGGCTATAAGCCGGCGCTTGAAGCGCTCCTGCTCGACGGGATCCTCAGGCACGACAAATTCTTCGTCGCTGAGGGTCACCTCGTCTTCGGAGAGGGGCATGTAATTGTCATCCTCCGAGTCTTCATCCATTGCCTGTTCATTAGGTCTAGCTTGCCCATCCTCCCGTCTGGCCTGCTCGAATCTTGGCTGGTCGAGATTGTTTTCGTCTTCGGCATCATGCGGAGTGCTATTGTCTCTTGTGCCGGTATCGCTGTTTTTGCTATGGCGGGATTTAGAGCGGCACCGCTGACATCGGCGCTTTGGTTGCTTCTCAAGAGGATCACCCTCCGTTGCATCCTTTTGACCCTCCCATCATTTTCTTTCGGTGTATCCACCATATATAAGTCTTATGATGAGGTGGCAGTCCAGCGCCCTGTGGGCAGTGGTTCCTGTTCTTCTCCGGCATCGTCGTCCATACCGTCAATGTCTTCGGAGTCGAATTCAAGCATGTTGGTTAAGTCATCGACAGTGGCTATTAAGTGGGTGGTCGGTGGGCAACGAATTCCTTCGTCGTCCGCTTCCCACTCAAGCCGGACATAGTTCGGCCAAGAGTCTCCTGACAGGGAGAGAGATTTTAGTGAGTTTAGCACATCGCCCAAGGGCGAGTCCTGAAAGATATCCGCGGAGCTAAACTCCATGATCGGCGCCCAGTTAGGTACGACAGGCACGAATGCACGCGGTTCGGAACCTATGGCTGGAGACGAGTCCGAGGGTCTGATGACACAGACCTCCTTGGAAGTGAGATATGTGTTCGACTCTATCACCGCTGAGTGTGCGGCCTCCGTGGAGGGGTCCATCCGCCCTTCCTCGGATGGCACAATCTGCTCTAGATTTAAAGTCGGGGAAGTTGTAGGTGTGATCTCCTGAACAGCGTCTGATGGCAGATCTAAGTCATGCTCATCATGACTGTAGGGCGCACCTGTCATGGGCTCGAGTCCGTCGAAGATCAAGTCTCTGCGGATGTCGGCAGTATACTTTAAGCTTCCAAACCTAACCTAATGGCCAGGGGTATAGCTATCGATCTGCTATAGATGGCCAAGCAAGTTGGCCCGCAGTACGAAGCCGCCAAATATGAAGATCTGTCCGGGAAGGAAAACCTCCCCCAGGACCGCATTGTTGAAGATGATTGAAGGAGCCATCAAACCTTACAGCGACGGCACAGTGGAACTCTCAATGAAATCACCAATGTCGATGTCAAAACCGGTGGATCTCGGGTAGGGGGTCCCGAACTGTGCGTCTAAGGCTAATGGTAACAGGAGGCAGGGGACACGATGTTTTACCCAGGTTCGGGCCATCTCGATGGAGGTAATACCCTACTTCCTTCTTAATTGATCTTGATGATATGAGTATTACAAGAGTTGATCTACCACGAGATCGTAGAGTCTAAACCCTAGAACCTAGCCTATGATTATGATTGTTGTTGTCCTACGGACTAAACCCTCCGGTTTATATAGACGCGGAAGACGGCTAGGGTTACATAGAGTCGGTTATAGAGAAGGAATTCTACATATCCGAATATCCAAGCTTGCCTTCCACGCAAAGGAGAGTCCCATCCGGACACGGGATGAAGTCATCAATCTTGTATCTTCATAGTCCAACAGTCTGGCCAAAGTATATAGTCCGGCTGTCCGAGGACCCCTTAATCCAGGACTCCCTCACCGGGCCTTCGTGTTTTTGTTTGATTGGCGACGGGGTGCAGGCTGGTGTTCGGGCTGATATGCCGCTTTGTCTCGGCCACGAGGTGGTCGGTCAGCCGCATCCTGTGCTGGTAGTGTAGGCTCTAGTGCCTCGTCCTCGAATTGAGGTAATAACCTGCGCCTCGGGTAGCTTTTGGTTGGGCGGTCAAGTCCTTATTCCTCGGCCGCTAGGACCTCAGTCCATTTGTTAGTGAGCAAATCTTGATCAGCTTGAAGCTGCTGCTATTTTTTCTTCAGGCTCTTTGCAGTGGCTATAAGCCGGCGCTTGAAGCGCTCCTGCTCGACGGGATCCTCAGGCACGATAAATTCTTCGTCATCGAGGCTCACCTCATCTTCAGAGAGGGGCATGTAATTGTCATCCTCCGAGTCTTAATCCATTGCTTGTTCATTAGGTCTAGCTTGCCCATCCTCCCGTCCGGCCTGCTCGAATCTTGGCTGGTCGGGATTGTTTTCGTCTTCGGCATCATCCGGAGTGCTATTGTCTCTTGTGCCGGTATTGCTATTTTTGCTATGGCGGGATTTAGAGCGGCGCCGCTGACGTTGGCGCTTTGGTTGCTTCTCAAGAGGATCACCCTCTATTGCATGCTTTTGACCCTCCCATCGTTTTCTTTGGGTGTATCCACCATATATATGTCATATGATGAGGTGGCAGTCCAGCGCCCTGTGGGTAGTGGTTCCTGTTCTTCTCCGGCATCGTCGTCCATACCGTTAATGTCTTCGGAGTCGAAATCAAGCATGTCGGTTAAGTCATCGACAGTGGCTATTAAGTGGGTGGTGGGTGGGCAACGAGTTCCTTCATCGTCCGCTTCCCACTCAAGCCGGACATAGTTCGGCAAAGAGTCTCCTGATAGGGAGTGAGATTTTAGTGAGTTTAGCACATCGCCCAAGGGCGAATCCTGAAAGATATCCGCGGAGCTAAACTCCATGATCGGTGCCCAGTTAGGTACGATGGGCACGGATGCACGCGGTTCGGAACCTATGGCCGGAGACGAGTCTGAGGGTCCGATGACACAGACCTCCTTGGAAGTGAGATCTGTGTTCGACTCTATCGCCGCTGAGTGTGCGGCCTCCATGGCGGGGTCCATCTGCCCGTCCTCGGATGGCACGATCTGCTGTAGATTTAAAGTCGGGGCAGTTGTAGGTGTGATATCCTTAACTGTGTCTGATGGCAGATCTAAGTCATGCTCATCGCGGCTGTAGGGTGCACCTGTCATGGGCTCGAATCTGTCGAAGATCAAGTCTCCATGGATGTCGGCAGTATAGTTTAAGCTTCCAAACCTGACCTGATGCCCAGGTGCGTAGCAATCGATCTGCTCCAGATGGCCAAGCGAGTTGGCCCACATTGCGAAGCCGCCGAATACGAAGATCTATCCGGGAAAGAAAACCTCCCCCAGGACTGCATCGTTAAAGATGATCGAAGGAGCCATCAAGCCTTACAACGACGGCACAGTGGAACTCTCAATGAAAGCACCAATGCCGGTGTCAAAACCGGCGGATCCCGGGTAGGGGGTCCCGAACTGTGCGTCTAAGGCGAATGGTAACAGGAGGCAGGGGACACGATGTTTTACCCAGGTTCGGGCCCTCTCGATGGAGGTAATACCCTACTTCCTGCTTGATTGATATTGATGATATGAGTATTATAAGAGTTGATCTACCACGAAATCGTAGAGGCTAAACCCTAGAAGTTAGCCTATGATTATGATTGTTGTTGTCCTATGGACTAAACCCTCCGGTTTATATAGACATTAGAGAGGGCTAGGGTTACATAGAGTCGGTTACAGAGAAGGAAATCTACATATCGGAATATCCAAGCTTGCCTTCCACGCAAAGGAGAGTTCCATCCGGACACGGGACGAAGTCTTCAATCTTGTATCTTCATAGTCCAACAGTCCGGCCAAAGTATATAGTCCGGCTGTCCGAGGACCCCTTAATCCAGGACTCCCTCACCGGGCCTTCGTGTTTTTGTTTGATTGGCGACGGGGTGCAAGCTGGTGTTCGGGCTGATATGCCACTTTGTCTCGGCCAGGAGGTGGTCGGTCAGCCGCATCCTGTGCTGGTAGTGTAGGCTCTAGTGCCTCGTCCTCGAATTGAGGTAACACCCTATGCCTCGGGTAGCTTTTGGTTGGGCGGCCAAGTCCGTATTCCTCGGCCGCTAGGACCTCAGTCCATCTGTCAGTGAGCAAATCTTGATTAGCTTGAAGCTGCTGGTGGTTTTTCTTCAGGCTCTTTGCAGTGGCTATAAGTCGGCACTTGAAGCGCTCATGCTCGACAGGATCCTCAGGCACGATAAATTCTTCGCCGCCGAGGCTCACCTCGTCTTCAGAGAGGGGCATGTAATTGTCATCCTCCGAGTCTTCATCCATTGCCTGTTTATTAGGTCTAGCTTGCCCATCCTCCCGTCCGGCCTACTCGAATCTTGGCTGCTCGGGATTGTTTTCGTCTTCGGCATCATCCGAAGTGCTATTGTCTCTTGTGCCGGTATTGCTATTTTTGCTATGGCGGGATTTAGAGCGGCGCCGTTGACGTCGGCGCTTTGGTTGCTTCTCAAGAGGATCACCCTCCGTTGCATCCTTTTGACCCTCCCATTGTTTTCTTTGGGTGTATCCACCATATATATGTCATATGATGAGGTGGCAGTCCAGCGCCCTGTGGGCAGTGGTTCCTGTTCTTCTCCGACGTCGTCGTCCATACCGTTGATGTCTTTGGAGTCGAAATCAAGCATGTCGGTTAAGTCGTCGACAGTGGCTATTAAGTGGGTGGTGGGTGGGCAACGAGTTCCTTCGTCGTCCGCTTCCCACTCAAGCCGGACATAGTTCGGACAAGAGTCTCCTGACAAGGAGAGAGATTTTAGTGAGTTGCGCACATCGCCCAAGGGCGAGTCTTGAAAGATATCCGCAGACCTAAACTCCATGATCGGTGCCCAGTTAGGTACGATGGGCACAGATGCACGCGGTTCAGAACCTATGTCCGGAGACGAGTTCGATGGTCCGATGACACAGACCTCTTTGGAAGTGAGATCTGTGTTCGACTCTATCACCGCTGAGTGTGCGGACTCCATGGCGGGGTCCATCCGCCCGTCCTCGGATGGCACGATCTGCTCTAGATTTAAAGCCGGGGCAACTGTAGGTGTGATCTCCTGAACATCGTCCGATGGCAGATCTAAGTCATGCTCATCGCGACTGTAGGGCGCACCTGTCATGGGCTCAAACCCGTCGAAGATCAAGTCTCCATGGATGTTGTCAATATAGTTTAAGGTTCCAAACCTGACCCGATGGCCAGGGGCGTAGCTATCGATCTGCTCCAGATGGCCAAGCGACTTGGCCCGCAGTACGACGCCACCGAATACGAATATCTATCCGGGAAGGAAAACCTCCCCCCAGGACCGCATCTTTGAAGATGATTGAAGGAGCCATCAAGCCTTACAGCGACGGCAGAGTGGAACTCTCAATGAAAGCACCAATGTCGGTGTCAAAATCGGTGGATCTCGGGTAGGGGGTCCGGAACTACGCATCTACGGCTAATGGTAAAAGGAGGCAGGGGACACGATGTTTTACCCAGGTTCGGGCCCTCTCGATGGAGGTAATACCCTACTTCCTGCTTGATTGATCTTGATGATATGAGTATTACAAGAGTTGATCTACCACGAGATCGTAGAGGCTAAACCCTAGAAGCTAGCCTATGATTATGATTGTTGTTGTCCTACGGACTAAACCATCCAGTTTATGTAGACATCGGAGAGGGCTAGGGTTACATAGAGTCGGTTACAGAGAAGGAAATCTACATATCCGAATATCCAAGTTTGCCTTCCACGCAAAGGAGAGTCCCATCCGGACACGGGACGAAGTCTTTAATCTTGTATCTTCATAGTCCAACAGTCCGACCAAAGTATATAGTCCGGCTGTCCGAAGACCCCTTAATCCAGGACTCCCTCATCGGGCCTTCGTGTTTTTGTTTGATTGGCGACGGGGTGCAGGCTGGTGTTCGGGCTGATATGCCGCTTTGTCTCGGCCATGAGGTGGTCGGTCAGCCGCATCCTGTGCTGGTAGTGTAGGCTCTAGTGCCTCGTCCTCAAAGTGAGGTAACAACCTGCGCCTCGGATAGCTTTCGGTTGGGCGGTCGAGTCCGTATTCCTGCGCCTTGAAGCTGCTGCTGTTTTTTCTTCAGGCTCTTTGCAGTGGCTATAAGCCGGCTCTTGAAGATCTCCTGCTCGATGGGATCCTCAGGCACGCTAAATTCTTCGTCGCCGAGGCTCACCTCGTCTTCGGAGAGGGGCATGTAATTTTCATCCTCCGAGTCTTCATCCATTGCCTGTTCATTAGGTCTAGCTTGCCCGTCCTCCTGTCCGGCCTGCTCGAATCTTGGCTGGTCGGGATTGTTTTCGTCTTCGGCATCATCTGGAGTGCTATTGTCTCTTGTGCCGGTATCGCTGTTTTTGCTATGGCGGGATTTAGAGCGGCGCCGCTGACGTCGGCGCTTTGGTTGCTTCTCAAGAGGATCACCCTCCGTTGCATCCTTTTGACCCTCCCATCGTTTTCTTTGGGTGTATCCACCATATATATGTCATATGATGAGGTGGCAGTCCAGCACCTTGTGGGCCGTGGTTCCTGTTCTTCTCCGGCATCGTCATCCATACCGTCGATATCTTCGGAGTCGAAATCAAGCATGTCGGTTAAGTCATCGACAGTGGCTATTAAGTGGGTGGTGGGTGGGCAATGAGTTCCTTTGTCGTCTGCTTCCCACTCAAGCCGAACATAGTTCGGCCAAGAGTCTCCTGACAGGGAGAGAGATTTTAGTGAGTTTAGCACATCGCCCAAGGGCGAGTCCTGAAAGATATCCGCGGAGCTAAACTCCATGATCGATGCCCAGTTAGGTACGATGGGCATGGATGCACACGGTTCAGAACCTATGGCCGGAGACGAGTCCGAGGGTCCGATGACACAGACCTCCTTGGAAGTGAGATCTGTGTTCGACTCTATCGCCGCTAAGTGTGCGGCCTCCGTGGCGGGGTCCATCAGCCCGTCCTCAGATGGCACGATCTGCTCTAGATTTAAAGCCGGGGCAGCAATAGGTCTGATCTCCTGAACAACGTCTGATGGCAGATCAAAGTCATGCTCATCACGACTGTAGGGCGCACCTGTCATGGGCTCGAACCCGTCGAAGATCAAGTCTCCGTGGATGTCGACAGTATAGTTTAAGCTTCCAAACCTGACCTGATGGCCAGGGGCGTAGCTATCGATCTGCTCCAGATGGCCAAGCGAGTTGGCCCGCAGTACGAAGCCGCCTAATACGAAGATCAGTCCGGGAAGGAAAACCTCCCCCAGGACTGCATCGTTGAAGATGATCGAAGGAGCCAACAAGCCTTACAACGATGGCATAGTGGAACTCTCAATGAAAGCACCAATGTCGGTATCAAAACCGGCGGATCTCGGGTAGGGGGTCCCGAACTGTGCGTCTAAGGCTAATGGTAACAGGAGGCAGGGGACACGATGTTTTACCCAGGTTCGGGCCCTCTCGATGGAGGTAATACCCTACTTCCTGCTTGACTAATCTTGATGATATGAGTATTACAAGAGTTGATCTACCACGAGATCATAGAGGCTAAACCCTAGAAGCTAGCCTATGATTATGATTGTTGTTGTCCTACGGACTAAACCCTCCGGTTTAAATAGACGCCGGAGAGGGCTAGGGTTACATAGAGTCGGTTAAAGAGAAGGAAATCTACATATCCGAATATCCAAGCTTGCCTTCAACGCAAAGGAGAGTCCCATGTGGACACGGGACGAAGTCTTCAATCTTGTATCTTCATAGTCCAACAGTACGGCCAAAGTATATAGTCCGGCTGTCCGAGGACCCCTTAATCCAGGACTCCCTCACCGGGCCTTCATGTTTTTGTTTGATTGGCGACAGGGTGCAGGCTGGTGTTCGGGCTGATATGCCGCTTTGTCTCACCCACGAGGTGGTCGGTCAGCCGCATCCTGTGCTGGTAGTGTAGGCTCTAGTGCCTCGTCCTCGAATTGAGGTAATAACCTGCGCCTCGGGTAGCTTTTGGTTGGGCGGTCGAGTACGTATTCCTCGGCCGCTAGGACCTCAGTCCATCTGTCAGTGAGCAAATCTTGATCAGCTTGAAGCTGCTGCTGTTTTTTCTTTAGACTCTTTGCAGTGGCTATAAGCCGGCGCTTGAAGCGCTCCTTCTCGACGGGATCCTTAGGCACGATAAATTTTTTGTCGCCGAGGCTCACCTCGTCTTCAGAGAGGGGCATGTAATTGTCATCCTCTGAGTCTCCATACATTGCCTGTTCATTAGTTCTAGCTTGCCCATCCTCCCGTCCGGCCTGCTCGAATCTTGGCTGGTTGGTATTGTTTTCGTCTTCGGCATCATCCGGAGTGCTATTGTCTCTTATGCCGGTATCGCCATTTTTGCTATGACGGGATTTAGAGCGGCGCCACTAATGTCGGCGCTTTGGTTGCTTCTCAAGAGGATCACCCTCCGTCGCGTTCTTTTGACCCTCCCGTCATTTTCTTTGGGTGTATCCACCATATATATGTCATATGATGAGGTGGCAGTCCATCACCCTGTGGGCAGTGGTTCCTGTTCTTCTCCAGCATCGTCGTCCATACCGTCGATGTCTTCGGAGTCGAAATCAAGCATGTCGTTCAAGTCGTCGACAGTGGCTATTAAGTGGGTGGTGGGTGGGCAACGAGTTCCTTCGTCGTCTGCTTCCCACTCAAGCCGGACATAGTTCGGCCAAGAGTCTCCTGACAGGGAGAGAGATTTTAGTGAGTTTAGCACATCGCCCAAGGGCGATTCCTGAAAGATATCCGCGGAGCTAAACTCCATGATCGGTGCCCAGTTAGGTACGATGGGCACGGATGCACGCGGTTCGGAACCTATGGCCGGAGACGACACCGAGGGTCCGATGACACAGACCTCCTTGGAAGTGAGATCTATGTTCGACTTTATCACCGCTGAGTGTGCGACCTCCGTGGCGGGGTCCATCCGCCCGTCCTCAGATGGCATGATCTACTCTAGATTTAAAGTCGGGGCAGCTATAGGTGTGATCTCCTGAATAGCGTCCGATGGCAGATCTAAGTCATGCTCATCGCGACTATAGGGCGCACCAGTCATGGGCTCGAATCCGTTGAAGAGCAAGTCTCCGCGGATGTCGGCAGTGTAGTTCAGGCTTCTAAACCTGACCTGATGGCCAGGGGCGTAGCTATCGATCTGCTCCAGATGGCCAAGCGAGTTGGCCCGCAGTGCGAAGCCGTCGAATACAAACATCTGTCTGGGAAGGAAAACATTACCCTGGATCACGTCATTGTAGACGATTGCAGGAGCCATCGAGCCTTATGGTGACAACACAGTGAAACTCTCAATAAAAGCACCAATGTCGGTGTCAAAACCAGCGGATCTTGGGTAGGGGGTCCCGAACTGTGCCTCTAAGGCTAATGGTAACAGGAGGCGGGGGAAACAATGTTTACCCAGGTTCGGGCCCTCTCTATGGAGGTAATACCCTACTTCCTGCTTAATTGATCTTGATGATATGAGTATTACAAGAGTTGATCTACCACGAGATTGTAGAGGCTAAACCCTAGAAGCTAGCCTATGATTATGATTTTTGTTGTCCTACAGACTAATCCCTCTGGTTTATATAGACACCGGAGGGGGCTAGGGTTACACAGAGTCGGTTACAGAGAAAGGAATCTACGTATCCGAATTGCCAAGCTTGCCTTCCACACAAAGGAGAGTCCCACCCGGACACGGGACGAAGTCTTCAATCTTGTATCTTCATAGTCTAATAGTCTGGCATAAGCATATAGTCCGGCTGTCTGAGGACCCCCTAATCTAGGACTCCCATAGTTATCTCGATGTCCGGACCCCCGATGGTGTCTTTGTTGTGTTCGGCGGCTGGGGGTATGATCAGGTTCGTATTGCCTTCAACGCTCTCGCCCTACCAGACCACAGATGGCTTAAAGAGCCTTTCTACAAAGGTGTTGGGTAGCACGGGGTCGTGCTTAGAGCCCATACGAGCGAGGATGTTGGCTGGCTGATTACTTTCTCGAGCGACATGATGGAACTCAAGTTCGTCGAACCGAGCTGATATTTTTAATACGACATTTTGATATGACACCATTTTTGGGTCATTTGCATCGAACTCTCCATTGACCTGGGAAATTGCGAGGTTCGAATCGCCATGCACCTCCAAGCATTGTATACCCATGGAGACAGCCATGCGAAGACTGTGTAGTACCGCCTCGTATTCGACTGCATTGTTAGAGTCCGTATACATAATTGGTAGTACGTAGCGGACTGTGTCCCCAGTAGAGGATGTGAGAATTACACCCGCCCCCAGTCCGGCTAGCATTTTAGAGCCATTGAAGTACATGATGATTGAGGGAGTCCGGGATTAAGGGGTCCTCGGACAGCCGGACTATATACTTCGGCCGGACTGTTGGACTATGAAGATACAAGATTGAAGACTTCGTCCCGTGTCCGGATGGGACTTTCCTTTGCGTGGAAGGCAAGCTTGGCAAATCATATATGTAGATCTCCTTCTCTGTAACCGACTTTGTGTAACCCTATCCCCCTCCGGTGTCTATATAAACCGGAAGGTTTAGTCCGTAGGACAACAACAATCAGAATCATAGTCTAGCTTTTAGGGTTTAGCCTCTACGATCTCGTGGTAGATCAACTCTTGTAATACTCATATCATCAAGATCAATCAAGCAGGAAGTAGGGTATTACCTCCATCGAGAGGGCCCGAACCTGGGTAAACATCATGTCCCCCGTCTCCTATTACCATTACCCTTTGACGCACAGTTCGGGACCCCCTACCCGAGATCCGCCGGTTTTGACACCGACATTGGTGCTTTCATTGAGAGTTCTGCTGTGTCGTCACGATAAGGCTTGATGGCTCCTTCAATCATCTTCAACGACGCGGTCCAGGGGGAGGTTTTCCTCCCCGGACAGATCTTCGTATTCGGCGGCATCGTACTGCGGGCCAACTTGCTTGGCCATCTGGAGCAGATCGATAGCCACGCCCCTAGCCATCAGGTCAGGTTTGAAAGCTTGAACTATACTGTCGACATCCGCGGAAACTTGATCTTCGACGGATTCGAGCCCATGTCAGGTATGCCGAACAGTCACAACGAGCATGAATTAGATCTGCCATCGGACAGTGTTCAGGAGATCACGCCTGCGGCGGCCCCAGAAATCAATCAGGGGCAAATCGCGCCATCTGAGGATGGTGGATGGACCCCGCCACGGAGGCCGCACTGATCGGCGTTGGAGCCAAACACTGATCCCACCTCCTACGAGGATGGTGTCATCGGACCCTTGGACTCATCTCCGGCTACAGGCTCCGAACCGCGTGCATCCATGCCTACTGAATCTGATTGGGCACCGATCATGGAGTTCACCTCCGCAGACATCTTTCAGCACTCACCCTTGGGCAACGTGCTAAACTCATGAGGGTCTCTCTCCTTGTCAGGAGATTCTTGGCTGAACTATGTCCGGCTCGAGTGGAAAGCGGACGACGAAGAAATTCGTTCCCCACCCACCACCCACCTAATAGCCACTGTCGATGACTTAACCGACGTGCTTGACTTAAACTCCGAAGACATCGACGGTATGGACGAGAATGTAGGAGAAGAACAGGAACCACCGCCTATAGGGCGGTGGACAGCCACCTCATCATATGATATATATATATATATATATATATATATATATATATATATGTATATATATGGTGGACACCCCCAAAGAAAGCAATGGCGATGAGGCAACGGAATATAATCCCTTGGAGAAGCAATCTAGGCATCGGTGTCATAGGCGCCGCTCCAAGTCCCGCCATAACAAAAATAGTGATATCGGGAGAAGAGATGATAACAATCCGTATGGTGCCAAAGATGAAAACAATCCTGCCTAGCCAGGCTTCGAGGAGGCCGAGCAAGAAGATGGGAAAGCTAGCCCTAAAGAACAGGCAACAGATGGAGAATTAGAGGATGATAATTACATGCCTCTCTCCGAAGACAAAGTGAGCCTTGGCGACGAAGAATTCACCGTGCCCGAGGATCCCGTCGAGCAGGAGAGCTTCAAGCACCGGCTTATAGCCACTGCAAAAAGCCTGGCGAAAAAGCAGCAACAGCTTCAAGCTGATCAAGATCTGCTAACTGATAGATGGACCGAGGTCCTGGCTGCCGAGGAATACGGACTCGAGCGCCCTACCAAATTTACCCAAAGCGCAGGTTGCTACCTCAACTCGAGGAGTAGGCGTTAAAACCCACACTACCAGCACACGATGCGGCTGACCGGCCACCCCGTGGCTGAGACAAAGAGTCGTACTAGCCCGAAGTCCATCCCGCACCCCGACGCCAAACAAGCAAAAACACGAAGGCCGAGGGCTCCACGCATGACCTGCGAGACAAATTGAAAAACAAAGCAGGACAGTCAAGATCAATCTATGGATCACGGGGGCGTGCCCCAATGTGTGACGATGACCGTCACACCATATACACCAACAAATCTGGCCGAACCGGATACAATGTAGCCCGGCACAGAGGCGCCGCACACCCCCAATGCTTCACTGATGAAGTAATGGATCATGAATTCCTAGAAAGGTTTAAACCCGTGATAATTCAATCATATGATGGTACTACAGACCCCGCGGTATGGATAGAAGATTTCTTCCTCCATATTCACATGGCCCGCGGAGATGATCTACACGCCATCAAGTACCTCCCACTAAAACTCAAGGGACTGGCTCGGCATTGGCTGAATAGCTTGCCGGCAAACTCCATCGGGAGTTGGGAGAACCTGGCAGACGCATTCCTTGACAACTTCCAGGGCACTTATGTGCGACCACCGGATGCTGATAACCTAAGTCACATAACCCAACAGCCCGAGGAGTCAGCCAGGAAATTTTCGACCCGGTTCCTAACTAAAAAGAACCAAATTTTCGACTGTCCGGATGACGAAGCCCTAGCAGCCTTTAAGCATAACATCCGTGACGAGTGGCTTGCCCGACATCTCGGCCAAGAAAAGCCAAAGTCCATGGCAGCCCTCACAACACTCATGACCCGCTTTTGTGCGGGCGAGGATAGCTGGTTGGCTCGTAGCAACAACACAACAAGCAATCCTGGCACATCAAAAGCCAGGGATAGCAATGACAAACCACGGCGTAACAAATACAAGCGTCGCAAAAACAGTGATAGTGCCAAAGACACGACAGTCAATGCCGGATTCAGTGGCTCCAAGTTCGGTCAGCGGAAAAAGGCATTCAACAAAAACAATTCAGGCCCGTCCAGTTTGGACCGCATACTCGACCTCCCATGCCAAATTCATGGCACCCTAGGAACACCAGCCAATCATACCAATAGAGAATGTTGGGTCTTCAGACAAGCCGGCAGGTCAGGTGCCGAAAACAAGGGGAAGGGGTCTCAAAGCAACAATGACGATGAGGAGCCCCGACCACCGAACACAGGAGGACAGAAGAAATTCGCTCCCCAGGTGAAAACGGTGAATATGATATATGCAACCCATATTCCCAAGCAGAAGCGTGAACTAAGGGACGTCTATGCAATGGAGCCAATCGCCCCAAAGCTCAACCCATGGTCCTCTTGTCCGATCACTTCCGATCGCAGGGACCATCCTACCAGTATACGTCATGGCGGTTCGACCGCATTGGTCCTCGACCCCATCATTGATGGATTCCACCTCACACGAGTCCTCATGGACGGTGGCAGCAGCCTGAACCTGCTCTATCATGATACAGTGTGCAAAATGGGCATCGACCCCTCAAGGATCAAGCCCACAAAAACCACCTTCAAAGGTGCCATACCAGGTGTAGAGGCATGTTTCACGGGCTTAATCACACTGGAAGTGATCTTCGGATCTCCGGACAGTTACCATACCAAAGAGTTACTCTTCGGCATCGCCCCCTTTCGCAGTGACTATCAGGCATTGCTCGGATGAACCGCGTTCGCTCGGTTCAATGCGGTGCCACATTATGCCTACCGTAAACTCAAGATGCCAGGTCCGCGCGGCATCATCACGGTTAATGGCAGGCCGAACTCCCCCTCACTGCCGAAGAGTCTACCACCGCTTTAACAGCAAGAGCAAAGGATGGCACCTCCCAACCGAACGTCGAGTTGATGGCCAAGCTCACGGACTCCACCAAAGGAGTCCGAACTACCTCGCGGCAGGATAGCCCGGCCCGTCCGGAGCTTAATTAAAAACACTCCGGCAAAACTTCAAACAAGCCACATACTGCGGCTAAACCGCTCTGTGGCGAAAAACCATTTCTTGCATTTTCTTCGCAGGTTCACCTTTGCGTAGGCCAGGATGGATGGCGTGGAAACAGTGCGGGCACGTAAGGGAATTGCCAGATATTCCCCCCTATGATCATCCGACTACACTCCGGATCCGAATACAACCTCCTCCCGCCGGGTCTCAGCAGGTTCCGCAGTCATATTTCTTTTTATCACATTACTGTACTCATACACATTGACGTATTATTCAAATACAACATGTGGATTTACATGATGCTCGTTTGCTGCTATTTCTTATTAAAACTCTTTTATCAAAAGGCAGCTGCACATTGCAATATGCCTTAATATGCCAGGGGCTTCATCATACCCATACTACGGCAAAAAAGTCCGAACACCCTCACGGCAGTTCGGCACCCCGAACTTATAGCATTATATCCATCAGCTCCGAATCATGTCTTGGGTCAATGGTTGGGTTTGCCCGGCTCCTATGTTTTGGTACCTTACGTTCTGCTATATCGTCTAAGGTAGCACAGGGAGAACTACTGCGATTGTGTCCCGGTTCTTCCGGACGAGGACCTCAGTAGATAAAGCCGAAAACTGACTATCATGATACAACGAGAGTTGGTCAGCTGTTCAAGAGGTTGTAAAATCTTTAAGGATTTCTCCCGCATAATACCATAACCATGCAGCGTGCGATGGATCAGTTTTTCTTCTGATTAGGCGCTTATAGAGCCCCTCGTGTGGTCTTCTGAACACCAGGGGTTGCGCCTACCTTCCTTTTAAAACTCCTATGGCTAAGTGAGAGTGATAAAGCCCTATAGTCTGATTGTCTGGTTCGCTGTGCTGAACACCTCCTTCAAGGATCCAAAACTGGGATAAAGAGTGCTCGGGTTTATCCCGAACACCCCCGTACTTACTACGTGGGGGCAGAAGCCGACAACTGGCCAACTCTCAGGATTAGTATATAAAACGGCCGCACAGGAGGAAAAACTTTCAAACGACAAGAAATACCTAATAGAAATGACCTTGTTCAAACATTACAAAGGACAAACATGACCGTATTCATGGAAATATAATGTCCTTGGTGCATTGCTCTGCTGCAAGGCGGGCTCCTTTCAAGACACCTTCATAATACAGTTCGGGCTTGCAGTGCTCCTTCCCCTCCGACGGTCCCTTGGTCATCAGCTTTTCCGCATCCATCTTCCCCCAATGCACCTTTGCACGGGTGAAGGCCATTTGCACACCCTCTATGCATACAGACCGCTTGACAACCTCGTGTTGAGGGCAGGCACTCACAAGCCGCTTCATGAGCCCGAAGTAACTGCTCAGAATCGGCTCGGCGGGCCACAGCCGGATAATTGCATCCTTCATGGCTAACTCGGCCGCCTTATGCAGTTCGATCAGCTGCTTCAGTTGATCCGAGAAAGGCACCGGATAATTCGGCACCAGATACTGCATCCAGAAGAGCTTATCCACAGTATTCTTTTCTTCGGCTCGGTTGAATTGGGCGGCATCAGATATGCTGCGCGGCAGCTCCGCAAATACTCCTGGTGAAATCAGAATTCAAACTATTAACTTGATTTTCTCCTTTCAAATACCCGCTTTGTACAGAAAAAGCCTTACCAGCCACAATCTTCCTCGCCTCCTGGATTTCCTTCAGGGCACCTTGGGCTTCCCCCCGGGCATCACTTGTGGCTTGGCGAGCCTCGGAGAGTTTGGAATCTTTCCCTGATAAACTCTGCTCCAAGGTCTCGCATTTCTTAACGGCCTCTTGAAGCTCTCGCTCAGCCTCAATAACTCTGGCCTAGTGCTTCTCATGGAGAGCCTGCTCTACGGCTGCCTTCTTCTCGGCTTTGGCCATAGCCTTTTTAAGAGCCTCAATTTCGGCCGTCGCCCCTAGAGCACATCATAAAAATATTTTCTTCATGCACACTTATTCATTTATGCTAAAAAACAAGGTTTCTGCATACCTTGGTTATCCTCCAGCTGTTTCTGCACTCGGCCAAGTTCTCCTTCGGCCCGCTCCAAACTATGCCTCAGTCTGGATACTTCCACAGCATGAGAGGCGGCGAACGCTACAGACGCCTGCTTATTAAAAAGAGATAGATGTCATCAAGTAAGTCTCCTGCGAACATAAACTTGATCCTCTGTCCGGTTCTTTCTTTCACTGAACAGTGTATCAGGGGCTGCTATCTATACCATGACACTCTTCCAAACCTCATAAAACATACCTCAAAGCCTCTCATAAGGCTGATACAGGATTCATTTAGTCCACTCTCAGTAGACTGAATCTTTTCAATCACCGCACCCATAAGGGCACGGTGTTCATCAAGGATGGAGGCGCTCTTCAGAGCCGCCAATAAAGCATCCGGCACCTCTGGTTGGACAGAGGTTGCCGGCGGAATAGACACACCCCGTCCAGCAGACGGAGGCCGCCTGCCTGATTCTAGGGCATTATGGGTATCCGGAATCATGTCCGGCTGGGTACCGGATTCAAGACGACCCCCGCCATCGACATCCACGGGAGCCTTCTCTCCCGTGTGTCTGGACCCTGAGGTTTGGCCTCCTGGCGTCGACTTTGCGATCTCCCCCCCCCCCTCTGTCGCCTGGGTCCTTCTGGGACGAAACCTCAGTGTCATTCACATGTCTGGGGGAGGGGGCCTTCGGGGGTGTCCCGCTCTCCATAGCGTCCAAACCAGCAAATCCTCCGACGACGATTGTTTGGTGCGGGACCTCGCAGGACTGTAAAAAGTATGGCTCAGATTAAAATGTTATGCCACGACAAGTCTGGACGCATAAGCATGCTCGGATTTTATACACACGAGTTCACCAGGGGCTAGGCCCTGGGATCCCACTCCGGGCTGCTATTGGCGGCGGCAGTGGACTCCTCTGGAAGGGGAGTTTTTCCCCTTTTAGGCGACCCGACCTCCAAGGACGTGGAGGCCGTCCTTATCTTTCTTCCCCTGCCGGGGGATTCGTCTTCCTCCTCCTCCTCCTCTTCGAAGGAAGAATGGGCATTGGAGTCTTCGGATTTTGTGTCTGAAGCGCCACGGTGACAGAGGCCGCCCCTGCTCTTCTTGGCCTGCTTCTCGGCCTTATTCTTCGGTGCCTTGTAAGGCGCCGGGACCAGCATCTTCGTCAGAAGAGGGCCGGCCGGTTCTTCTGGCAGCGGGGCCGGACAGTAGATCCGCCCAGCCTTCTTCGCCCAGCCCTAGGAAAGATGTGGGAAACAGATTGAGCATTTTCCTAAGGATATGCAAATAAAACATATGAATTGTCAACGTACAGTTACTTACCGAACTTGCAGGACGGGACAACTGGTACCCGCGGTCCGGCAGAGTCCAGCCACGATTTGCCGGACTTGAAAAGCACCTTCCAAATGTCCTTGTGCTTGGCCGGATCGAACTCCCATAAATTGCAAGCCCGGTGTTGACAAGGTAGAATCCGGCGAACTAACATCACCTGGACTACATTGACGAGTTTGATGTTCTTGTCTTCCATATCTTGGACGCGTGTTTGGAGCACCGATAGCTCGTCAGACGAAGCCCAGTTCAGGCCCTTCTTGGGCCAAGACATGAGCCATAGAGGTGCTCCGGATCTGAATTCCGGAGCAGCGGCCCATTCCTTGCCGCGTGGCTCAGTGATGTAAAACAACTGATGCTGCCACTCCTTGACGGAATCATTAAAAGTACCTGTTGGCCATGTAACATTGGGCATCTTGCTCACCATGGCGCCTCCGCACTCGGCGTGCTCGCCGCTCACTACCTTGGGCTTCACGTTAAAAACCTTCAGCCATAAGCCAAAGTGTGGCGGGATGCGAAGAAAGGCCTCACACACGACGATGAATGTCGAGATGTTGAGGAAGGAATTTGAGGATAGATCATGAAAATCAATCCCGTAATAATACATAATGCCGCGAACGAATGGGGGAAGGGGAAACCCTAGCCCGCGGACAAAATGAGGAAGGAATACCACCCTCTCGTGGGGTTCTGGAGTGGGGATGATCTGTCCCGCCGTCGGAAGATGGTGGCCAATTCTCTTGGCCAAATACCCGCCCCCCGAAGCTTTTTGATATCCTTCTCCCGGATGGTAGAGGCCATCCACTTGCCTCCTGCTCCGGATCCGGACATTCTCGGGAAACCATTTTGGGCGGAGAAGACAAACGCCTGGGCACTAGGGCTCGAGCAAAAAGGAATGGATGAGCAGAGGAAGAAGAAGGCGTGGGTGAAAAAGGGAGTTCTTATCCCCTTATAAAGGCAGCGGGGATCCTGCGCCTCCCCACTTGCCCGGTAAATTCGCTTATTCCCCAAGTGCCATGATTGACGGCACGGTTGGGTTGCCCACACCCATATTGATGAGAATCCCACGAGAAGGGGACACGATCTTTGCTTTGACAAGACGTGCCAATAAAACCGCCTCGCGATATGTGCGGTGGCAGGTTGTGGAAAACGGTTCGAATAATGACCAGGCCGTGGTCCGATGTCATGCTATGGAAAATTGTCAGCAGATTAGATCTGTGGAATGTTATGCTCTCTATGGTGGTATGTGGAATTTGTTTTGCAGAGCCGGACACGACTCTCGTGTTCAAAATCTTCAATGGAGTATTCGGAGAAGGAACCCGCCTTGCAATGCCGAAGACAATATACGCGCCGGACTCATCGTCATTGAAGCCTGGTTCAGGGGCTATTGAGGGAGTCTGGGATTAAGGGGTCCTCGGAAACCGGACTATATACTTTGGCCGGACTGTTGGACTTTGAAGATACAAGATTGTAGACTTCGTCATGTGTCCGGATGGGACTCTCCTTTGTGTGGAAGGCAAGCTTGGCAACTCGGATATGTAGATCTCCTTCTCTGTAACCGACTCTGTGTAACCCTAGCCCCCTCGGATGTCTATATAAACCGGAGGGTTTAGTCCGTAGGACAACAACAATCAGAATCATAGGCTAGCTTTTAGGGTTTAGCCTCTACGATCTCGTGGTAGATCAACTCTTGTAATACTCATATCATCAAGATCAATCAAGCAGGAAGTAGGGTATTACCTCCATCGAGAGGGCCTGAACATGGGTAAACATCGTGTCCCCCACCTCCTATTACCATTAGCCTTAGACGCACAGTTCGGGACCCCCTACCCAAGATCCGCCGGTTTTGACACCGACAACGATCCAACTGGAGTATGAGTTGTACTCTTTAGGGAGTTTGTCTTCCGTCCATTCAGCGACAAAGTCGGCCAATACCTGGGATATAATAGTCCGGCGTGGCTTGTATATGATTTCGAACGGTAATAGCTCGATGGCCCATTTGGCTATGCGGCCAGTGGCTTCCCTATTATGGATAACGTCATTGAGTGGTACTTCAGATGCCACTGATACGTCTCCAACGTATCTATAATTTATGAAGCATTCGTGCTATTATATTATCTGTTTTGGATGTTTATGGGCTTTACTAAGCACTTTTATATTATTTTTGGGACTAACCTATTAACCGGAGGCCCAACCCATATTGCTGTTTTCTTGCCTATCTCAGTGTTTCGAAGAAAAGGAATATCAAATGGAGTCCAAACGGAATGAAACCTTAGGGAAAGTTATTTTTTGAATGGAAGCAATCCTGGGGACTTGGAGTGCACGTAAGGGAAGCTTTGAGGTGGCCACGAGGCAGGGAGGCGCACCCACCTCCCCTGGCATGCCCCCCACCCTCGTGGGCCCCTCGTGGCTCCCCTGACCGACTTCTTTCGTCTATAGATCTCCATGTACCCTAAAAACATCGGAGAGCACAATAAATCGGGAGTTACGCCGCCGCAAGCCTCTGTAGCCACCAAAAACCTCTCGGGAGCCCTTTCCGGCACCCTGCCGGAGGGGGAATCCATCACCGGTGGCCATCTTCATCATCCCGACGCTCTCCATGACGAGGAGGGAGTAGTTCACCCTCGGGGATGAGGGTATGTACCAGTAGCTATGTGTTTGATCTCTCTCTCTCTCTTGTGTTCTTGACTTCGCATGATCTTGATGTATCACGAGCTTTGCTATTATAGTTGGATCTTATGATGTTTCTCCCCCTCTACTCTCTTGTGATGAATTGACTTTTCCCCTTGAAGTTGTCTTGTCGGATTGTGTCTTTAAGGATTTGAGAACACTTGATATATGTCTTGTCGTGCTTATCTGTGGTGACAATGGGATATTCAAGTGATCTACTTGATGTATGTTTTGGTGATCAACTTGCGGGTTCAATGAACCTATGCATAGGGGTTGGCACACTTTTTTGTCTTGACTCTCTGGTAGAAACTTTGGGGCACTCTTTGAAGTACTTTGTGTTGGTTGAATAGATGAATCTGAGATTGTGTGATCCATATCGTATAATCATGCCCACGGATACTTGAGGTGACATTGGAGTATCTGGGTGACATTAGGGTTTTGGTTGATTTGTGTCTTAAGGTGTTATTCTAGTACGAACTCTATGATAGATCGAACGGAAAGAATAGCTTCGTGTTATTTTACTACGGACTCTTGAATAGATCGATCAGAAAGGATAACTTTGAGGTGGTTTAATACCCTACCATAATCTCTTTGTTTGTTCTCTGTTATTAGTGACTTTGGAGTGACTCTTTGTTGCATGTTGAGGGATAGTTATATGATCAAGTTATGTTATTATTGTTGAGAGAACTTGCACTAGTGAAAGTATGAACCTTAGGCCTTGTTTCCTAGCATTGCAATATCGTTTACGCTCACGTTTATCATTAGTTACCTTGCTGTTTTTATATTTTCAGATTACAAAAAACCTATATATACCATCCGTGTTGCACTTGTATCACCATCTCTTCGCCGAACTAGTGCACCTATACAATTTACCATTGTACTGGGTGTGTTGGGGACACAAGAGACTCTTTGTTATTTGGTTGCAGGGTTGCTTGAGAGAGACCATCTTCATCCTACGCCTCCCATGGATTGATAAACCTTAGGTCATCCACTTGAGGGAAATTTGCTACTGTCCTACAAACCTCTGCACTTGGAGGCCCAACAACGTCTACAAGAAGAAGGTTGTGTAGTAGACATCAAGCTCTTTTCTGGCGCCGTTGCCGGGGAGGTGAGTGCTTTAAAGTATATCTTTAGATCTTGCAATCGAATCTTTTTGTTTCTTGTTTTATCACTAGTTTAGTCTATTAAAGAAAACTACAAAAAAGGGAATTGAGTTTGCCTCATACGCTTCATCTTTTTAATATCTTTCGTAAGTATGATGAAAAGGAAAATTGTGCTCAAGTGCTAGAAGAAGAAGTCTATAAAATGTTTGGTACTAAATCTTTAAATGATGAGCATGATTGCAATGTTGTTAGTATGAACTCTTTGCATATCCATAGTACTAATGATGATTGCACTAGTTATGATGAAAATGTCTCCTATAAGCATGACGATTTTTGTGGAGTGCATTGGGTTTGCAAGTACACACCAAATAGGGAAGATAGATATTGCAAGAGTCATAAGCATTTAGAAACTAAATTGTTGCAAGAAAGGCTTGATGTTTGTGCATAAAAATTCAATATTTTTTGCCATCCTTGTGAACTTTGCAATGAACATGGTCATTTAAATCTCCAATGCAAATTGTTTCATGATCGAATGGTGTCCAAAAATTGTGATAACTTGATTACCCTTGAGCATCATAAAGAGCTTAGTATTCTTTTGGGGTATGAAGAAATGAAACGTATAACTGAGGGTATTCCAAAATTTAATCTTGATATATTTCTTGATTTTGATCTAGAGAAGATTTATATGTATTGTGCGGTGAATTGCATTGAAAATCCTTATATTGCCAATTACATAAAGAAAAGAAAGCAAATAGAAGATGAAGAGAATACTAATGAAAGGGAAGAGACTTCCCAATATCCTCCTATTATTTCTTATGATGAATCAGGTAACGAGGAGGAGCTTTCTATTCAACCAATCTCATCAATAAGGAGCTCAGAGAAGAAGGTTGAACCCACACATAATGTGAAGAAGAAAAAGAATAGATGGAGAAGCAAAGGTAGAAAGGTATCTCTCCCAAATGATGGTGCTCCTACTACTCATTGTGATGATGATACTTGCTATACTATTGGTGCTATCCATACTATTAACGATGAGAGTGATTATGCTTATGATATGAAAAGGCCCAAGCTTGGGGAAGCTATGTTTGATGAGGATGACATATTTGAGAATATATTTGCTGAAATTAATGTTTGTCCCAAGCTTGGGGGTTCTATGTTTAATGAAGATGATATTTTTAGCCTCCCAAGTTTTGATATGCAAAGTTGTTATGATGATAGCATGCCTTATACCTATGATGATTATATTGATGAAACTAGGTTTGGAAGAGTGTCAACTTTAGGAAGTAGTGATCCCACTATTTTGGAGGATGTTGAATCTTATTGTGATGAATATGAAAGTGGACTTGGAGAGGCCATGACTTTATTTAATGATGATTCCCCTATCTTGGAAGAGGTCTCAATCGATTATGATGAGAACAAAGTTGCTACTTATGATGATTATTGTGATGAAACTTATGCTATAAAAAGTAGTGATGATTATATTTACAAAACTTGTCATGATTATGATTAACCTTTTTCTGAACATTACTCTTTTAATATGGAAACAATTTATAGTATTCAAGTCTCTTATGATACTCCCACTATTCCGAATGAGAAGAATTTGGTTATGTGGAGAGTAGTAATTTTTCTATGCTTGTAGATCATGAAAAGAATGCTTTAGGTTCTGGTTATATTGTTGAATTCATTCATGATGCTACTGAAAATTATTATGAGGGAGGAACATATGCTTGCAGGAATTGCAACAATATCAAGTTTCCTCTCTATGTGCTTAAAGTTTTGAAGCTATGCTTGCTTTACCTTCCTATGCTAGTTGATTCTTGTTCCCATAAGTTGTTTGCTCACAAAATACCTATGCATCGGAAGTGGGTTAGACTTAAAATGTTCTAGTCATATGCTTCATGATGCTCCATGTTTCAATTCTTATCTTTTATGTGATCATCATTGTCATCATCATGCCTAGCTAGAAAGACATTAAAGAAAAGCGCTTGTTGGGAGACAACCCAATATTTACCCTTCCTATTTTTGTGTGTCCTCATGATATTTCTACTGTAGTAATCATGTTTTATAGCTTTTGTTTCAATAATGTTCCAAGTAAGACCTTTAGGATAGCTTACGGTGATAGTTGTGTTGATCCTGCTGAAAATCAGAAACTTTTGCACCCAGTAAATTAGTTTTGATAATTCACATAAACGTGATTTTGATCTTATTCTTCTTTCTATGGATTTCTACACAAATTTCTTAGGACTTCCTAATTTGGTAGGAGTTTTGGAGTTCCATAAGTATGCGTTTGATACATATTATTGCAGACTGTTCTGTTTTTGACAGATTCTGTTTTCTATGTGTTGTTTGCTTATTTTGATGAATCTATGAGTAGTATAGGATGATATGAACCATAGATAAATTGGAATACAGTAGATATTACACCAATATGAATTTAGAATGAGTTCATTACAGTACCTAAGTGGTGGTTTTATTTTCTTATACTAACAGAGCTTACGAGTTTTCTGTTGAGTTTTGTGTTGTGAAGTTTTCAAGTTTTGGGTAAAGATTCGATGGACTATGGAATAAGGAGTGGCAAGAGCGTAAGCTTGGGGATGACCAAGGGCCCCCAAGGTAATATTCAAGGACAACCAAGAGCCTAAGCTTGGGGATGCCCCGGATGGCATCCCCTCTTTCGTCTTCGTTCATCGGTAACTTTACTTGGAGCTATATTTTTATTCACCACATGATATGTGTTTTGCTTGGAGCGTCATTTTGTTTTTCTTGATGTTTGAATAAAATACCAAGATCTGAAATTCTTAAATGAGAGAGAGTCTTCAGATAGCTACATAATTATTTAACTACTCATTGATCTTCACTTATATCTTTTTAGAGTAGTTTGTCATTTACTCGTGTGCTTCACTTATATCCTATGAGTAAATGGTTGAATGAGTTGAATGTCATAAATCTGAAATTATATATGTTTCATATGCTTACCCCGTTGGGAGTAATGACTTCACACCTAAGAAGTAGAGGTAGTAAATTTATTGAAGGTTAGCAAGCATTGTATTGGTCACTTGAACAATTCATGAAAGAATATTGAAGGAAGAGAAATTTCACATATAAATATTACTATCTTAGACATCTTCTATGATTGTGAGCCCCATTAATTATTTTCAAACCTGAGCAAATTAGTTGAAGTTGGACAAGGAAGACAACGTAATGAGTTATGCTTGGGTGTATTTGTAGAGAAGTTATATTGTTATAGATCCTCCAACATGTGGTGCTTGCTTTTTAGAATCCTTTGCTAGCCAAAATATCTGTACTAAGCGGGAATACTGCTTGTGCATCCAAATTCCTTGAACCAAGTTTCTTCCATGAGTGTCCACCATACCTACCTTTATGTGGTATTTACCTGCCGTTCCAAGTAAATTTGCATGTGCCAAACTCTAAACCTTCAAATAATAATATGTTTTGTATGCCTTATCGTTCATGTAGCGACTAGGGGCTGTCAGTATCTTCCATGCTAGGTGGGTTATTCTCACGATGAGTGGACTCCGCTCATCATTCACGAGAAAAATGGCTGGTAACTGGGATGCCTAGTCCCATGATCAAAAGATCAAAATCAAATAAAAAATAATTGCAAACAAAACTCCCCAGATTGATGTTAGTTGGAGGCACCCGTTGTTTCGGCCAAGCCATGGATTGATGATTGTTGGTGGAGGGGGAGTAAAAACTTTACCATTCTATTTGGGAACCGCCTATAATGTATGTAGTATGGAAGATATTGGGAACTCTTGGTTGTTATGTTGACAATGAAAGCATACCTCTCAAAATTATTTTCATCTCTATTTCAAAATCGAGCTCTGGCACCTCTGCAAATCCCTGCTTCCCTCTGCGAAGGGCCTATCTTTTACTTTTATGCAAGAGTCAGTAGTATTCCTTCTCATTCCTACCTACTCTTTAGTTGGCAAGCATCATGTGTTGGGGAAAGATCTAAGCATATATGGCCATGCAAATATATTTGATCGTGAATTATTATTGTTGAAAATTATCTATATGATAAGTGAGTTGGGAGGCGAAACACTAAGCCCCTATCTTTCTCTGTGTTTGATGGATGCTATTTGTTCTAAGAATATGCTTTGAGTGGTAGCAATCATGGAAGACTATATGATAGTTAAGTATGTGGAGTTTGCTAAATAAAAGCTCTGACATAGACCCTTCCTGAAAATAAGATGAATTGTAATTGTTTGATGACTGAGAATGAAGTTTGCTAGTTTTCAAGAAAGTTTATGGTATATGCTTTAACGTGTGAATAGCTTGTTACTTGATATTGAGAGTTTTATGAGATGATCTACTATTATGACATATAATGATGCTTGAAAAGGTGATTAAAATTATCATTGATCAAACTTATGCACCTGCTAGCATTCACACTTCATAAATTCTTTCTTTTATCATTTACCTACTCGAGGACGAGTAGGAATTAAGCTTGGGGATGCTGATATGTCTCCAACGTATCTGTAATTTATGAAGCATTCATGCTATTATATTATCTGTTTTTGATGTTTATGGGCTTTACTAAGCACTTTTATATTATTTTTGGGACTAACCTATTAACTGGAGGCCCAGCCCATATTGCTAATTTCTTGCCTATTTCTGTGTTTCAAATAAAAGGAATATCAAACGGAGTCCAAATGGAATGAAACCTTCGGGAAAGTTATTTTTGGGACGGAAGCAATCCAGGGGACTTGGAGTGCACGCAAGGGAAGCTTCAAGGTGGCCACGAGGCAGGGAGGCGCGCCCACCTCCCCTAGGTGCGCCCCCACCCTCATGGGCCCCTCGTGGCTCCCCTGACCGACTTCTTTCGCCTATATATCTCGATGTACCCTAAAAACATCGGGGAGCACAATAGATCGGGAGTTCCGCCACCGCAAGCCTCTGTAGCCACCAAAAACCTCTCGGGAGCCCGTTCTGGCACACTGCCGGAGGCGGAATCCATCACCAGTGGCCATCTTCATCATCCTGGCGCTCTCCATGACGAGGAGGAGTAGTTCACCCTCGGGGCTGAGGGTATGTACCAGTGGCTATGTGTTTGATCTCCCTCTCTCTCTTTCTATCTCTCTCTCTCTCTCTCTCCCTCTCTCTCTCTCTCTCTCGTGTTCTTGACTTTGCACGATCTTGATGTATCGCGAGCTTTGCTATTATAGTTGGATCTTATGATGTTTCTCCCCCTCTACTCTCTTGTGATGAATTGAGTTTTCCCCTTGAAGTTGTCTTGTCGGATTGAGTCTTTAAGGATTTGAGAACACTTGATGTATGTCTTGCCATGCTTATCTGTGGTGACAATGGGATATTCACGTGATCTACTTGATGTATTTTTTGGTGATCAACTTGTGGGTTCAATGAGCCTATGCATAGGGGTTGGCACACGTTTTCGTCTTGACTCTCTGGTAGAAACTTTGGGGCACTCTTTGAAGTACTTTGTGTTGGTTGAATAGATGAATCTGAGATTGTGTGATGCATATTGTATAATCATGCCCACGGATACTTGAGGTGACATTGGAGTATCTAGGTGACATTAGGGTTTTGGTTGATTTTTGTCTTAAGGTGTTATTCTAGTACGAACTCTATGATAGATCGAACGGAAAGAATAGCTTCGTGTTATTTTACTACGGACTCTTGAATAGATCGATCAGAAAGGATAACTTTGAGGTGGTTTAATATCCTACCATAATCTCTTTGTTTGTTCTCTGTTATTAGTGACTTTGGAGTGACTCTTTGTTGCATGTTGAGGGATAGTTATATGATCAAGTTATGTTATTATTGTTGAGAGAACTTGCACTAGTGAAAGTATGAACCTTAGGCCTTGTTTCCTAGCATTGCAATATCGTTTACGCTCACGTTTATCATTAGTTACCTTGCTGTTTTTATATTTTCAGATTACAAAAACCTATATCTACCATCCATATTGCACTTGTATCACCATATCTTCCCCTAACTAGTGCACCTATACAATTTACCATTGTATTGGGTGTGTTGGGGACACAAGAGACTCTTTGTTATTTGGTTGCGGGGTTGCTTGAGAGAGACCATCTTCATCCTATGCCTCCCACAGATTGATAAATCTTAGGTCATCCACTTGAGGAAATTTCCTACAAACCACTGCACTTGGAGGCCCAACAACGTCTACAAGAAGAAGGTTGTGTAGTAGACATCGGCCACTGTGACCGAACACTCTTTAAAGTAGTGTCGAAGCTTGCGGGATGCCATGAAGACTGTGTAGTCTATCTTCTGATAGTGGGGGTATTGGGATTTGCAAGGTGTGAGGACCTCTGATACATAGTAGACTGGTTTTTGGGTGGGGAATTTATGTCCCTCCTCCCCTCGTTCGACGACGAGGACACAACTGACTACTTGGTTAGTTGCCGAAATATATAATAACATAGGCTCTCCAACACCTGGCGCGGCCAAGATTGGGTTGCTTGCGAGAAGGGCCTTGATTTCTTCCAATCCGGCTGTGGCTGCATCCTTCCATTTGAAGTTGTCAGTGCGGTGCAGTAGCTTGTATAGTGGTAATGCTTTTTATCCTACTTTGGAGATAAATCGGCTTAAGGCCGCAACGCACCCAGCTAGTTTTTGGACCTGCTTTAGGTCTGTTGGTATGGTCAACTATGGCAGAGCTTGGATCTTGGCTGGGTTTGCCTCATTCCTCTATGTGAAACAATGAACCCCAAAAACTTTCTGTCCAGAACTCCGAAGACACATTTTTGTGGATTAAGCCATTTGTCGTATGTTCGGAGGTTGTCGAAGGTGAGGCGAAGATCATCCACCAGTGTCTCCACGTGCTTTGTCTTGATGACCACGTCGTCCACATATGCTTTTGACTGTTTTGCCTATTTGCTTTTCCAGGCAAGTTTGAATCATGCGCTGGTAGGTAGACCTAGAATTTTTTAGTCTGAAGGGCATAGTACTAAAGCAGAAGGGACCATAAGGAATGATGAATGTGGTTGCCTCCTGGTCCGATTCCTTCATCTTAATCTAATGGTATCCGAAATAAGCGTCGAGGAAACACAAGGAGTCGTGCCCTGCAGTTGCATCAATAATTTGGTTAATGCGAGGCAGTGGGAAGGGGTCTTTAGGGCAATCCTTGTTAAGGTCCTTGAAATCGACACACAGGCGCCAGGATTTATCCTTCTTTGGTACCATAACCAAGTTGGCTAACCAATCAAGATGTTTAATTTCCCTAATAAACCCAGCCTCTAACAATTTGGCTAGCTCTTCTCCCATGGCTTGACGCTTGGGTTCGGAGAATCGCCGTAGTGTCTGCTTCACGGGTTTGAATCCCTTGATTATCATAATACTGTGTTCGGCCAGTCATCGTGGGATGTCGGGCATGTCTGAAGGGTGCCAGGTGAAGATATCCCAATTCTCTCGCAGGAATGTGCGTAGGGCGGCGTCCACTGCCGGATCCAGCTGTGCTCTGATAGATGTTGTTTTATTAGGGCCCATCGGATGCACTTGGAATTTCACTATTTCCTCGGCTGGCTTGAAGGAGGTGGATTTGGATCTTTTGTCGAGGATCACATCATCCCTATCCACCATGGACCGTAGGGTGGTTAATTCCTTCGCCGCTAGGGCTTCGGATAGTGCCTCGAGGGCCAAGGATGCAGTTTTGCTTTCGGCACGAAGGGCTTTGTCCAGGTCACTCAAGATTGTGATGATCCCATTAGGCCCGGGCATTTTGAGTTTCATATACCCATAGTGGGGTATAGCTTGAAAGCGTGAGAAAGCGTCCCGGCCAAGGATGGCGTGATGCCCGTTGTTGAAGAGGACCACGTGAAAGAGCAAATCTTCAGATCTATAGTTCTCAGACGTGCCAAAAACCACATCCAGTCTAATTTTTCCCGAGCAGTGTGCCTCTCGACTGGGGATAATACCTCAAAAGGTGGTGTTACTTTGCTTGATGTGTGATGTGTCCATCTGCAGTTTGTCGAGCGTGTCCTCATAGATGAGGTTAAGTCCACTATCGCCGTCCATGAGCACTTTAGTAAGCCGGAAACCATCAATGATGGGTGTCGGTGTCAAAGCCGGCGGATCTCGGGTAGGGGGTCCAGAACTGTGCGTCTGGGCGGATGGTAACAGGATACAGGGGACACAATGTTTTTACCCTGGTTCGGGCCCTCTCGATGGAAGTAAAACCCTACTCCTGCTTGACTAATATTGATGATATGGGTAGTACAAGAGTAGATCTACCACGAGATCAGAGAGGCTAAACCCTAGAAGCTAGCCTATGGTATGATTGTTGTTCGTCCTATAGACTAAAACCCTCTGGTTTATATAGACACCGGAGAGGGCTAGGGTTACACAGAGTCAGTTACAATGGGAGGAGATCAACATATCCGTATTGCCAAGCTTGCCTTCCACGCTAAGGAAAGTCCCATCCGGACACGGTACGAAGTCTTCAATCTTGTATCTTCATAGTCTGGGAGTCTGCCCAAAGGTCATAGTCCGGTCATCCGGACACCCCCTAATCCAGGACTCCCTCGGTAGCCCCTGAACCAGGCTTCAATGACGACAAGTCCGGCGCGCAAATTGTCTTCAGCATTGCAAGGCGGGTTCCTCCTCCGAATACTTCATAGAAGATGTTGAACACAAGGATAGTGTCCGGCTCTGCAAAATAAGTTCCACATACCACCGTAGAGAGAATAATATTTGTACAAATCTAATCTGCTGATGTATTCCGCAGCGTGACATCATGCCACGGCCAAGCCTTTATTCGAATCGTTTTACGTCCCACCTCAGCGTGTTTAGCGAGGCGGTTTCCTTGGCACGTCTTGTCAAAGCAGAGATCATGTCCCCTTATTTCAGGATTCTCATCAATACGGGCGTGGGTAACCCAACCGTGCCATTGGTATGTCTCTTTAATCGAAAGTGAGTCCCAAGCGGTCATAGGGAGGGCTCTTAGTATTCAACCTCTTTATAAAGAGACCAGGGCTCGACTCCTTTCTTTCAATTCCAATCAAATCCGTCTCTCGCCTTGAGTTCCAACACCCAAAGCTCCAGATTCAGGTGCTTCGGACCTTCGATGATGTCCGGCTCCGACCTTCAAGGCCGGTGGATGCCTTCCTCCGTTCTGGAAGAAGACGTCTTAAAGTTAAGAGACGCCAGGTATCTAACCGGCAAAATCTTGCATAGGCTGCCTGCTCAAGGGCAGGTCATTCCCACTCCCAAGACCGGCGAGAGCGTGGTGTTCGCGTCTCACTTCCTTTGGGGGCTAGGCTTCCCGATTGACCCCTTCGTGAGGGGGCTCATGTTTTACTACGGGCTGGACTTTCACGACTTAGCTCCGGAGTCCATCCTCCATATCTCATCGTTCATGGTCGTGTGCGAGGCCTTCGTCCATATTACTCCTCACTTCGGATTGTGGCTTAGGACCTTCAAGGTAGAGCCGAAGATGATCGAGGGGTAGCACGCAGAGTGCGGAGGTGCTGTTATAAGCAAGATTGCCGATGCTCCATGGCCCGAGGGCTCTTTTCAAGAGGAGTTTGGCTCATGGCAACGAGAGTGGTTCTACATCACAGCTCCCAGGGGCACCAGATGGGTGGCGCATCCTGCCTTTTGCTCGGGTCCCCCACCGCAGCTGGCGTCATGGGTCAATGAAGGGCTCAACTGGGGGCCATCCAAGAACGTGCCCTTGTTGCAGGGCCGTGTTCGAGATCTCCTAGAAAGAGATATCAATCTGGCCGTAGTGACGTAGGTTATGTTGATTCGTCGCATCCTTCCCTGCAAACGTCGTCGCCTCCGCCTGTGGGAGTTTAATCCGGAAGGACCACGAGCTCTCCAACATTTTATGGGAACGACGCCCGTGGAGATGTACAAATTGTTCTTCGGTCACAAGCAATGTGTCCGGACTCGTCCGAGGACGCAGGTCTGAGCTGCAATCGCCCGGATACTCAAGTAAGTAGCCCTGTACCCAGACACACTATCCGTATATTTATCATAAAATTGCCCTTAAAAGAGCTGTCCTTTAAACAGGAGTGGATAGCGAAAGCAAAATTAATCAGGTGTCCGGCTCCCCTCCCTGAGACTACGCCGGATCCCGTGTTAACCAGGATGCTGGAGGTTGCGCCTTTGGAGGAAGGCAAAGAGGGGAACAAGGAAGCTACTGCCTCCCCGAAGGAGGCTGTCAGAGAAGGAAGAATCGAGAATTCCTCCATCCAGGGGAAAAAGAGGACCGCCTCTGAAGACCCGGAGGCTATGGCCTCAAAGCGGGGGAAGAAATCTTCGGTAGAGGGTCCAGCGCCGGGAGGTGCCTCGGCCGCATTGTGTCCCCAAGGGGATCAGCTCTCCACCGAGCCGCAAGTAGAAAAAGGGGGTTTAAAAATAAGAGACATCCCTGTTCTATTTCTGAGGAAGATAACCAAAATTTTACCTTGTAGTTCGGATCTCCGCCCTTCTCAGCAGAGCTCATCTTCAGGGGATCTTCGTCCGGAGATGATGGAGAGCGGAACGCCTCCCCCTGCCGTACCGCCTTGCGAGGCGGGCGACCCTGAGGTGTCGTCACAGAGGGTTTCTTCGAATCTGGCAGGGCCGGAAGGTAGTCGTATAGCCCCCCAAGACCCTCCATGTCCGGCCTTCGAAGAAGGCCATCAGACGAGTCTGGCACCGTTCGGTGCACGGTCGGAGGAGCTGAAGGATCTGCTCGGGCGAGCGTCTATCTCAGAAGAACACCGTGCGTTGATGGATACGGTGATTAGAAGGATTTCATCCGCGGAGAGCGGGTTGTACGAGGCCGTCAGGAGTTTACTGACAGGTTTTGATGTACGTGAAACGATGTACCTTTTGACAGATCCGCATATATAAGATGCGCCCTGTATAGATAGTAGCCCCTGAGACTCGGTGCGTTCTCAAAAAGGACGGTGCACCGAGGATCATAATCCCAGGTATAACACTACGCCTTTCCTATGTAGGTGGAGAAGTGTCCGGTGGCTGGCCGGACTGATGAATTTGCCAAACTAAAGTGGCAACTTGACGTGGCAGATGCCGACATCGCGCTTGTCAACAAGCGGCTTGACGAGGCACAAGGTATATAATTTCTCCGAAGACACTTGGTAAGAGGAGCTTGATGCCCGTACCTTACGACATATGTGCTTGATGCAGATGGTGCCGCTGCCATGGAGAACCTTCGGGCGGAACTTGCCCGAGCCAAGGAGCAGGCCAGAAAAAGTGATGTGGCTGCCTTAAAGGCGACTGAAGAGCTGAAAGACAAATAGGCTGCTCACTGCCAACGCAAGAAGGAAATAGCCGAGATGGCTGAAAAGTTGAAGAATGCTACCGACCGCTGCAAGCTTCTTGAAAAAGAAGATCGGGTGGCACAAAAGGACCTAGAGAAGGTCACTGCCGAGGCCAAGGATACTCGCTCTGCGATGAGAGCTATGAAGGAGGAGCTAAGTCAGGCCGGAGATATCACGGTTGGAAAGGCCTATATGCTGCGGATGAAGTTCGGGGATCCTGAATATGCTCCACTGGACCGGAAGTGGAGTGCGGCGAACACTTACATGGACTTGGCGGCGAGTGCCGCAGACGTGGCCGAACACTTCCGCGATCAAAATGACCATGAGTGGAGAAGCTTTTTTGGTCGCAGTTCCACAATCCAGAGCGCCCACTTTCAGTATCCGGTCGTTTGGTCGCATGGGCGGAGCTGAATAGGTTATCCGGACTCACCATGAATCATGTGGTGAGTCATCTATGGCCGAAAAGGCCCGAACCGAAGAGTTATTTTAGCTTGGTGCAGCAGTTCCTCGGTGCGGTGCCACATATTGATGCAATGAAGAGGTCGGCATGCATAGAGGGTGCACAGATGGCTCTTGCCCGTGTCAAAACATACTGGGCGGATATGAAGGCCAGTGCTGTTGCATCCCAAGATTCGGACGAAAGTCGAGTACCTGCCGAGCACTATTTTCAGGAAGTTCTGCAGGGCGCTCGTTTAATAGAGACGCAGTGCCCAAAGAATGTTATGTTCGAATAACATGTATCATTGTAAAACAATGTTTCGATGGAAAAAGCTTTTTATACTTGTGCTTTCAAGAATTAAAATACCTCTTGTGCGGCCGTTAATGTATGTGTATATATATCCTGAAAGATGGCAGTCTTCGGCTTCAGCCCCCACGCATATAATGCGGGGGTGTTCACAGAAGGCGCATTTTCACACTTGATCCAACGTCTTGGTCCTATAAAGAAGGTGATAGCGCAGCGAACTAGGCAACCGGACTATAATGCTTTATCACTTTCACTTAGCCATAGGAATTTGACATTGGGGCTACTATATAGCCCCTAGGGGCACCGCGCTCACCTGAATTTGGGGCGCGTATGTGCCTGACCGAGAAATGTCCCTTCGTTAATGCAGAGGAATTCTAAAGATTCCGGCAGGTCATCGAGTGGTTGACCAGTCTCGCGTTGTATCATGACAGTCAGTTTTCGGCTTTCTCTACTGAGGTGCTCGCCTGACCGAACCAGGGCACAATCGCAGTAGTTCTCCTGGTGCCGCCTTAGCCGATAGAGCGGAACGTAAGGCAGCAAAACACAGGAGCCAGGCAAACCCAACATTTGACCAAAGACATGATTCGGAGCTGATGCATATAAGGCCAAACTCGCAATGCCGAACACTCCCTAAGGTGTTCGGTCTTTATGAAAACGGGCGGAACAACGCCCTTGGTAAGAAGCACCTGGTGTCCAAGTACGAGCAAAATTATGACGTGGCCAAATGCCAAGTCGCCAGCCTCCTCCTCGGTTATAAAAAGAAGCCGGCGGATGTTATCAACAAGAGATAGTAAAAAAGGTTTACATAGGGTCTTAATCTGAAAAGAATCCTTGGAACGGGTCCCTACTGCACGTCTGCGCCTGTGTCTCCGTTGTGCCGTATCCTGGACGGGTGTAGCACGGTGCTCGTCTGTAAAAGAGAGGAACTTAGTTGAAAACAATCGTGCGAAAATCTATGTTATACTAAATAAACAAAGTATAATTCGGAAAATGTGTAGAAATTGAGGTTTATTGTCTCTTGTTGTATACCCGCGGAGCCCCTTGTACAGGGGTGTGCGGCTAGTAAGTCTTTGTATGTTTACGCCAGACTCGTCTAGCCATGTCCGGGGTCTGAAAGACCTGTTCGGGTGCTTTAACTAGTAAAGCTGGTTTAGTGTGTGGCTGTTAAGGCAGCCGCACAGTCTTCCTCTTTCGGGGAACACTCGATATTTCCCTTTTATGAAATGATGCCTCGTGGACCGGGCATTTTAAGTGTAAGGGATGCATAATGCGGTATTGCGTTAAAGAGGGCGAAAACTTCGCGTCCCAGTAGTGCTTGATAGCTACTTGTATATGGGGCAATGTGAAAGGTTAGCTTTTCACAGCGGAAGTTGTCGGGGAAGCCGAACATAACTTCCAGCAGGAGAGAACCCGTACAATGGGTATCTGGGCCTGGCATTACACCTTGAAAGGAAGTGTTGCCATGGCGAATTTTTGTTGGGTTTATCCCCATTTTGCGGACTGTGTCCTGGTATAGCAGGTTTAGATCATTGCCGTCGTCCATTAGGACTTGTGTGAAGTGGAGTCCGTCAATTATCGGGTCTAAGACCAAGGCAGTCCAGCCTGCATTCCGGATACTTCTAGAGTAATCCTGATGGTCGAAGGTGATTGGTTGTAACAACCAGTGGCGGGACTCCTCTGGGATAGGCCGTATGGCGCGTATCTCCATATGCGCCACTCTGTATTTCCCTTTTGTCACATGAAGTGAGTTTACTGTTTTGACTTCTTGTGGGAACTTCTTTTGTTCTCCGGTGCTCTGCTTGTGGGGTTCGTCATCGTCCTCGCTTGGTATGTCAAGCCCCTTGTGTTCGGCATTAAGTTTGCCGGATTGCTTGAAGACCCAACAATTTCTGTGGGTATGGTTTGCATGCTTCCCGGGAGTACTGTGGATCTGGCATATTTTGTCCAATATTTTGTTGAGGTTAGAGAGCTCGTCCCTGTCATCCTTGAGGGGCGGCTTTTTCTGATTCTGCTGAGAGCTTTTGAATCCGGCGTTAACTGTCGTTCTCTTCAGGCTGCTTCCCTTGGTCCGACGCTGGTCCTTGCTACGTCGCGGTCTTCCGTTTCCATCTCTAGATTCGGATGTACTTGGGTCGCTGGTGCTACTTCTTGCCAGCCAGCTATCATCTCCTGTGCAAAAGCGGGTCATGAGGCTTGTTAATGCGGCCATTGTTCTTGGCTTTTCTTGGCCGAGGTGTCTGGCGAGCCATTCGTCTCGAACGCTGTCCTTAAAAGCTACTAAGGCTTCGGCGTCCGGACAGTCGACTATCTGGTTCTTTTTCATAAGAAATCTGTTCTAGAGTTTCCGGGCTGACTCTCCGGGTTGTTGAGTTATATGACTTAGATCGTCTGCATCCGGAGGTCGGACACAATTCCCTTGAAAATTTGCCTGAAAAGCATCCTCGAGCTCTTCCCAACTTCCTATGGTGTTTTCGGGAAGGCTTTTAAGCCAATGCCGGGCTGGCCCTTTGAGCTTGAGGGGTAAATATTTTATGGCGTGGAGGTCATCTCCTCTAGCCATGTGTATGTGGAGGATATAATCCTCAATCCAGACTCCAGGGTCTGTTGTTCCATCATATGCCTCTATGTTTACGGGCTTGAATCCCGCTGGAAATTCATGGTCCAGCACCTCATTGGTGAAACATAGGGGGTGTGCGGCACCCCTATATTTGGGTGTGCCGCGATGCTCGGATACTTGTTGCGTTGCATTGCTTACTAGAGCTTGCTTTCTTGGCCCGTAGATAGATCTGGCTGGGCTGTCTTCATGATGTGAATCCTTGTGCAGATCGCGTGCCGACTTGGGTGCGGTGCCCCTTGCCGCTCTATGCTGGCCATGGGGTTGTTTATCCGACCGGGTGTCTTTCTTATTTTTTGATTGCGGGGGCTCTAAGGCCTCCTCATCAAATTCCGGTAGCAATTTTCGCTTTGGATAGCTCTTTGTGTGACGACTGTCGCCGTACTTGTCTGCGGTGTTGAGTACTTTGCCCCATCTAATTCTAAGTGCATCCTCCGCTGTTTTGAGCTTCCGCTTCTGCTTTCTCAGGCTACGCGTTGTGGCGACGAGCCTTTTGTGGAGGTTCTCCTGCTCCAGCAAATTGTCCGGCGTGAGATCATCCGGACTATTATCTTCACCCGGGATGGGTTGTTCGGTTCGTTTACCCATATTGCCCTGTTCGGACGGTTGCTTGATGGCATGTTCGTCGTCCGCCGGTTCTCCCTGCTCTACGGCTGGGTCTCTGTCGAGGTGGGGTTTGGCGTGTCGCTTACACCGCCGCTTTGATTGCTTTTCGAGGGAACGATCCCTCGTTGCGTCCCTCTGTTCCTCATCGTCGTTTCTTTTAGGTGTGTCCACCATGTATACATCGTTAAATGAGGTGGTTGTCAAGTGCCCTATAGGCGCTGAGTCATGTTCGTCTCCTGCATCGTCGTCCATACCGTCGATGTCTTCGGAGTTGAAATTGAGCCTGTCGGTTAAATCGTCGACAATGGCTACGAAGTGGGCGGTGGGTGGGATTTGAATTTCCTCGTCGTCTGCATCCCGTCCTCGCTGACCATAGTCCATCCAGGGCTCTCCTGATAAAGAGAGAGACTTTAATGAGTTTAGAATGTCGCCGAAGGGCGAGTGCTGAAAGATGTCCGCGGTGGCGAACTCCATGATCGGCGCCCAATCGGGTTCGATCGGCAGGGGCGCGGAAGGTTCAGAGTCCGGAGAGGAGTCCGACACCTTGGAGTCGCAAGCTTCGCAAAGGACAAGACTGGTGTTCGGCTTGATCGCCGTAGAGATTGCAGCCCCCGAGGCGATGTCTAGCCATCCGTCCTCGATTGGCGCAGTTGGCTCCGAACTAAGGGTCGGAGCGGACACCGGGGTGGCCTACTGGGCACTGTTCGGCAACAGAGCTAGATCATGCCCATCGCAACAGTGCGGCGCGCCCGGCCATGGCTCGAATCCGTCGAAGATCAAGTCTCCGCGGATGTCGGCCGTGTAGTTCAAGCTTCCAAATCTGACCTGATGGCCAGGGGTGTAGCTTTCGATCTGCTCCAGATGGCCAAGCAAATTGGCCCGCAGTGCAAAGCCGCCGAATACGAAGATCTATTCGGGGAGAAAAGTCTCACCCTGGACCGCGTCGTTGTTGATGATCGGAGGAGCCATCGGGCCTAAAGATGACGACACAGAGGAACTCTCAATGAAAGCACCAATGTCGGTGTCAAAACCGGCGGATCTCAGGTAGGGGGTCCCGAACTGTGCGTCTAGGCAGATGGTAACAGGAGACAGGGGACAGGATGTTTTTACCCAGGTTCGGGCCCTCTCGATGGAGGTAAACCCCTACTCCTGCTTGATTAATATTGATGATATGGGTAGTACAAGAGTAGATCTACCACGAGATCAGAGAGGCTAAACCCTAGAAGCTAGCCTATGGTATGATTGTTGTTCGTCCTACGGACTAAAACCCTCCGGTTTATATAGACACCGGAGAGGGCTAGGGTTACACAGAGTCAGTTACAATGGGAGGAGATCTACATATCCGTATTGCCAAGATTGCCTTCCACGCCAAGGAAAGTCCCATCCGGACACGGGACGAAGTCTTCAATCTTGTGTCTTCATAGTCCGAGAGTCCAACCAAAGGTCATAGTCCGGTCATCCGAACACCCCCTAATCCAGGACTCCCTCAATGGGGTTTAGTACTAAGGTGGCGGGTGCTCGGATTGATCGAGCCTTTGGTTTGTCTTTGGCCGTAAAGGTTATTGCCGTGTCGTTCCATGGGCTCAGTGCGGTAACTTGTTGGACTTCGGCGAGGTCGCGGAGCGCCCATTTGCGCTGATTGTTCGAAGAAAAGGTCTCGAAGACTGTTAGGACGTTAAAAATTGTCCTTCTCGGGTGAGTATCTCTCTGGAGTTGTGGTGAGGATGGACTCTCCACTTATTGCTACTTGTCGGAGTACCCAGCATGCTCGGAGGCTATGGGTTGGGACTGTGTGCGGAGTGGTGTGAATCGGGCAGGGCTTGTCCAGTAGGTCGTCAAGAACGGGCATGTGTCCCATGAAGGGTTTTTTCTTCCTGCCCATAGACTGGTGGTCGGGTGACCCGCCAGGATGTATTCATTTGATCTGGGCCACACACTGCATCGAGGCAGCAGGCTCCAGTTGAGTTTTCTGGGCCCTCCATGTGCTTTCCATCGCACAGTACTTCTACACTACGTGCGATAATACGGTGAAACTCTGTATGTGGCCATGGTCGAGGGTGTTCAATATTCCTTCGTCGGTGCATTTATGGTGGAAAACTGAAACTACGTCATCATCCGAGCAGTCTACGATCCTGTTTTCGACAAGCAGGAATCTGGCCCAAAAGTGGTGGACCGTTTCCTTAGGTTGCTGTCGCACATATATCAGGTCGTATATATCTGGAGGACCTGAGTTGCTTGGAGAATATAGATTGTGGTGGGTGGGTGGATTAAATATTGGATCATGTCCCACGTCTGTGTTTGGAGCCAGGATGGCTTTCGAAGTGACCGGTTCGGTTCGAGTTAAGCACAAAGGCTCCGGCAATCCTACATTCGAACTAGAGTACGAAGAGCATAACGTTCCATCGAAGGGGAAGTATCTGGCTCAGGGGATTCGGGGATGAGAACATACTTGGTTTTCAATATGGGGAGGGAAGTGTCAGTGGCCAGTTCCTCGACGACCGCCACAAAGTGGGTGATCGGCGGGTGATTAATTTTCCTCTGCTCGGGCTTGAGCCCGATCCGATCATAGTCCGTTGAGACCCCCAGGGCGGCGATGCGGTCTAGCAGTTGGTTTAAAGACGAAACATCTGCCAGATCCAATTTTTTGGAGTATTTAGGGCCAATGCGAGGACGGTGTCCGGCGACCATGGGGGGAGTTGCAGGCTCGACGGCCGCGGGCCCTCATGGTGAAACCACTGAACCAGAGGGTCTGGCCCAAAGCTAGGCACCCTCCGGAAGTGATATGGTTGTTGATGACTAGGTGAGCCATAGATCTGTTTTTGCAGACAGCACAGCAGAGCTCTCAATGAAAGCACCAATGTCAGTGTCGAAACCAGCAGATCTCGGGTAGGGGGCCCAAGCTAAGCTTCTAAGGATCAGTGGTAACATGAAGCCAGGGGACAGAATGTTTACCTAGGTTCGGACCCTCTTAAGGGAGGTAAAACCCTACTCCTGCTTGATTATATTCGACGAGTATGGAGATTACAAGAGTTGATATACCGCGAGATCGTAATGGCTAACCCTAGATGTCTAGCCTATGAGGATTCCAATGATGGTGAAAAGATAGCCTCTACGGACCAACCCCTCTAGTTTATATGCAAATCGGAGGAGTCAAGGGTTTGTACAAGGTTGGCCTATTAGGGAATGAAGCTTCCGGACTCTTATTCTTGCCGTCCATGTATTGAGAAGTCCCATACGGACCCGATGGACAATCTTCAGCTTGATCTTGTACGACCCATCCCGCCCGGCCCATACTCCTAGGCCGGACACCTGAGGACCCCCGAATCCAGGACTCCCTCAGTAGGATTGGAATGTCTTGGTCTCAACACATGAGTAGGTGGTTCTCTCTCGGAAAATGAGTAGTGGAAGTGTAGGCATATTCTGATGGCTCTCTGACAAATGGATATGGTGTTGGAGGGGTATATATAGCCTCCACACAAAATCTAACCATTACATACATTTGACCCAACTCGGTCGGACCGAATAGATGAACTCAATGAGACCGATTTAGTTCAAAATGTGAACGTTAGGAATATTGGTGGGACCAGCATGATCGACTCGGTGGGACCGATGTGCTAGGGCTAGGGCAAAACCTCATCTCGGTGAGACCGATTGCATGAACTCAGTGAGACCGATTTCAGCAATGAGCAAACAGAGAGTTGGTTAAGCAAACTCAGTGGGACCGATTGCTCATTTCGGTGAGAGCAAAATGTTATGAAGGGAAACAGAGAGCTTGCAAAGCAAACTCGGTGGGACCGATCGCTCATTTTAGTGAGACCGAAACGTTACGAAGGGAAACAGAGAGTTTGCAATGCCATCTCAGTGAGACCGAGATCCATATCGGTGAGACCGAATTGTCTAGGGTTTTTGGTAGTGGGACTATCTTTATTCATAAACACATAGGAAATATCATCATACATGATTGCCTCTAGGGCATATCTACAACACTTTGCTCTCAAAGCTAACTAAGAAGAGCTGCGCCCCTCCCCTCCCCTCCCCCGACCCCACGCCCGCGCCGCCTCCCCAGGGGGCGGCCGGGGCGGCTCCCCCGCTCGCCTCTCCTTCCTCCTCCCCCGTGCCCCTCCCCCCCGCCGCCGCACGCGGCGCCCCCGAATCTGGCCGGCCGGGCTGGCGGCGGCGGGCTCTCCCTTACCCCGCACGCGCACCTCCTGACCCAGGGGCAGGGGTGGCGGCGGGTGCCCCTCGGCTGGCGGCAGCCCGGCAGCCTGGAGGTGGCTGGAGGTGGCCCGTCACGGTGGTGGCGCCGTCCTTTGGCGGCGGGGCGGCCTGGTTGCGCAGGGTGGCCGGCGGCGCGTCCTCGGCCCAAATCTGGGCCCTTAGGGCCCCATCTGGGTCCTAGCGGGCCGGTCCCTGGGCGTAGCCTCGTTGTCTGCGGCACGATGAGGAGGAAGAGCAGCTCGGATTGGGGCAGCGGCACCGCCGGCGTGCCGGCAGCAGCGCGAAGGCGGGAGCTTTGCGAGCCCACGAGGGCTCGGCCGGGCCGGTGGGCCCACGGGCCTGGTGTGCTCCCGCTATTGCGTCCGGACGGCTACCGTCGCGGATGGTGGAGGTGGGGCCCTCCCGCGTGTCGATGGTGCTGATGCCCTAGTCCCGACTCTGATTCTTCGTCGTGCTATCCTCACTTCGCGGTGCCGTGGTGAGACGGCGTGGGGGCCTCAAGACCGCATTGGCGCATGATGGTGGTTGGTTTGGTGGCAGGCTCCGGGGTGCCCGAGGTGCGGGTTGGGATCGGGGGAAACCCCTGTCGGCATGGCCAACACCGGCGTGGTGCCGGAGGGCGTCGAAGCTACCCTTCCTCTCGCCTCATCGTGTACCGGGGGAAACCCTTAGCAGCAGCGTCGTCATCGTCGCGATCCTTCTTGGAGGTGTTGATAGGTGCCGACGCTTTGGAGTCTTGGAGTCTAGTGGAAGATCCTGGTGGGCGCTGCGATGCGAGGCTTCTTCGTTTTGTTGATCCGCCGTTTTTGGCATTTGTTTCTTTTGCTTTTCTGTATCATTTCTTTTGGGCGTGACTGTGCTGCTTCCGCCCCAGCACCTATCCATGTATGGTTCGGTTGGTTGCTTTGTATACAAAGCAGGGGGAAACCCTTTTTCGGTAAATACCCCAATATTCCAGAAACCCTACGGAGTCGACGAAAATCAATTCCAGCCACCACATGTTACAGAACCACCAGATCCAATCTAAACACCATCACGGAGGGGTTCATCATCCTCATTGGTGCCTCTCCGATGATGCGTGAGTAGTTCATTATAGATCTACGAGTCTATAGTTAGTAGCTGGATGGCTTCCTCTCTCTCTCTCTCTCTCTCTCTCTCTTGATTCTCAATACAATGGTCTCTTGGATATCTATTTGATGTAACTCTTTTGCGGTGTGTTTGTTGGGATCCGGTGAACTTTGAGTTTATGATCAGATCTATGTTTTTATCCATGAAAGTTATTTGAGTCTCTTTGATTTCTTATAGCCTTGTATTTCTTCTTCGAATCTTTGGTTTAGTTAGGGCAACTAGATCGATTTTTCTTGTCATGGGAAGAGGTGCTTTGTGATGCGTTCGACCTTACGGTGCTTGATCCCAGTGACAGATGGGGAATCGACACGTATGTATCGTTGCTATTAAGGATAACAAGATGAGGTCTATTTCTACATAAATAGATCTTGTCTACATCATGTCACATTCTTATTGCATTAGTCTATTTTTCCATGAACTTAATACACTAGATGCATGCTGGATAGCGGTCGATGTGTGAAGTAATAGTAGTAGATGCAGGCAGGAGTCGGTCTACTAATCTTGGACGTGATGCTTATATAATGATCATTGCCTGGATATCGTCATGATTATTTGAAGTTCTATCAATTTCCCAACAGTAATTTGTTTACCCACTGTATGCTATTTTTCTCGAGAGAAGCCACTAGTGAAATCTATGGCACATGGGTCTCTTCTTATCATATTTGCCTTCGAGATCTTTTTGTTTTGCTTTTATTTTCAGTTCTATTAATCCAAAAATACAAAAATACCTTTATGCAATTTTTAGTAATTTATTTTATCTCGCATTCCCGCGAGATCTATTTATCCAATATACTACAAATTTATATATCTTTTTACCCGTGAGGGATTAACAACCCCTCTCTTACGTCGGGTTGCAAGTATTTGCTCTTTGTGTGCAGGAGCTCTACATGGTGTTGCGTGATTCTCCTACTGGTTCAATAACCTTGATCTCATCACTGGGGGAAATACGTACCGTTGTTGTGTTGCGTCATCCCTTCCTCTTTGGGGAAATACCGACGTAGTTCAAGCAAACATCAAAAGGAATTGCTGGCGCCATTTCCAGGGAGACATCATCAACATCTACCAGGTTCCTAATCACAAATCTCGTCTCCTTGCAATTTACATTATTTGCCTCTCATTTTCCTCTCCCCCACTTCACAAAAATTTGCCACTTTATTCGCCCTCTTTTTCGTTCGCCGTTTTCTCATCATATCTGTTTTTTTGAGTGCAATCTTGTTGCGTAGTCACCATGACTCAAGAGAACACCAAGTTGTGTGACTTCTCCAATACCAACAACAATTATTTTATTAGCACTCTGATTGCTCCTCCCGCCACTAGTGCAGAGTCTTGTCATATTAATGCCACTTTGTTGAATCTTGTTATGAAAGATCAATTTTCCGGTACTCCTAATGAGGATGTCGCGTCCCTTCTAACACATTTGTGGAATTATGCGATATGTAAAAGAAAAAAGATATGGACAATGATATTGTGAAGTTGAAATTATTCCCGTTTTCTTTGCGAGATCACGCAAAACTTTGGTTTTCTTCTTTGCCTCGCAATAGTATCGATTCTCGGTGTAAGTGCAAGGATGCCTATATCACTAAGTATTTTCCACCCGCAAAAATTATTTCCCTTAGAACCCAGATCATGAAATTCAAGCAACTTGAACATGAGCATATTGCACAATCTTGGTAAAGTATGAAATTGATGCTAAGAAATTGCCCAATTCATGGGTTAAATCTTTGGATGATCATACATAAATTTTACGAGGGGTTGAATTTTGTTTCTAGAAATCTTTTAGATTCCGCAACGGGTGGTACTTTTATAGAAATTACTTTGGGTGAAGCCACTAAATCGCTAGACAATATTATTGCAAATTATTCACAATGGCATACCGAAAGAACGCCTACTAGTAAAAAAGTTAATCCGGTTGAAGAAATTTCTTCTTTGAGTGAAAAAGTTGATGCTCTTATGAAATTGGTTTCTAATAAAAGTGCTCCTATTGACTTAAATGATGTGCCTTTGTCTACTTTGATTGAGCAAAATAGTGATGCCATAGATGTGAATTTTATCCCTCGAAACAATTTTAATAACAATGCTTATAGAGGTAATTTTAATCCTAGGTCTTTTCGTAGTAATTCATCTAATAATTATGGTAATTCCTATGGTAATCCCTCTTATAATAATAGGAACACCTCTGATCTTGAAAACAATATTAAAGAATTTATCAATACTAAAAAAGTTTTCAATTCTAGAATATAAGAAAAGCCGATTAAGATTGATGATATGTCTAGAAGTATTGACAGAATTTCTCATGATGTAGAAAATCTCAAGATGAAAATTTTTGTACCTAAGGTTGAGGAATCAATTAAACTTTATATGTTTCTATGGATGAAAGAAAGAAAAGAACCGCTATGCTTAGAGCTAAAAGAGAATTTTTACAAAGAGCGTTTTCTACTGATTGCTTTCATAAAAGTGATGAAGATCTTAAAATGATTGGTGTTTCTTCTATTGATTCTTTGTTTAGTAAAATTAAGATTGGTGATAAAGGGTCTGGATAAGAGTCAGTTTTAGCTAGAAGGCGTCCCTGATAATTTGGAGGGTGAAAATCTTGTTGAGAAAATTGATAAAAGTGGGTTTGAAGAGGTCAAAACTTTAACTATGATGTGCCCACTCTTTTGGATTACAAAGACTTTAATTATGATATTTGCTCTTTGATTGATTGTATTTCTTTGTTGTAATCCATGATAAGATCACCCCATGCTTATGAACAAAATAAAGCTTTTACTAAACATATTGTTGATGCTATGATGAAAGCTTTAGAAGAAAAGTTGGAATTAGAAGTTTCAATTGCTACTGGATTCCAACTTTTACTAAACAAAATAATTATGTGACTTGCACAATCTAAACTTTTACTAAACTTTTACTAAACTTTGTTCTAATCTTGACTTTGCACAATCTTGGAAAAGTTGGAATTGTAGAAACACTAGAAGAAAAGTTGATGCTATGATTGATATGAAAAAGGCAATATTAAATTTCAATTCCCACTAATGAAGGGTATGGAACACTTCCCTAGAACTAAAATTAAGCCACCATATGAATCAATCATGAGGGCATCCTATGGATCTAGAAACAAAAATGACAACACTTAGATCCTTTGCATTATGCCTAGCTAGGGGCGTAAAACGATAGCGCTCGTTGGGAGGCAGCCCAACTTGCATCTTTTTGCTTTTTTGGTTTTCTTGCTGTTTTCACTAAAATACCAATTATGACTTTGGTTAGATGTGTTTTTGTGGTTTAAATTAGTGTTTGTGCCAAGCAAAGCCTTTGGGATGATTTGGGAGATAGTTGATTTGATCTTGCTGAAAAACAGAAGAGTGGTTTTGAGGTGATTCTTTTTGTAGAAGATTAATAAGTAAATTACCCATGTTTTCCTAACTTTTCAGAATTTTGGAGTTACAGAAGTATACAAAGTTCCCTGATTACTATAGACTGTTTTGTTTCTGACAGATTCTGTTTTCGTTGTGTTACGTGCTTGTTTTGATGATTCTATGGTTTTCTTTGAAGAGTTTTTGCCATGAAAAAGTTAAAATACAGTAGATATAATGCAATAACAAAATATGAATGGGTTTGCAACACTACTTAAAGTAGTGATTTGCTTTCTTATACTAACGGATCACACGAAGGTTTTGTTGACTTTTGTGTGATTGAAGTTTTCAAGTTTTGGGTGAGATCACGATGGATGAAGAAATAAGGATTAGCAAGAGGCTAAGCTTGGGGATGCCCGATGCACCCCAAGACAATATTTAAGAAGTATCAAGCAACTAAGCATGGGGATGCCCCTGAGTGGCATCCCCTCTTTCTTCTAACAACCATCGTTATCTTACTTGGAGCTATATATTTATTCGTCACATATTATGAGTTTTGCTTGGAGCGTCTTGTATGATATGAGTCTTTGATTGTTTTGCTTTGTGTTTTAAGTCATCTATCCTTGCTGGACACTCCTAGTTGAGGGAGCCAAAATTAAGCTATGACTCGTTAGAATTGCTCTCTATGCTTCACTTAAATCTTTATGAGCTATGGAATTGCTCTAGTGCTTCACTTATATAATTTTGAGCATGGTGTGCTTTGCTAGTTTTGAAGAAATGCTCTCATGCTTCACTTAGATTTATTTGAGAGTTGGTAAAAAATTTAAGAAATTCTCTCTTGCTTCACTTAAATTATTTTGAGAGAAGAAATTTTTTATGCTCATGACCTTCACTTATATTTGTTTGATCTATTAAAAGAAACATATGAAATTAGTCCCAAAGTGATAGATATTCAAGAGGGATATAACAAAAACTTTCATGAAGATCATTGGACAAAATAAACTTGATTCTTTGTAATAGTTTTGAGATATGATGATAGTGATATGCGAGTCATGTTGATGAGTAATTATGGTTTAGTAAGAATATTGGTGTTAAGGTTTGTGATTATTTATGCAAGCACGAAAGTCAATAGTAATGCAATGAAATGACATCCTACTTGTGGTGCATTATTCGGTGTTAGTTATGCTTAATTCTCGTTTATGAGATTTTTCGTTTCTTTGTTGGATGCTTCCCAATCTTTTGCTAGCCTTCATTTGCACGAAGTATGATCACTACTTGTGCATCCAGAATCCTTTAAACCAGTTTTGCCACATGAGTCCACTATACCTACCTATATGCGGTATTCTTTTGCCGTTCTAAGCAAATTTGTATGTGCCATCTCTAAATTTCAAAATAAATTTCTCTCTTGTGTGCTCGTACCGCTCATGAAATGGTAGGGGGTGGCTAATATATTTCCATGTTGGATATGTTATTCTCAGAGTGTTTATTCACTTGTCATTGCACGAGAGTATGGCAAAGGTATTAGGGATGTCCAGTCCCGAAATGAAAAATGAATTTACTTTATGTTGTAAAATAACAAATTCCTTAGAAAGCATTAGTATGGAGGGCACCCGTGGATACGGTTAGCCATGGAAAGTGAAAGTATGGTGGAAAAAAGAATAAATTTTATTTTCTGTTTGGGAACCGCCTATGATATATCTAGCATGGAAAGTATTGGGGACTAATCAATCATTTTCGTTGACAGGAAAAGCATGCCACCCAAAATGTTTTATCTCTATCTTTTTCGCTTTGAGCTCTGGCACCTCTACAAATCCCTACTTCCCTCCGTGAAGGGCCTTTCTGTTTACTTTATGTAATTTTTTATTTTATTTGAGTCTCCATCTTCTCTTATAAAGCACCAACTAAGGGGCACTATGATCGTACTGGAGAATTGGGTGTAGCTAATATGCGAGTGTGTTTCATGAATGGATCAATGATTGAGCATAATGGGCTAGGGATAACTTGCTTTAGTGTTGATATTTTGAAAGACATGGTTGCTTTATGATATGCTTGGGTATTAAAGTCATCATGTAAAAACTAGACTATTGCTTTGAACCATATAAAAGTCCAAATGTCCATGCTACAAAGAAAAGAATATGTGATGAACATGTTAGGCAGCATTCCACATCAAAAAATTTGTTTTCACCATTTACCTACTCGAGGACGAGCAGGAATTAAGCTTGGGGATGCTGATACGTCTCCAACATATCTATAATTTTTTATGGTTCCATGTTGTTATATTATCATTCTTGGATGTTTTACCATCATTTTATAGCAACTTTATATCATTTTTTGGGACTAACCTATTGACATAGTGCCTAGTGCCAGTTGTTGTTTTCTGCTTGTTTTTTACATCACACGAAATCAATACCAAACGGAGTCCAAACGCAGCGAAACTTTTTGTGGATTTTTTTGGACCAGAAGACATCCAGTGGGACAAAGAAGTACCAAACATGGGGCCTGAGGTGAGGACAAGACACTTGAGCACACCTGGAGGCCCAGGCAATCCCAGGTGGCCCACCTCGGTGAGCTCCCACACTGCCTCTTTGCTTTATAAATACTACAATATTCCAGAAACCCTAGGGGAGTCGACGAAAATAAATTCTAGCTGCCACAATTTCCAGAACGCCTAGATCCAATCTAAACACCATCACGGAGGGGCTCATCATCCTCATTGGTGCCTCTCCGATGATGCGTGAGTAGTTCATTGTAGACCTATGGGTCCGTAGTTGGTAGCTAGATGGCTTCCTCACTCTCTCTCTCTCTCTTGATTCTCAATACAATGGTTTCTTGGAGATCTATTTGATGTAACTCATTTTGTGGTGTGTCTGTTGGGATCCGATGAACTTTGAGTTTATGATCAAATCTATGTTTTATCCATGAAAGTTATTTGAGTCTCTTTGATTTCTTATATGCATGATTACTTATAGCCTCGTATTTCTTCTTTGAATCTTTGGTTTAGTTAGGCCAACTAGATTGATTTTTCTTGTCGTGGGAAGAGGTGCTTTGTGATGGGTTCGATCTTACGGTGCTTGATCCCAGTGACAAAAGGGGAACCAACGCATATGTATCGTTGCTAATAATGTTGCGGGAAACCGTGACCACCTATGGGACCAGGACGGCCCCTAGCTGGTTCGGCAGGGGGGAGTCGTGTTACACAAAGAGCAGACCAACGCAAGGCAGCACAATAGGGATTGCATAGGCAGTTTCACAAAGGTTCGCACCGCCGTGAGGCGTAAAACCCTACTGCTGCTTTGGTGGATTGATGGGGAAAGGTGGTCGTGGTGTGCATTACACTTGCCCGGCAAGTGTTGCCTTGGGGCAGCAGCGACTACGCGCGTATGGGGGTGTGAGTGGTCTAAACTTCTAACCTCTCGAATCGTTGCCATGGGCCACCTTGTAGGACCTTGAAGTATGTCTAGAGGGGGGGTGATTAGACTACTTGACCAATTAAAAACTTAACCGTTTCCCAATTTTAGAGTTTGGCAGATTTTAGCTATCTTAGGACAAGTCAAGCAATCATCACACTATTAAAGCAAGCATGCAAAGAGTATATAGGCAGCGGAAATTAAAGCATGCAACTTGCAAGAAAGTAAAGGGAAGGGTTTGTACGATTCAAACACAGTTGGAGACACGGATGTTTTTGGCATGGTTCCGATAGGTGGTGCTATCGTACATCCACATTGATGGAGACTTCAACCCACGAAGGGTAACGGTTGCGCGAGTCCACGGAGGGCTCCACCCAAGAAGGGTCCACGAAGAAGCAACCTTGTCTATCCCACCATGGTCGTCACCCACGAAGGACTTGCCTCACTAGCGGTAGATCTTCACGAAGTAGGCGGTCTCCTTGCCCTTAAAAACTCCTTGGTTCAACTCCACAATCTTGTCGGAGGCTCCCAAGTGACACCTAGCCAATCTAGGAGACACCACTCTCCAAGAAGTAACAAATGGTGCGTTGATGATGAACTCCTTGCTCTTGTGCTTCAAATGATAGTCTCCCCAATACTCAACTCTCTCTCATAGGATTTGGATCTGGTGGAAAGAAGATTTGAGTGGAAAGCAACTTGGGGAAGGCTAGATATCAAGATTCATATGGTAGGAATGGAATATCTTGGCCTCAACACATGAGTAGGTAGTTATTTCTCAGAAATGGTAAGTTGGAAGTGTAGGTTTAGTCTGATGGCTCTCTCAACGAATGAAGAGGAGGTGGAGGGGTATATATAGCCTCCACACAAAATCTAACCGTTACACACAATTTACCAAACTCGGTGGGACAGAATCAACAGACTCGGTCGGACCGATTTAGTAAACCTAGTGACCGTTAGTGATTTTCGGTGGGACTGACATGCAACTCGGTGAGACCGATTCGGTTAGGGTTAGGGCATAACGTAATCTCGGTAACACCGATTACACAAACTCAGTGAGACCGATTTTGGTAGTAAGTTTTCCAGAGAGTTGGTCAGGTAAACTCGGTGGGATCGGATTGCTCTTTTCGGTGAGACCGAAATGTTACAAAAGGGAAACGGAGAGTTTACATTGCAATCTCGGTGGGACCGATCGCTCACTTCGGTTTGACCGAAACATTATGAAGGGAAACGGAGAGATTACAATCCCATCTCAGTGAGACCGAGATCCCTATCGGTAAAACCGATTTGCCTAGGGTTTGTGGCAGTGGCTATGACATTTGAAATCGGTGGCGCCGGATAGGAAGAATCCGTGTGACCGATTTTGGCTTTGGATTTAGGTCATTTGTGGATGTGAGAAAGTAGCTGAGGGTTTTTGGAGCATATCACTAAGCACATGAAGCAAGAGGTTCATTAAGCAACACCTCATCCCTCCTTGATAGTATTGGCTTTTCCTATAGACTCAATGTGATCTTGGATCACTAAAATATAAAATGAAGAGTCTTGAGCTAATGAGCTTGAGCCAATCCTTTATCCTTAGTATTTTGAGGGATCCACTTTCATCATCCATGCCATGCCATTCATTGAGCTTTCCTGAAATAATAGTCTTGGAATAGCATTAACTCAATGAGCTATATGTTGTTATGAATTACCAAAACCACCTAGGGATAGTTGCACTTTCAATCTCCCCCTTTTTGGTAATTGATGACAACATATAGATCAAAGCTTCGACAAATGATAATAAGATTGAAATACATCGTCGCTTTGAGAAGTATGTGATAAGCAAGAGCTCCCCCTAAATTTGTGCATAGTTTAAGATTTGCTTTGGACTGCAAATGCACAAGGAATTAGGCTCATGGTTTACTCTTCCATGTCACATACATCTTGGTGGAGCGGTCAAAATGATAAAGATTGAATACATGCACCCATCACCAAGCAAAGTGAATGATCACATAGGATAGATAAGATAATATCATCAAACATGCATAAGTGTAGCTTAAGATCAAACACATGATCATCAATGTCTCACAAGAATAGCATAGTATCTCAAGCAATCAAAAGAAAACATGTTTTAAACCACCAAAGGAAGAGAGAACAAAAGCAACACTCTCTCTCTCTCTCTCGAAGCCTATGATCTATACATTTTTCTCCCCCTTTGGCAACAAGTTACCAAAAAGTTCATAAAAATGCATAGTGCTAGATCGACTCTCAGGATTGATCTTCAGTTGGTGGTGTAGAGATGGCTCCTTGGACGAAGGCTTCAGTTGATGTAGAGGGAGCTGTAGGAGTTGGTGCTAGAGCTGGTTGCACTAGAGTTGTAGGAGTTGTGGCTGGTGCATATGATGTTGCTCTAGTGTATGGCACTGGCACTGCAGCTGACCTCTGAGCTCTAGGCACTCTGGCAAATACATTAGTGGTAGTCTTGCCCTTCCTCTCCTGCATGTCATCCTGCAGCTGCTCCACAACTAACTGAATCTCAGTTACCTTGACATCAAGATCATAGAATTTTTGTTCCATGATTCTTTCCAAGCTCTCCTGATTCTGAGTTAAGGTGGACAAACCCTTCTCAATCCTCAGTGTTGATGCTATCAAGTAACCAAGCTGCTCCTGCTTGTTCTTCAAGAAATACTCAGATGCCTCCTCTTGAGTTGGCATCTTGGCAGCCTTCTCCTTCCTTGCCTTCTCCTTCTTCTCTTGAGCTTGAACTGATGATGGATCATCCTCATTCATGACAACCTCATTGTCCTCAAAGTCTGGATAGAGAGGAAACTGTTACCTATCCAATAGATATTTGCCTGTGCCCATCTTTGAGTTAATCAACTCCTGAGTCTGAGGGGCATATCCACAACTCCTCTTATGATCTGCTGTAGTCCTCTTTATGGTTTCTACTATAAGGCTCATGACCTTGAATTTCTGAGGCACATCAAACAAATGCAAAATGTTGATTGCATGCCCTCTGATCATGTTGTGGTCACCAGACTTAGGCAATAGAGAGTTCCTTAGGATCCAGTTGATTGTAGGCAGCCCTGACAGAAGAAAGTGGACTGATCCAAAAGAGAAAGTCTCTAGGGCTTTGTCTGGGATCTCCTTGTACATATGTGCCATGGTATTGTGTCCCATTTTATTCTTGGCATATACTTCTAGGTCATCATCATTTTCCTTTGGAGCATTTATCAGTTTTGCCCACTCCTCAATAGTTGACTGGTACCTTGTACCTTCAGACATCCAAACTATTCTCCCATCTGGATAGAAGTGTGCTGTGGAGTAGAATTGCATTATAAGTTCATCATTCCAGTTTGTGAGCTTCTGCCCAACAAAGTCTGCAACTCCACAAGCAACAAAACTGTCCTGCACTCCAGGATAGTGTTCTTCATTTTCCTTCATGTAGGTCCAGTCAACCCACCTCATATCACACACAATGGGCTTTTTGTCCAACAAGATTGTCTCATAGAAGTCCTGTTGTTCCTTTGTATGGAACCTGTAATCAACACACCTCTTATCCTTGTGGCATATGGATCTGCCATCCTCCATAGCCTCAACCCTGAATCTTTTCTATTGTTCATGTCCTCAGCTACAGGATGGGCATCAGTATGGTCTGGTATCTTGGGCTTGAGCTTCCTCAGAACTTGTCCTTCTTCATCTTCCTCCTCAGCAACCTCAGGCACTGGGGCCTTGTTCTTCTCAGCAGCTGGAATACTCCTGGTATTCCTATTTGGTGCAGACTTGGCCTTGGGGGCAGCTTTGGGTGCTTCCTTGGGCTTAGATGTTGCAGCCCCTGATCTAATAGCATCTCCCATAAGCTTTGGTGCCTTTGGTGCTGGTGCAGCAAGCTCTTCTTCTTCTTCCATCATGGAAGGTTGTCCAACAACTCTTGCCATGGTCTTCTTGACCTTTTCCTTCCTTTTCTTTCCTTTAGCAGCTGGCTCTTTGGAATCAGGCTTTTCAGGCAGTTGAGTTGATGCTCTGGCTTTGGACATTGGTTGTCTTCCTGCAAGCCTTTTAATCTTCATGCCTGGCTTTACTGCAGTTGAACTGAGCACCTTCTTGAGCACTACCTTCTTGGAAGTAGCTTCATCCTCTTCAGCTCTATAATCCTCATCTTCAGAGTCTGAAGTTCTCTTCTTCCTTTGCCTGGTAGCAGCCTTAGGCAGATTGCTAGGAGTGCTCTTGCTGCCTTCATCTGAAGTGCTGGAGGGACTAGTGCCCTCACTCATTTGCATCTGCCCTTCTGACCTGTTCTGACTGTCACTCTGGTCTGACATGCTGCAAACTCTGACTGCTGACCCTGTGAAGAGTTATAGATGAGATGGAGTGCATGAGCATCACAAAATGCAGAGATTTTTGCAAAAGAATGATTCAAAAATTCAGTTTTAGTTTTCCACAGAAAGCATTTCGGATCAACCGATTTTCAAACTCGGTGATACCGAAGCAGTTTTGGAACCTAAACTGATGAACTCGGTTGGACCGAGTCACAGTTTGGTGGCACCGAGCTGCTAGGGTTTCACAAAGTCCTAAAATCGGTTGCATCGATTAGCAATTCTCGGTCAAACCAAGAGTTACTAGTGCAATGGCATAAGCCAAATCGGTGGGACCGAGTTTTTCAACTCGGTGGGTTCGAGATGGCTTCGGCGGAAACCTAACCCTAAATTTTCAAATCTCATCTAATCTACGGATTACATTGACTGGATAGGAGTGTTTCAATCGTGGCAAGAATCAATAAGAACACAATGTGCTAGGAATCGGACGAGGATAGCACAGTGATCGAGTCCATACCCTAGCTTGGCGATGAACTCGCTACGGCGGCAACGGCGGGGTTGAATTCCGTTGACGACGGAGGAGACCAGCGACAGGAGGCGGCTGGCGACGAGGAGACGATCCGGAGACCTTGGAGGCAGAGCGAGCTATTGCACGGGCGAAGGGGTTCGGAGAACTTTCCAAATTTTTGCCCGTGTCTATATATAGCCCGACCCGTCAGTGTGACCGAGTGGAACAACTCGGTGGCACCGAGATGCATAACTGTGTTCAGTTACAGCAACTCGGTGTGACCGAAAAGTTCAAATCGGTTGCACCGAGATTGAAAACCTAGATCGACTTAGTGATCTCGGTAGGACCGAAATGGAGGAATCGGTTAGACCGAGAATCACAAAGAATTTTTGGAAGTTTAAGTCTATGACGAATCGGGGACTCCGAGTGCTCCTCACACAGAGTGGTTCGAATCTGACTTGATCAAATTTTGTGATGTAGCATGAATAGAGTTTGAGACGAGAAAAGCATAGATAGCTAGAGAAAGTTCTTAGGCATTCTTGTCCATCCACTTGGCCAAAGAAAAGGAAACCAATCAATCAAAACAACAAGTGGATGTCCTCGAATGAGTAAAATATGCAACCAGCATGCTCACACAATAAAGTGACAAATGAAATATGTGGCAAAGCATGCACAACCAATTCTAGCATCTATTAAACAATTGGAGATGACTAGGTCATCTATATATGAGTATATTGACTTAGGAGTCAAATGAGAACATTTGATCATAGGTCATACTCATCGTTTAAGCCCAAGTGGGGTTACCACTTTTACATAATGCATTGATGTGTTCACACCATTAGAGTTGCTTTGACTCAAGTCTTAGAGTTAAGCTCCCCCTAGATGTGAGATCCCCTTTTAGAGGGATGAACTAACCTTGGGTTTTGTCGATGATGACTTCATGTAGGTGTTGAAGATGTGGATGCTCAATGTTGATGTAGATCATTTGGAGCAATCCGTTGGAGTGAGTTGCACTTTTAACATACCTACATGGGTTAGTCCCACAAGGAACAAACAAGAATCTCCATAGACATAGAGTGATGCACACACAACATGATGTCCATGAAAACATTAGGTTACCTTGTTCCTTGCCTTGCCAACATGAGGGTTTGTGACTCCTTGAACTAGTGCAAGATGTGGAAGTTGATTGCACTTGTCCTTGCCATAATAATATGAGTGAAGAATGTTGGCGGAGTCACCCTCAAGAACTCTCTAGTTCTTCTTCTTTGGGATCCACATCATCTTGATGGGAATCCTTGGAGTTGTAGTTGTACTTGATGAAGTAGAACTTGACGTAGTCTTGGGAATCCACTTGACCGAGACCTTTGGTGCTTCTTCAAATGCATCAATCCCTTCTTGAAGCTTGTCCTTGCCTTTGTTCTTGTGGTCTTGTGGTGGAAGATCATCTTGAGCTTGTGTTCCCTCGAAGGAAGTAGGATCATACTTCTCTTGTTGAGGAACAAACTTCGTCTTGGGGTATTGATCTTATTCCCACTCAACTCCATTGGCATTGAACTTTCGTTCAAAACCAACACCTTGATTCTTCCGGTGTCTTCCTTGCTTGCGTACAATTTCCTCGAATTGCTTACTCCTGGCAAGGCTCTTGTAAACACCTTTCTCTATAATTCCCTTCAATAAGCTATTTTCTTGCTCAAGTGTAACTTGGCTAAAAGAATCATTAGTGGAATCAAGAGAACTACTAGAAGCAACAATATTGGATTTGACATTATTATTGTCACTACTAGAGGAAGTATCTTTCTTGTACTTGTTACTAGACTTGACTTGAGGCATGTAAGTACATAAGAGTAAACGCTTGGCAATATAAGAAGAACTTTTCTTACGGAGATCATCATTGATTGCTTTTAAGAACTCATGCTCTTGCTCAAGATTGAGCTTTTCAAAGCGTAACTTCTCATGAGCTCTTAAAAGTTCTCGATGATCTTCGAAGATAGTTTCATGAGCCAACTTAAGAGTGTTTAGTTCTTTAGTTAGAAGCTCAATCTTCTCCTTATCATTGTCATTCGTTTTATCTTGTTTAGCATGATTAATTGACGTCTCATCATAGTATTCATCACTAGAGTTGTCAACAAGTAAATCATCATCCACAAGCAAGTCATCTTCATCACTATTGAAATCAACGTACTCAGGATGTGTTACCTTTGGACCTTTGGCCATGAAGCATCTTCCAATTCCTTCATTTGGTGAATCAAATATGTCGTAGGAGTTGGTTGACACAAGTGCTAGACCGGCAACACCTTCATCTTGAGTATATTCGGAGTCGGGGTGATAACTTCTCTCGGAGTGTTTGTCGGAGTCGGAGCCGGAAACCCATTCACCAACATGAGCTTGATGTCTTCATTTTGTGTAGCTCCTTGATGACTTGTCCTTCCTTTCCGAATCTTTACTTCTCCGTGAGGTTCTTCGTTCATAAGGATCATCTCTACTCCTCCTCTCTCTTGGTGGTGATTCTTCTCTTTTGCTTCTTCTTTTAGGAGAATCTTCTCTTCTTTTGTAGGGTGCCGTACACTCATTGGAATAGTGTCCAGGCCTCCCACAATTGTAGCAATTGCGCTCTCGACTGGAAGATCTTTTTCATGGTAAGACCTTGACTTGGAGCTTCTTTCTTTGCTTCTACTCTTGTAGAATTTGTTGAAGTTCTTCACCATTAAGCTCAATTCTTCATTGAAGGTTTGTTTCTCACTTGATGATGTGGGGGCTTCACTTGAGGCTTTGTAAGCACCACTTGACTTGTTGAGAAGTTCCTCCTTATCCTTGAGTGACATCTCATGAGCAACAATCCTTCCAATGACTTCCGTTGGCTTGAGATCTTTGTAGTTTGGCATCATTTGGATCGATATGCACACAGTATCATACTTTCCATCTAATGCTCTTAGGATCTTCTTGATGATGAATATGTCAGTCATCTCTTCACTCCCTAAGCCGGCAATCGCATTTGTAATAAGAGCAAGCCTAGAGTACATTTCAGCGACACCTTCACCATCCTTCATTTTGAACTTGTCAAGCTGACTTTGGAGCACGTCCAACTTGGATTCCTTGACGGATTCGGTACCTTCGTGCATATCAATCGAAGTGTCCCAAATTTCCTTTGCATTCTCAAGATGGCTGATTTTGTTGAATTCTTCGGGGCACAATCCGTTGAAGATGATATCACAAGCCGGAGCATTGTATTGTAGCATCTTGAATTCTTCCGCATTAGCTTCACTATTCGACTCTCTCCCATCAAAGAATTCACCTTGAAAGCCAATACAAATAATAGCCCAAACGGCGGGGTTATGTCCAAGAATATGCATTTTCATCTTATGCTTCCAACTAGCAAAATTAGTACCATCAAAGTAAGGACCTCTACGGTGATAATTTCCCTCGCTAGACGCCATACTCTCCTAGGTTGTGAAACCAAGGCTATGACCACCAAAAGCTATGGAAATCAAAGCAAATGGAGACCAAAGCTCTGATACCACTTGTAGGACCTTGAAGTATGTCTAGAGGGGGTGATTAGACTACTGGACCAATTAAAAACTTAACCTTTTCCCAATTTTAGTGTTTGGCAGATTTTAGCTCTCTTAGGACAAGTCAAGCAATCATCACACTATTAAAGCAAGCATGCAAAGAGTATATAGGCAGCGGAAATTAAAGCATGCAACTTGCAAGAAAGTAAAGGGAAGGGTTTGTACGATTCAAACACAGTTGGAGACACGGATGTTTTTGGCATGGTTCCGATAGGTGGTGCTATCGTACATCCACGTTGATGGAGACTTCAACCCACGAAGGGTAACGGTTGCGCGAGTCCATGGAGGGCTCCACCCAAGAAGGGTCCACGAAGAAGCAACCTTGTCTATCCCACCATGGTCTTCACCCACGAAGGACTTGCCTCACTAGCGGTAGATCTTCACGAAGTAGGCGATCTCCTTGCCCTTACAAACTCCTTGGTTCAACTCCACAATCTTGTCGGAGGCTCCCAAGTGACACCTAGCCAATCTAAGAGACACCACTCTCCAAGAAGTAACAAATGGTGCGTTGATGATGAACTCCTTGCTCTTGTGCTTCAAATGATAGTCTCCCCAACACTCAACTCTCTCTCATAGGATTTGGATCTGGTGGAAAGAAGATTTGAGTGGAAAGCAACTTGGGGAAGGCTAGAGATCAAGATTCATTTGGTAGGAATGGAATATCTTGGCCTCAACACATGAGTAGGTAGTTCTTTCTCAGAAATGGTAAGGTGGAAGTGTAGGTTTAGTCTGATGGCTCTCTCAACGAATGAAGAGGAGGTGGAGGGGTATATATAGCCTCCACACAAAATCTAACCGTTACACACAATTTACCAAACTCGGTGGGACAGACTCAACAGACTCGGTCGGACCGATTTAGTAAACCTAGTGACCGTTAGTGATTTTCGGTGGGACTGACATGCAACTCGGTGAGACCGATTCGGTTAGGGTTAGGGCATAACGTAATCTCGGTAACACCGATTACACAAACTCAATGAGACCGATTTTGGTAATAAGCTTTCCAGAGAGTTGGTCAGGTAAACTCGGCGGGATCGGTTTGCTCTTTTCGGTGAGACCAAAATGTCACAAAAGGGAAACAGAGAGTTTACATTGCAATCTCGGTGGGACCGATCGCTCACTTCGGTTTGACCGAAACGTTACGAAGGGAAACAGAGAGATTACAATCCCATCTCGGTGAGGCCGAGATCCCTATCGGTAAAACCGATTTGCCTAGGGTTTGTGGCAGTGGCTATGACATTTGAAATCGGTGGCGCCGGATAGGAAGAATCAGTGTGACCAATTTTGGCTTTGGGTTTAGGTCATTTGTGGATGTGAGAAAGTAGCTGAGGGTTTTTGGAGCATATCACTAAGCACATGAAGCAAGAGGTTCATTAAGCAACACCTCATCCCTCCTTGATAGTATTGGCTTTTCCTATAGACTCAATGTGATCTTGGATCACTAAAATATAAAATGAAGAGTCTTGAGCTAATGAGCTTGAGCCAATCCTTTATCCTTAGTATTTTGAGGGATCCACTTTCATCATCCATGCCAGGCCATTCATTGAGCTTTCCTGAAATAATAGTCTTGGAATAGCATTAGCTCAATGAGCTATATGTTGTTATGAATTACCAAAACCACCTAGGGTTAGTTGCACTTTCACACCTTTTATAGATCAAGGGGTTACCACAGTGGCAAATTAGTCATTAGACACTGATCTGATAGCAAATACTGCTATTATACCTAACTCTACAGGCTGACAGCATGCATTTAATGTGCCGCTTAGTGTCACGTCATTGGTTGCCTGGCAAGGCTTGCCGGGCTAATTCGCCAGCTCCATGCCCGCCCGCTCGACACGTCGCTGGACAGGTGTCATCTGTGGGTTTCCTTGGTAGGAAGTGGCCGCCATGTGGCGAATGGCTGCCACTTAATCATCCTGTGTCTTGACACCACACTGATCAACGACGTGGGTCGTGGTGGAGTAGTCGGAGAGATGATTTCACTGGTACAGCGAGGTGCTATACAAACGCTTTTTAACCCCTTTCCGTGACGGCACTTGGAACCGTCGCCAAGTGAGTGTGGGCGATAGGGAGCCTTGATGCATACAGTTGCCCCTATATAACCATTTCCAAGGTCTCGCATATCCAAAATGCTTCATCCTTGCTACTCGTTTGTGCTCGCATTGCCATCATAGTCGGAGTTTTGTGGTTTTACCTAAAACCAGGCAGATCCCAGGCGCGGGAGTTTTCTAGGCACATACCAAACTGGGTCTACGTTTATGATGCCTGGCACATCACAAATAGTTCATGATTATAAACTGTGTACGATAGGTAGACATTCACACACATTTAGTTTTCCCGCATCATATGTCATAGTGTCTAATGATACGTCTCCAACGTATCAATAATTCATGAAGTATTCATGCCATGTTTACAATAGTTTTATATGATTTTGGTATGATTTGATTAGAACTAACCAGGAGTGACGATGTTTTTAGCAGAACTACTATGGTGTTGTTTTTGTGCAGAAATAAAAGTTCTCAGAACGCGTTGAAAATCAACGGAGATATTTTCTAGAAAATAAGAAAAAATACTGGAACAAAAATCTACCGGAGGGGAGTCCCGTGGGTCCCACGAGGGTGGGGGCGCTCCCACCCCCTGGGGCGCACCCCCCTGCCTCGTGCACTCCTCGAGGGCCCCCTGACATGAAATCAATGCCAACTCCTCCTATAAATACAGAAACCTCCGGGAAATAACCTAGATCGGAAGTTCCGCTGCCACAAGCCTCCGTAGCCACGAGAAATCAATCTAGGCCCTCTCTGGCACCCTGTCGGAGGGGGCCATCATCACCGGTGGCCATGGAGGAGGATCCCGGAGGGGCCATCATCGCCATGAAGGCCAAGGACCAGAGGGAGAACCTCTCCCCATCCAGGGGGAGGCCATGGAGGAGGAAGCACAAGGGGGAGAACCTCTCCTCCACTCTCTCGGTGGTGCCGGAGTGCCATCGGGAGGGGAATCATCACCGCGGTGATCGTCTTCATCAACATGACCATCATCATCACCACCCTCATCTCTTTTACGCGGTCCACTCTCCCGCACCCCGCTGTAACCCCTACTTGAACATGGTGCTTTATAACACATATTATGATCCAATGATGTGTTGCCATCCTATGATGTTTTCAGTAGATATCCTTTGTCTTTGGGTTGATTGATGATCTAGATTGGTATGAGTTGTATGTTTTATTTTGGTGCTGTCCTATGGTGCCCTCCATGTCGCGCAAGCGTGAGGGATTCCCGCTGTAGGGTGTTGCAATATGTCCATGGTTTACTTATTGTCTACGTTGCTTGAGTGACAGAAGCATAAACACGGATAAGTGGGTCACGACGTATGGGATAAAGGGGACTTGATGCTTTAATGCTATGGTTGGGTTTTACCTCAATGATCATTAGTAGTTGCGGATGCTTGCTCGAGTTCCAATCATAAGGCATATGATCCAAGATGAGAAAGTATGTTAGCTTATGCCTCTCCCTCATATGAAATTGAATAGTGATTACCGGTCTTATTGACAATTGCCTAGGACAATTCCGCAAACCGATCCATCATTATTCCACACTCGCTATTTATAATATTTAGTAATATATTCTAACTTTATGATAACAGCACCTACTTTTGCATTTTAGCTCTCCGATATCATGCAAAGTTATCCTCTTCATACCCACAACATAGTTTTATTTCTCGCTTCTAGTTGGAAGCAAACGTTCGGTGTACGTAGAGTCGTATCAGTGGCAGATAGGGCTTGAGAGAATATTGATCTTACCTTTATCTCCTTGTGGTTCGACACTCCATACTTATCACTTCCACCTTTGGAAATTGCTATGATGATTCCCTGCACTTGGGGATTATCATCTAACATCACACACGCTTTGCAAACAGCAAATGTGTGCATTGTTACACACGTTTCCACGCCGTGAACCGTGTTGGATTATGATGTATATCACACACTCTATGCTTTATTAACCGTGTGCACCGTAATGGCCTGCACACCGTAATTTCGCCCTAATTTAATTGCCGCTATTTAAAATTGTACCTAATTTAAACTTGAAAGTAGGCTATAGCTTTATTCATATCCATCAGGTTCAAATAACCAATGCATTATAGTGCTCTCCTGGATGTAGAAGGCACACACGACTCTAGTCCAACCCCTTGTGATGGCCGGCCGCCAATGATGTAGTTTGATAGGTAATCTTGAGTAAAGTGCTTCAGGATCCACTACAAAGGAAAAAAGATTCAGACATTGTCATCTAACACAACTCATTATGCGCAATAAAAAGAAGGCTAGAGGGTTCTTACTTACCATCCTGCAGTTCATTGTTTTGTTGCATAAATTAAGTGTAAACATATAGTTCGATTGACATCTTTTAACCAATTTTAATAACAATCTTTATCAATTTCCTCACTTGATGCTGGTTCATGAATATCTCATTGCCCCATACGCAGAAAGGGTTGAAGTTTGGATCTTTGGCAATGACAAGTGTACCTAAAAGCACCAAGTTAATATTAGAAGCTAAAAAACTATTTCAAAATGATGTAGTACAACACTCCCTCCATCCCACTATATAAGATTTTATACACGTATATCTAGACATCATCAGAACATTTTTTTACTGGAAGGTCAAACGGGTCTGAAACTTTTTACACATTACTTCTGTACAAATTGTTCAAATTGTCATATTTGTTTAATAATTTTTGGAGTGACAGAAGTTTACTAAACTTCCAGATTACTACAGACTGTCCTGGTTTTGAAAGATTCTGTTTTTCGCGTGTTGTTTGCTTATTTTGATGAATCTATGGATAGTATCGGGAGGTATCAACCATAGATAAGTTGTAATACAGTAGGTTTAACACCAATATAAATAAAGAATGAATTCATTACAGTACCTTAAAGTGGTAGTTTGCTTTATTACACTAACGGATCTCGCAAAGTTTTTGTTAAGTTTTAGTGGATGAAGTGTTCTAAGAACGAGGAGTTACCGATGTGAGAAGAATAAAGAGAGGCAAGAGTTCAAGCTTGGGGATGCCCAAGGCACCCTAAGTAAATATTTCAAAGGATACTCAAGCATCTAAGCTTGGGGATGCCCTGGTTGGCATCCCATCTTTCTTCTTCAACAAATATCGGTATACCTCGGTTTTGTTTTGTTCACATGATTTGTGTCCTTTGTGTTTTTATTTTTCTTTAAGAACCATGCTAGTATGAGATAGCCCTTCATTGATTTATAGAATACTTCATGTGCCTCACTTAAATCTTTTAAGTATGATCTTATAGAATTGCTCTTTGTGCTTCACTTAAATAATTTGAGTATGGTTTTATAGAATGCTTCGTGTGCTTCACACACACACACACACACACACACACACACACACACACACACACACACACACACACATATATATATATATTGAGCTTGGATATTGGTTAGTCTATATTAATTGTAGAATTCTCCATGAACTTCACATATATCTTTTGGAGTATGAATAATACTATCATCTAAAGCAGGTTTGGAAGAGTGTCAACTTTAGGAGTTAGTGATCCCACTATTCCGATTGAGAAGAGTTTTGCTTATGTGGAGAGTAGTAAAATTTCTATGCTTATAGATCATGAAAAGAATGCTTTATGTGATGGTTATATTGTTGAATTCATTCATGATTCTACTGAAAATTATTATGAGGGAGGAATATATGCTTCTAGGAGTTGCGATAATATCAAGTTTCCTCTCTATGTGATTAAAGTTTTGAGTTATACTTGTTTTGCCTTCCTATGCTAGTTGATTCTTGTTCCTATAAATTATGTGTTACCAAAATCCCTAGGCATAGGAAGTGGGTTAGATTCAATTGCTCTAGTCATATTCTTCATGATGCTCTCTTTATGTTTCAATTCTTTTCTTTTATGTGAGCATCATTGAAATCATCATGCCTAGCTAAAAGGCATTAAAGAAAAGCGCTTATTGGGAGACAACCCAATATTTACCCTTACTGTTTTTGTGTGTTTAAATGATTAATATACTATAGTAATCATGTTTTATAGCTTTTTGTTTCAATAAAGTGCAAAGTAAGACCTTTGGGAAGACATGGGTGAAGTCTTTGCAATCTTGCTGCAAAAAACAGAAACTTTGTGCTCACGAGAATATATGCCATTTTTTACTGGAGAGTTATTTTAGGTTGATTCTTTTTGCAGATGATTAATATACAAATTCCTCACGTCCACCAATTTAGTTTATAATTTTTGGGGTAGCAGAAGTATGGTTTATGTTCAGATCATTATAGATTGTTCTGTTTCTGACAGATTCTGTTTTCATTGCATAGTTTGCTTGTTTTCTAGTTTCTATGACTTATATTTCTCAATATAAATTGTTGAAATGATATGTTACAGTAGGCATTGTGTGAAAAAAATTATGAAACTTGTCTTTGACAGTACCAAAGTGAATGGTTTACTCTCTATCATACTAACCTATCTCACGAAGTTCCGTTAAGTTTTATGTGATTGAAGTTTTCAAGCTTTGGGTAAGATATCGATATGAGGAGAATAAGGAGTGGAAAGAACATAAGATTGGGGATTCCCAAGGCACCCCAAGGTAATATTCATGGAAGACTCAAGCGCCTAAGCTTGGGGATGCCCCGGAAGGCATCCCCTCTTTCGTCTTCAAAACTATCGGTATACCTTACTCGGAGCTATATTTTTATTCGTCACATGATATGTGTTTTGCTTGGAGCGTATTTTCAATTTTACTTTCTATTTGAATAAAATCATTGGATCTGAAATATTGAATGAAAAAGAATCCTCCCATGGCTAGTTAATTATTTGACTAGTCAGTGTTCTTCACTTATATCTTTTGGAGTAGTTTGTCATTTACTCATGTGCTTCACGTAGATCCTATGAGCAAATGGTTGAATGAATTGAATATCATAAATCTGAATTTATATATGTTTCATATGCTTATAACTTGGGGAGTAATGACTTTACACATAATAAGTATAGGTAGTAAACTTATTGAAAGTTAGCAAACGCAGCATTGGTCACTTGAACAATTCATGAAAGAATATTGAAGGAAGAGAGATTTCACATATAAATATACTATCTTGGACATCTTTTGTAATTGTGAGCACTCATTAAAATATGACATGCTAAAAAGTTGATGTTGGACAAGGAAGACAACTTAATGGGTTATGTTTTCCTATATCTGGAACATTATATTGTCTTAGATCATCCAACATGTTGAGCTTGCCTTTCCCTCTCATGCTAGCCAAATTCTTTGCACCAAGTAGAAATACTACTTGTGCTTCCAAACATCCCTTAAAATGAGTTTTTCCATGAGAGTCCACCATACCTACCTATGGATTGAGTAAGATCCTTCAAGTAAGTTTTCATCGGTATATGCAATAAAAATTGCTCTCTAAATATGTATGATCTATTAGTGTGGAGAAAATAAGCTTTATACAATCTTGTGGTATGGAAGCAATAAAAGCGATGGACTTCATAATAAAGGTCCCTATCACAAGTGGCAATATAAAGTGAAGTTCTTTTGCATTAAGATTTTGTGCATCCAACCTTAAAATCGCATGACAACCTCTGCTTCCCTCTGCGAAGGGCCTATCTTTTACTTTTATCTTCTACCCCTATACAAGAGTCATGGTGATTTTCACCTTTCTTTTTTACATTTTATCCTTTAGCAA
>NC_041393.1:503115106-503202031 GCF_002162155.2 Triticum dicoccoides | reverse complement strand
ATGAACTATTATTGTTGACATTACCCTCGAGGTAAGAGGTTGGGAGGCGAATCTATAAGCCCCTATCTTTCTCTGTGTCCGATTAAAACTTTGAACACATAAATATCACGTGAGTGTTAACAATTGTGAAAGATTAAATGATCGTTGAGTATGTGGAGTTTGCTAAATCAAGCTCTGGCATAGACCCTTCCTGAAAATAAGATGAATTGCAATTGTTTGATGACTGAGAATATAGTTTGTTAGTTTCAAGAAAGTTGATCTATACTTTAACATGTGAATAGCTTGTTACTTGATCATCACAAGTTTTATGAGATGAGCTACTGTTATGACATATAATGATGCTAGAAAAGGTGATTGAAATTATCATTGATCAAACTTATGCATTTGCTAGCATTCACACTTCATAAATTATTTCTTTTATCATTTATCTACTCGAGGACGAGCAGGAATTAAGCTTGGGGATGCTGATATGTCTCCAATGTATCTATAATTTATGAAGTATTCATGCCATGTTTACAATATTTTTATATGATTTTGGTATGATTTGATTAGAACTAACCCGGACTGACGCTGTTTTTAGCAGAACTACTGTGGTGTTGTTTTTGTGCAGAAATAAAAGTTCTCGGTAAGCGCTGAAAATCAACAGAGATTTTTCAGGAAAATATGAAAAGTACTGGAACAAAAAACTACCGGAGAGGAGTCTTGTGGGCCCCACGAAGGTGGGGGGCACGCCCACCCCCTGGGGCGTGCCCCCTGCCTCGTGGACTCCCCGAGGGCCCCCCTGACGTGAAATCAACGCCAACTCCTCCTATAAATACAGAAACCTTCGGGAAATAACCTAGATCGGAAGTTCCGCCGCCGCAAGCCTCTGTAGCCACGAGAAATCAATCTAGCCCCTCTCTGGCACCCTGCCGGAGGGGGCCATCATCACCAGAGGCCATGGAGGAGGATACCAGAGGGGCCATCATCGCCATGAAAGCTAAGGACCAGAGGGAGAACCTCTCGCCATCCAGGGGGAGGCCATGGAGGAGGAAGAACAAGGGGGAGAACCTCTCCTCCTCTCTCTCGGTGGCGCCGGAGTGCCATCGGGAGGGGAATCATCACCGTGATGATCATCTTCATCAACATCACTATCATCATCACCACCCTCATCTCTTTTACGCGGTCCACTCTCCCGCACCCCGCTGTAATCCCTACTTGAACATGGTGCTTTATGCCACATAATATGATCCAATGATGTGTTGCCACCCTATGATGTTTTGAGTAGATATCCTTTGTCTTTGGGTTGATTGATGATCTAGAGTGGTATGAGTTGTATGTTTTATTTTGGTGTTGTCCTATGGTGCCCTCCGTGTCGCGCAAGCGTGAGGGATTCCCACTGTAGGGTGTTGCAATATGTCCATGGTTTACTTATTGCCTGTGTTGCTTGAGTGACAGAAGCATAAACACGGATAAGTGGGTCACGGCGTATGGGATAAAGGGGACTTGATGCTTTAATGCTATGGTTGGGTTTTACCTTAATGATCTTTAGTAGTTGCGCATGCTTGCTAGAGTTCCAATCATAAGTGCATATGATCCAAGTAGAGAAAGTATGTTAGCTTATGCCTCTCCCTCATACGAAATTGCAATTGTGATTATCGGCCTGGTTAAGAATTGCCTAGGACAATTCCGCACACCGATCCATCATTATTCCACACTCGCTATTTATAATATTTAGTAATATATTCTAACTTTATGATAACAACACCTGCTTTTATATTTTAGCTCTCTGATATCATGCAAAGTTATCCTCTTCATACCCACAACATAGTTTTATTTCTCGTTTCTAGTTGGAAGCAAATGTTTGGTGTACGTAGAGTCATACCAGTGGCAGATAGGGCTTGAGAGAATATTGATCTTACCTTTAGCTCCTTGTGGGTTCGACACTCCGTACTTATCACTTCCACCTTTGGAAATTGCTACGATGTTTCCCTGCACTTGGGGATTATCATCTAACATCACACACGCTTTGCAAACAGCAACTGTGTGCATTGTTACACACATTTCCACTCCTTGAACCGTGTCATATTATGATGTATATCGCACACGATGTGCTTTATTGACCATACGCGGCGTAATGGCCTGCACACCGTAATTTTGCCCTAATTTAATTGCTGCTATTTAAAATTCTACCTAATTTAAACTTGAAATTGGCTATAGCTTTAGTCATATCCATCAGGTTTAAATAACCAATGCATTATTCAATTCATAGGTACATATGTTTAACAATTACATAAGCACCAAATAAAGAATGATGAACCAGGGTTCTATACTTGCTCTATTATAGATGGTAAAGAAAGAGGCGACAAACATTCTGGTTGCTGGACAAGGTGAAGCGGAATGGCCCTATTGTGCTATCCTGGATGTAGAAGGCACGCACGACTCTAGTCCAACCCCTTGTGATGGCCGGCCGCTAATCATGTACTTTGAGAGGTAATCTCGAGTAACCTGCTTCAGGATCCACTACAAAGGAAAAAAGATTCAGACATTGTCATCTAACACAACTCATTACGGGCAGTAAAAAGAAGGCTACAGGGTTCTTACTTACCATACTGCAGTTCACTGTTGTCTTGCATAAAGTGTAAACATATAGTTCAATTGACATCTTTTAACCAATTTTAATAACAATCTTTATCAATTTCCTCACTTGATGCTGGTTCATGAATATCTCATTGCCCCATACGCAGAAAGGGTCGAAGTGTGGATCTTTGGCATTGACATGTGTACCTAAAAGCACCAAGTTAATATTAGAAGCTAAACAACAATTGCAAAATGATGTAGTACAACACTCCCTCCATCCCACTATATAAGATTTTATACACGTATATCTAGACATCATCAGAACATTAAGGTAACACGAACATTAAGGTAACACTCTTCCTTGTTGCTATGTAGCCTAGGATTACATATTTAGTCATTCAGTACAATGCATGTTGCTATGTAGCCTTAGATATATATTAAATATGGCCCTAGTTAACCTATTGATAAATGGGTTACAGATTTATTCAGTGAAATGTCCGATTCGACGATTAATCCCTTATTAGCCCCCAGGCTATATGGTACCAGCTACCGAGATCCTGAACAGTGAGTACATATAAGCAATGCGATGAAACTAACCTCGATGGAAAAAACAACATTGTTCTCAATATTGTCTTGTATGAGTACATATAAAGGCATGTTAAGCACAACAAGCTAAACATCAACCAAATATATGCATGGTAGACAACATAATCTACAAATGATAGCTTCAGTGTGCAGGCTTAAGCATGTTAGTTAAGCAAAACAAGAAGTGGAAAGGTGTGTTAACTGCATCAGGCATAACATTTATAAACAAGCAAATAGTCATTCAAACTGGTATCGTGCAGGTCTAAAGTACACTAGTTAATGTTAAAAAAACGAAAAGGCATGTTAACTGCAATATCCTTAACAACAACCAAATATCATAATTCATAGTGGTATTGTTGAAACTGTTATTGATGAAATTGAATTGCACGGCAAATAGTTGCACATATAGAGAATCACATTGTGAAGAACTGAAATAAACAAGGCATAAGGCCATCTCTAGCCGGTCCTTTAAAACTTAAAGCACTAAAACAATTAGTGGATATATATATATATATATATACTCCAGCAATTTTTGGCCGTTTCTAGTCGATCCCCTAAACTTAATGTTGTAAACTTCAATTTGATTAAGCTCAAAGCAGGTTCAACCGAAAGTAGCATGCATTCAAACATAAACATAGATAGTTTTGCATAACCGAACATAAAACATAAATTTAACTAAGCTAAACTACTTTCGGTCAAAGTAGAGGTCGAGCCAATCCTTCCTCGTCAGGTACGATGTGCCACAAGCCGGGTCCGGGCCGGTGCCGTCATCGGGGTCGTTGGGGAAGGCACTCCTCCACTCGTCGGCGTCGATCTCCTCGTCCTCACCGCCCACCTCGACGCCCTCCGCACCACCTTCCTCGCCGCCTTCGACCTCGTCATCGAAGGATAGCGCGATAACCTCGCCGCCCTCCGTGCCGCCATCCTCGCCGTCTTCGACCTCTTCATCGGAGGAGAGCGTGATAATCTCGCCGCCCTCCGTGCTGCCGTCCTCGCCGCATTCGACCTCGTCATCGGAGGAGAGCGTGATAACCTTGCTGCCCTCCGCGCCGGCAAAGATCGCCCACTCCGCCTCAACGAGCTCCAGGTGCTGCCAGCGGAGCTCTTGCATGTAGGCCTCGTCGGCGGCCTCAGCCTCTAGGCGCTCCACGCCTCGTGGTCCTCCCGTGCCATAGCTGAGCTCACCACCCCTGGCTCCGGCGGAACGAGGTGGACCAGACGTGTGCCGAAGGGGAAATTGAGCCTTGCCGTCACGCCATGGTAGAGGACCTGCCAGCGGTCGTACTCCATGGCCGCGAACTCGGCTGTGTGGAAGCTACCGAGCCACCAGCAGGTGTGGGTCTCCCAATCTATAATCTCAGCGACCCAAGGCCCCCACCACCGCTGCCGGACCCCGAGGTAGGACCTCGTCGGCTGCTGGGTCCGAGGGAGGACGGGGAAGTCCTCGAACCGGCGTAGGGGTGCTGCGGTCGGCGGATCGAGGGACCGGCGACGGCAAATCGATAAAGAACTCGGGGAGGACGATGAGGACACCTCCGCGGCCACCTCGCCGGCATCGGGCGAAGAGGCCGCGATAAACCTCTCTTGGGCCATTGGCTCCTCGAGCTCCCCGACACATAGGCAAAGGTTGAGGATGGAGGTGGCGGTGATGGCGGTGACCTACCAATGGTTACGGGGGTGGTGTGTGTCGGTGAGCGCATGTTTTGTGGAGTGTGTGGTGTGTGTAGAGGGGGCGGGGGTGTTAAGGTGGTGTTTGAGGAAATACCGCGGCAACTGAAAATTTTACTAGGCGAGAGTAATAAGGCGGGGGCTACTGAAAATTTGGATCAAGGGCGAGCAGATATTTTTGAGATTGCGAGGGATGCAGAGGCGAGAGTATTTGGGGAGCAAGCTACTGTGCCTGACACGCCGGCTGTGGACTGAAGCCAACGCACCTTCTCGCATAAGCCATAGGCGTACTATACACCGATGGTGCTCTAGGATATTTTGTACTGCATCTCACACGGTTGGTGATAATAAACTGTGTGGGATCTACTTGATTTTTCATTTTAATTTGAATTACATAATGGGGTCACAGCGGCAATGGACAGTGTTTTAATTGCTATCTGCAGTGAACATGCAACTATATGTATGTCTAAAAAATTGGAATTATTCAGGGTTCATTTGGAAATTTTATACATTAAATTGGTTTTATAGCAATTTCAGGTGCATGATTCAAAATTAAAGCACATGCTCCAGTCCATAAAAACGGGTTGCAAAATCAAATGTTTGTCCTTGGTTGCAAGCTTAGGTCACATGCAAGAAAAGAGAAGGAATGTCAAACACCTTGACATTGTCGCTCAGCTACTAACATTGAGATACATGGTTTTAAAATTTTAGTAAATCGAAAACTCTCCTGAGATTCATGAAACTTGACATGATATCATGGAACGGCAGCGACATGCCATGGTAAAAATATTTTTCCTTTCGGGCCAGGTTTGAGTATAAGCTTCTCGCAAACCGGAGCTTCTCTCACAACAAACCAGATGGTTTCGGTAGGGAACGTGCCATCTTGGGGGACAAACGATATATGTTGCCTCTTCTTACTTTCTAAATTTTTCTCGTGTCAACATAGAACAACACGAGTGTTGTGTCATTTTTTGGGAGTTTTCGGGGTTCGCTTGGACATCTATCTATCTATTATATAATTAAAACAAGAGACAAATGAGCTACTACGATTTGTCCACATATGCTAATATTATTTGCACCGTTTGATAAGAATTATAACGGCTTAGATTAAAACTTTTTACGTAACACATATTTAATATGTTTGTACCAACTTATTGGGTTGTCACGTGTATATGTGTATATGAGGCAACGAGTACTAAAGTTAAGGTTCGAACCTATAGCGGACTAACGGACCCGTACGCCAAACCATGTGCATAAAAAGGGAAGGTATAACCAAGTCCATCACGTACATGCATGCAGGAACGATACAACAATTCCGTTTGCAAAAGAAAAAAGTAGGCACGTACAGAACCAGGTAACCTCATTGAAGGAAGAAAAAATAGGCACGCACAGAACCAGGTCACGTCATTATATGGAAGTAGCACCTTTTTAATCTCACTAATCTCTTGATCAGATTACATGTAGGCGGTGGACGAACAATCACGTGTACTCAAACAAAATTTGGCTCTAGCACAGGAACCTAATCATCTCACAATTAATATAGTCTATTATATACAGGTTTTCCTTAAATCCCTGGGAAGATGACCTGATCAAGGACGAAGTCTCACCGCCGGAGACCAACAATAGCAAAGAAAGCTAGGCTTGCCGAGGGAGAGAGAATGACCTACATCACATAAACGAATACGACATAGAAGCTAGGCTTGCCGAGGGAGAGAGAATGGCCTACATCACATAAACGAATATGACAGAGGGCCCTGAACAGCTAACGCATGATGGGTGTGGATGCAAGCGCCAAAGAAGTGGCGGACGACAAGGAGGAGAAGGTAACCCTACAGCCATTCCGCTTGAATTATCCCAGCCGTTAAGCATGGTTAGGGTGCTACAAATTGAAGCATGTGATTCTGCGACACGTTGCCATACGAACATCGATATTCATCCAAAGCTGTGACATCATCGTGCAACTCGATGCCCAATGAAGTCAAGACCAACCTGCTGAGGTCCCAACTACCTCTCATCTGAATCAAGAAGGTTTGTAAATATTAATTAGTTCACTTATATCGGGATAAAAGCTTCATAGATAACCAACTAACAATTTTTGAATCCTTTTGCCGTCAAAACACTATGGCGTGCAAGAAGCTTATGGTGCAACAAAAACACAAACTGGAACATCCAAGTGAGAGTAGTGAGAATATGGGATTCTATCAACCATATAATCGACCAACTCATGAGCCTCCTTATGATTTTGATAGACAAAAATGTTTATTCATCATATTTAATTACAGATTGTTCTACTATTTTAAAAAAACATGCAAATTATAGTTTTGTATGTTAATATTTCTAACTGCAAAGTAATTAAGTGCAAAAGTAAGTCCAATTATGTTATAAGATCCTCTGCTATTTACAAAGAAACAAAAATCTAATAGATTTGTCATTGATTTCACAGGGTCGTAAAGTTAACCATTGCGAGAATAATATATACAGATCTAGATAGAGCCAAAACTCGAAAACTTCTTGACGGGGATGGAACACTATCTTTCACTCTTATTTATCAACTAATGAATAATGACGTATGTTTATTTTTGAGTCATATCAGTTATAATGGAGCCATATCTGAATTATTTACGTCTCTCAACTTCTTTAGATTGCTAACTTTGAGCTTTTGGGTAAAACTTTTAGGATTTCGCTTTAACGGCCATAGCTATAATAGATTTGTTACTAGAAAATATCCAATGGTCATGTGGTGATTGTCGCAAACTAAATACAAAGGAGACTGACAAGTATATTTAGTGCAACAGTTGCGGTTATATACAAAAATTATAACAGCCCAGTAAGCATATTCTACTAATTTGAATATGAAATTTCCTCCTCCCTCTAATCCATTTTAATTGTCACTGTGCAAAGTTGTACTAAGTCAGTGACAATTAATATGGATTGAAGGGAGAACTATATTTACTCTGCACTATGATATGGAAAAGTTGCTGAACTCATTGGATGGAAAATCTGAAGAAGTGCTAGAGGGTACACAATAAATATGTTGAAAGTAAGGCAAACCATTTACGTTATTGAGATAGAGAAATAATACTTCAAATCAGTCAATACAATTAGGGCTATCAGATATGCACTTTTGTGAGTTTCATGTTCTTGGTAACCACTCTTTTTCCTACATACTTTGAGTTGAAGACGACCATGAGAAAAGCTCCAGTACTATGGGCATCGACTATAATAGGTGTGATTCTTTGCACATCAATTAAGAGTTTAAGACACATGAACTAAATTTCATTTAACAAATGTAACCCATCTTGCTTTGGTTTAATACACATATCAGTAATATAACTTGTTAATATGTTAACAACAAATAAAAATAAGATACTTTTATCCAACTAGACAGGGGAAACATACCTATGAAGAATAAGCCAATGTGGAGGGATGTAGGAATGATGCAAAGTTGTAGCACACATTACATAGGTGGAACCCGAAAGCAGTAGCAACTAGGAAGCCCATGACTTGCCTCCGCGTTTGACTCCCTGCAAATGCAAAGAGATCAATCAATCATAATGCAGATTACCATTTTCTGACACCGCTATCATGTATATACATGTTAACAAGCGCATAGAAGACAATCAGCATAACAAAGATTGTCTTATACGTAGTAGATGGATACAATGGATTTACCTTTTGATATGCAAAACTTCATATAATTGCTACGGATTTGTTCAAGAGACAATAATCAAAATTGGACAAAATATCATATAAAAAATAAAGTCTCGTTCCCTAAAAAAATGTAATACACATCAATGACAAGTAAAATTACTCTATAATTTATATCCTATAAATGATACTGAATAACAACAGAATGTACGTGGTTATCATCTAAATTGTAATTTAACAAAATAACTAAGTAACTAATGTTACCTCTGAATCACTTAACATTTATATCAACTAAGTAAATCAACTAATAAATTACATATATACTGCTAGGAGAGAGGATGAGGGTGGGAGAGTAGTAAGACATTGATATACTTATCCCTACCCCAGGTTAAAATTTCTCAGACGTGTTGACGGGTTCACCAGAATAAAGATAATTAGCTTAAAAATCCCACAACAATTATAAATACCTGTCCTTTAATTACGTGTGCCTATTTCTAATCAACAAAGTACGACCATTAGATCTTTATAAACGAGGTGGCCCCGTAACATGAGATCACAACAGATTGGACCCATAAGTTTAAAGCAGGTAATTTCTCGGACGTGAGATCGTAACAGGTTCGGACCTCTACAGTCAATCTCACGATCCCAATGAGCTGGACCATCAACTCTAAAAAAACAGGCTGGACCATCCCACGAGTGATCAAACCATCCCATAATAAAAAAATTGGCGCGTACAGGGTAAAATCTCTCAACAACGAAACATGGCCAAACTCTCACAATCCTCCCGACAAAAAAATGTAGAGATGCAATCTCTTCAAAAAAATCCAAAGTCTCACAAACATGCAGAGAGATCCCACAACTTGCCTCCGTGTTTGACTCTCTACAAATGCAAAGAGATCAATTACATGCTAATGCAGATTACCATTTTCTGACACCTCTCTCATGTATATACATGTTAACAAGTGCAGAGAAGAGAATGAGCATAACAAAGATTTGCATACGCAGTAGATGGATACAATGGATTTACCTTCATATAATTGCTACGGATGTGTTGAAGAGACAATAATCAAAATTGGACAGAATATCAAAAACAAATTAGTATAAGTTTTATTCCCTAAAAAATGCAATACACATCAATGACAAGTAACTCAACGTTATCTCTGAATTACTTAACATTTACAACTAATAAAGTACATATAAACTGCTAGGAGAGAGGAGGAGGATGATGGAAATTTTTATACATTAACTGAGTTTTCTATACATTTATGTGCATAATTCAAATTTGAAATACATGCACATGCTCCAGTGCATATATAGTGGTTCAGAATTGGAATGTGTGTCCTTGTTTACATGCTTAAGTCCCATGCAAGAAATGAAATTGAATGTCAAACACCTTGCCACCATCGCTCGGCCGCTAACATTGAGATACATGGTTTTTAAATTCTAGTAAATCGAAAACGCGTCAAATTTTTTTGAACCATGACATGCTATTGGAACGTTATCAACATGCAGTGGTAAAAATATTGTCCTATTTGAGACAGGTTGGGGTATATAAGCTGCCCACAAACCAGAGCTTCTCATAACAAGCCTCATGGTTACGGTAGGGAACGTTTCACCTTTCTGGACGAAACGATTTCCGTTGCCTCTTCTTGATTTCAATTCTTTTTCTAGAGACAACATTGAACAACATGAGTGTTATGTTAGTTTTAGGATTTTTTCGGGGTTCATTTGGACATTTTTATAGATTAATTGAGTATTCAATGCATTTATTTGCATAATTCAAATTTGAACTACATGCACATGCTCTAATGCATAATAATTGGTTGAAAATTCAAATCCGTGTCCTTAGTTGCATACTTAGGTCCCATGCAAGAAATGGGAATAAATGGTAAACACCCTGCCACCATCACTCGGTCGTAAACATTGAGATACATGTTTTTAAAATTTTAGTAAATCCAAAACTCTTCTGAAATTCATGAAACTTGGCATGCTATCATGGAGCGGCATCAACATGTCGTGGTAAATTTTTTGTCTCATTTGGGGCAGGTTTGGGTCTAAGCTTCTCACAAACCAGAGCTTCTCACAAACAAGAGCCTCATGGTTTTGGTAGGGAACGTGCCACCTTTGAGGACAAAATGATATCCGTTGCCTGTTATTGCTTTCAATTTTTTTCTAGTGTCAACATAGAACAACAGGAGTGTTGTGTTAAAATTTGGATTTTTTTCGAGGTTCGTTCGGACATTTTTATACATTAATTGAGTTTTCAATGCATTTATGTACATAATTCAAATTTGAGCTACATGCACATGCTCTAATGCATATAAATAGGTTGAAAATTCAAATCCATGCCATATGGTTGCATGCTTAGGTCCCATACAAGAAATGAGAATGAATGTCAAATACCCTGCCACCGTCACTTGGCCACAAACATTGAGATACCTGCTTTTTAAATTAACCTCATTACCGGCTGATCGTCAAAGTGATGGACGACGACCTCACGGGCCCACAGGAAGCATCACACGCGAGTATCGAGTATCGTGTAGGACAACCATCGACTGCATGTGGCCAAAACATGTATGTTTGAAAGAGTTATGTAATGTTTTAAATTATGAATTCACGACTCTGGTGTGTCACCGGCCTGCCAAACAAAATGGTCAACCCACACGGTGGCTCACAACTCGTAGTGTACTGCGAGCCACCCACCACCCCAGATGCACACACCCACACACACCGCGAATCCACCGTAACTACGATGCATGTTAAATTAATTATCCCGCGGTGAACATATATATGTTACCAAAGGATGGACGTTTTAATTTCAAAAAAAATCAGAGATCATTAAGACGTTTTAGTACATTAATTGATTGATTTTCTACGGGTATAATGTGCAAAAATTAAATTTGAGCTACATGCACACGTGACAGTGCACCTAAATGGACTGCAAAAACACATGTGTCTCACTGGGTGCATGTTTACTCCCCGTGCAACAAATTTCTAACAATGGCAATCTTGATTTTTAAATTCTAGTACATCCAAAACTTATTTGAAGTTCATGAAATGTATCGTGTTGTCATATGGACACCAATACAAACTTGCATTGTACTTTTTTTGGTCAAATCTGAGACCAGTTTTGATGTAATCTTTATCTAAGTACAAATGGGAGATTATTAATAATTGGGAACCAATATCCCAAACAGATTATTTATTCAAACCGTGAGCGTTAGACAAACAATGGATACATGCAATGCTTCGGTTAAGCAATAAAGCGGCATCATTAATCATCCAAATAGAAAAACAATATACGTTGGATTATATACAACAAGTCATCAACACTCAACGACAACGAGGGTACATGTTGGATTATAGATTATTTCCAACAAAACATTCTAGTAAATACTAAAGTTTCTCTCACACAAAAAATAACAAAGCGATGAAATGAAATTCATCTCAATCAATCCTCGGCGTTGGAAACGCTTGCTTTGAATCATAAATGATTCTCTGGGAAGGGCCAGCTATTGTCAATCTCGAGACCAACGCAGGACTTATCATCTAGGTTGAAGCGGCCTATATCAGGGCACATATTGTGATAGCCACGGCAGGGAACCATAGCAATGTCCGAGGTATATATACAGTTGCTTCTCATAAACGGTAGTAATGTTGTGCCAACAGCAGATGGATCGCCTTTCACCATCATTGGATAGTTTTGTCCAAGGAAGAGCGAGTTTTCTCCAAGACTATCAATATTGAACCAGGAAGAAGGTGTTGGCGCTAGCACACGAGTATCCATCCCGAATACCCTGCAACGGATGTTGGAATAGGTCCGGAGAGTGCGACCATGGGAGACAACACCTGGTTCGTTAGTAACATCAGTAGTGCCCTGTATACATACAAGAAGAGGTGATCCATCAGAATAAGTTGCCAGGCGCCACTAAGTATATAGGTCCTGCTTGTCATCATGCTCGTGATCATCACCATCATCATCTCCCCCTTGGTTATAATTTTTTTCTAGTATAGGTGGTGGAATGTTCACAAGACCTTGGAAACACAAGAAGGTTAATTAGTAAAGGGAAACTAGCTAACCTGCATGCATGTGGATGAAACAATTATAATTATGGTGGAAGACAAGTGTACCAAAACCATAAGGATTCCATGTAAAAACAGTGCCACGAGTGGTGGCAGCAAACACAAGACCTTCTTATTGAATTGCATCACAGTACTCATCTGTGTACAGAAATTGATTTTTGAGCAATATCCATTGAGGCGTGGAAGTAAGGACGGCAACAAGCTTGTCGAAGATAGCAACAACTTCATAGTTATTGTAATCCCAAGAGCGGTTGGAAACTCGACAAATTGCTATCTTCCGTAGACGATAGTCACCATGATGTATTTGAACGTACGTAGATCATCTCTGTGCTCAACCTCAAGGCAGTCTGTGATTTTCGGAAGTGGAACCCGGTGATGAGTGTACACATTCACAAGTTCCGACTCGCAGTTATACCCAATATAAACAACCCAATCTCCATTTGCGCCTACCCAAGCCTTACCCTCAAGCGATGGCATCTTAACATGACATGTATCATTATCAGGCGGCATCAACTTGCACAAGGCGAGGCTTCCGTCGTCCCCACACCGGCGACCAGCGTGATGGCGAAGAAGATAGGGGAGATCAAACCACTCCTGAACCCTTGGGTTCTTTGCAATGATGTTATTTGTTGAGTCGAGAATGGACTTGAACGAACCTGGCATGCTAGCCGAGGTGATGCCATCGCACTGATCAATGAGTTCCTCCACCACTTCATCTTTCAGATCGGGGAAAGAATAACGGGATCATTTTCGACCTGTTCCCTCCATGGAAAAGACGATCAAACAATGGCGGAAGGAAGGGTGAAGGCAAATGGAGGGAGGAAGAGTGTGCACCAGTAGTTCCAAATCAAGAGGGAAAGGCGAAGAGGCGGTGGACGGTTGCCACGATACACGAAGAGGCTACTGGGGAGCGAACGGTTGCCACAGAGAGGTCACACACTGACGACAAGGCCGTCCTCTCAGACCTAGCGCCCATGCAGGATGGCCTCCGTGGCTCACACGAGCGAAGCCACTTCGCACCCCACACGGTTGGTCCGCCACGCCGCTAAGAGCAAGTACTACAATAGTGGGCTTATAGCCTGCTTACATGGCAATTTTGCCTATGTGGAGGAGAGAGACGTGAAGGATTCCTGCAACAAGGACGAGCGTGCCTGGCACTTGGCCTGGATGGAGAAACTCGACAAAGCTCACGTCGTGTACGCGGCCAAGGAGGCGTACACGTGCTACGACATGTACAGGCGGATCGTTGACATGAGGAAGTGCTTCCTTCCCCAAAACGGCCAGGGATCCAGCCGAAAGCACAGCAATGGCAAGCGTCGTCGCAACAATAAGTAGATGATTAGATCCTCAATTCTCCTAGTTTAGTATGCATGTAATTGCTTACTTTTGTGTGTGAAAATGTTATGTGTGTAGTCACTTGTGTAATTGTATGCTTAATTTGGTTATGCAATGCTGTCTTTTTAGGTATATATGTTGATGCTCTTTAGACAAAGCAAATCACATCCCACACAGACTAAACAAGGGAACCCGTCTGTGATGATTTCATCATTCACTGACAATTGTATACCAGCAATCGTTTTCTCACAACACACACGGCTTGTTAACAAGAATCGTCTATGTTGTTATCATTCTTCCCACACATTTCTGATTACTGGCCTCTTTGTCGCATATCACACACATCTTGTTAAGTTGAACCGTTTCTGTTCTCTTGGCTCGACGCAAACAGTTCATCCGAGTGAACTGTATGCCGTATATCGCACACACCTTCATCTGGCTGCCCGTTTCTGTTGTTCCGCCTCATCACAAACAGTTCATCCAAGTAAACCGTATGCTCTACATCGCACACACCTGCATCTGGCAGCCCGTTTCTTTTGTTCCTCATCATCGCAAACAGTTAATTGAACTAAACCATATGCCCTGAATCGCACACGCAACAAAACTCCGAGCCATGTTTGATGCATCCGTCATCGCAAACGTTTTGCACCTGTTTTGACGGTATTTTTACAACACTGTTTGCGATTATTGCATCACACATAGTTTCGTCGAAGGGTCCTGATCGTAGTGTCGCGTTAGCAGCATCCTGAAGTAGTGTTTGGTCTCCGTGAGCCCCAGCAGGCCCTACCGGAAGCATGTGTCTTCTTCTGGGGGTGGCCTCGCCCCTTGCCGGGCTCGCCTGCCCAGCAAAGGAGGCCTCTCTCTTGATAATATCTAGTCCTTCTGCCTTAGTCTTGGTCCCTCTTGATCTGCTAGTTGGTTCTTTGAGTCTCTTGGTCTCTTACTCTGGTGCTTCAATCTTGATCTTGTGCCTGTGCACAGTCAGGTCAACAGGCCCTGGTTCTGTTGCACCGACATTAAGGATAACAAGATGGATTCTATTTCTACATAAATAGATATTGTCTACATCATGTCATTGTTCTTATTGCATTACTCCATTTTTCCATGAACTTAATGCACCACATGCATGCTGGATAGCGGTCAATGTGTGGAGTAGTAGCAGTAGATGCAGGCAGGAGTCGGTCTACTAATCTTGGACATGATGCATATATAATGATCATTTACTAGATATCGTCATGATTATTTGAGGTTCTATCTATTGCCCAACAGTAATTTGTTTACCCACTGTATGCCATTTTTCTCGTGAGAAGCCACTAGTGAAATCTACGGCCCCAGGTCTCTTCTAATTATATTTGCCTTCGAGATCTATTTTTATTGCTTTTATTTTCAGTTCTATTAATCCAAAAATAGAAAAATATCTTGCTGCAATTTTTAGTAATTTATTTTATCTCGCATTCCAGTGAGATCTATTTATCCAATCTACTACAATTTTATCTATCTTTTTACCCGTGAGGGATTGACAACCCCTCTCTTACGTCGGGTTGCAAGTATTTGTTCTTTGTGTGCAGGAGCTGTTTATATGGTGTTGCATGGTTCTACTGGTTTGATAACCATGGTCTAATCACTGAGGGAAATACCTACCGTTGTTGTGCTTCATCATCCCTTCCTCTTTGGAGAAATACCGACGTAGTTCAAGCAAACATCATGTATGCTCAAACTTGGCAGGGTTATATTACTCATATCGTGCGTATGTTGTCTTGCATTGCTAAGTTTTTACATCATATACAGAATATTGAATGGCATCTACTTAGTTTAGACATCGTATATGTGATTGCCATCTGCTTACTTGCTTAGTACATAAATCATATATTTGAATTATATCATGCCATCATGCTTACATAGACAGCATGTATCTGAATTATGCCACGCCATCCCATTTAATAAATACATCATATTAGTTATACCATCTCATCATGTTTACATAGTCATCATATTTTGAATTTTGTCATTCTATCTGTGATTATATCATGCCATCTGGTTCCCATAGACGGCATGTATGTGAATTATAGCATGCCAACCACTTTAATAGACACATCATATAGTTATATCATGTCATCCTATTTACATAGTCATCATATTTTGAATTATGTCATTCTAAATTGTGTCATGCTATCATGTTTAGTTAGCCATCATATATTTGAAATTGTGCCATTCTATGTTGTTTAGTTAGATAACATAAATGTGAATTATTTCATGCCCTCTTTTATTCCCCGCTATCTGTTGCACCTGTCTATCATACAATGTGTGTACATTCTGTTACTTTTCTTGTTTATCAGCCATTTGAATTGGAGGGAGTGATGGCAGTATCTAAGGGAGTGAAAACGCGGTCTTCAGAAAAGATAGTGCTACCCGTCGATGCAGATAGAACCATGGTTGTACTTGCCCAAGAACCAGCCCCACCACACATAACCCAGACTCTCGTAGATTGTACCCCTACCAAGTTTGACAAACAACTAGCTACACCTCTTCTAACCCCAACCCCAGCAGATAGTAACCCAGTTCCAGTTGACACAGCACCGTCTCCACCATAGAGCGCCCAAACACGAGCAGTTAGTAAGGCAACTGCAGTTCCCAAAGCACGAGGACGGCCACTCCGAACCCCTACTCAACACTTAAAGCAAAATAAGAATTGTTCTTAGGTCAGGTTCCGTATATGGGGTGGTGGTAGTTCAAACGGTGGAGATAGTTCCAACAGTGGTTGGACTTCCTACTTGAATTCACCTATTGATAGATTTGTGAAAAATAGAAAAGGATGTGGAAATCCACACACACTTGTCTTTCAGGCCCAGCCCACAAGGGATTTCCAAATCGTTAGCGGCGGGTCTTTCTTCTTCTGGGCGAGCTACGGAGCTACTTTTTGTTTCTTTCATTCCATCTATCTCTGTATGCTTGGGTGAATGCCATAAGCGGATTTATATGCCCCGGTTCCCAGGGTTAGGGTATTCCCTATGTTGAGCCTACTCAGATCAGAACAAAACTTTTGGTAGCTATGGTTCATACTCCTTTGCTCTTGCATCACTGTATTTACTCATACCAACTAATTTCAACTTTGAAGGATGCAATTGAAACTCCAGTGACGCAACAGGTATGTTTTAAACCTGTTTCTTTAACTGGTTTGCTGTTGTAGCTTGCTCTATGTTGATCTAAATTTCAATTGAATAAACAGTTATGTTCTCATGTCATGCACATTACAAGTGTTGTTAGTGTAATGTAGTTTCCCGCACTTATATTTTGTCTATGTTGCTTTGCCTTAAACAGATATGATTTGAACTGTCTCTATCTTGATTTGGCAACATAAACTAGAATGATATCGACCATATAGTGACCATAGTACATAGATATATGTTTGTCTCATGTTGTTATCCTATCCACCTTACTACTAAACTGCTTTATCAAAATTAGTTTCATATACAACATGGTAAACCTGTGATTTGTCTACTTGTTTCTCTTTTAGAATGCAGGCAAAATATTGGAGAAGAGTACCAGTGGTAAAGGAAGTAATGCAGATAAGGTTCAAGATAGTGAGACATCCCTGTTGGTCTCCAAGAAAGCTGATAAAAACTATCTTGAAGACAGTGAGACAATCCCAAAGTCCTATCTTCATGTAGTGTTCGAGTTACTGGCCACTACTGCTGACACAAGCTCTTCGAACTCTCTGCCTGAATCAGATCGGCTTCTTGAGTCTCAAATTCAAGTTGAAAGACATCGATTAGATGTGCCGCGACACGAAGATGAAGGACTATGGAAGTCCCTGCAGAATTCAGATGCATACTTTCTGGTGCAACAACAAGTGTTGGAGGATTTAAGTGCCAAACAAGAGAAAGCTAATAAGCTTGCCAAGCGTCTTGTCAGCATGGTGGGTATCTAGGATATCACTTCTTGAGCTCTTCTGAAGTGGTTTCAGTTCTAGACTTGTTTTGCTACAGCGTTTATTTGCATTGGTGGCCAATTTAGATGCCCAGTGTATGTAATATGTTGCTTTGTTCACTATATTTGCTCTGGTGGCGAACCTTGATGCCCAGTGGATGTAATATTTGTAATAGCCGTAATAGCCTAGCGTAAGTTGCTTGCTTATTTACTTCCTTATTGTCTTGTTTATGTTTTTGCTTATAGTCACTGCAGTTCATTTTGGGCGGCTACCTTTTTATTTAAAACTAGGCCACAATAACCATGGGCAACATACGAACCATTGTAACTATGGTCCTGCTACCTGTAGTTACCATGGGCCTCCTACGGGCCTTAGGATCCATGGGCCTTCTATGGTCTATAGAATCAGTGGGCCTTATACAGATCGTATGATTGATTGGTCAAACATGGGTCGTACTATTCGTGGACCAATAGTGGTCCGCAATGTGGGTCGTAAACGGTCTAGAATGGGAATCATCTGTTTATGGGCAGACGATAATGGGTTGTTAATAGGCCGGTATGTATAACGGGCTTAATTCTATCGACAGGCATAATGGGTCATTAATGGGCCGTATTAGATGACGCCATGAAAATGGCCCACTAGATTAACGGTCCACAAACGGGCCGACTATAACCACGGGCTAAATTTGGCCCATCTGCGGAACAGGCTAGGAACGGACTATAAGTAATTGTATGCTGGAAATGAGCCTAAGAGTAAATAGCCCCTTAGAAGGCTGAAAGGTAACACGGGCTGGAAACGACCCAATGGAATAATGGGCCGTCGATGGGTATAAATCTATTTACTGTTAATTATGGGCAAGTTTCACCACGGGCCATTAAAGGGCCCTAATTTACAAAGGGCATCATATGGGCCGAAAGACGTCATGGGCCATACATGGGCTGTAAGTTACAACTAGCTGGAATCATATGGAATGGCCCATATAACGGTACTGGGGATAATTCGGATAGTCCATAATGGGCCGTGAGTTAGCGGCCTGTAAATGGGCTATATGCGAACAGGTTGTTAATAGGCTTTTGTGGCCCAGCCCGCTACCTTTTGACCAAGTCAAACAGGCCGACCTTTTGCCAAAATGGGCCATTGTTGGGCCTAGCCACATGTCGACATATCATGGGCACGACCCGCCCATTGGATGGATGCCATCTGTCCAAACGGGAAGCTGACACGTGTTCCCTTCGGCCAATGAGAATTTTAGACGTGGAAAATCGCCATTGGTCGTTGCTGTTAATGGGTTATTGGATCCAAAACCGGACCCGATAGCATAAAGGCGACCTTTTACGGTGGATGCCATGTGTAGGTTACCCTTGATGAAAGCACTTCCATGACGCGCCATTTATCGTCATGGAAGTGGATACTTCGATGATGATAATTTGAGTGTCCACTTCCATGACGATAATTCGAGTGTTGTCATGGAACACTTCTACGGCAGAACAGGTATGACTATCTTGATTCTGTCATAAAATCGTCATGGATGTACATACATGACAGAAAATGTGACCTACGGTGACAAACACGTATCATCACGGAACTGTTTTTTTGTAGTGCAGATAGCTCCTCAGAGGAGGATTCAGAGACAGATGACCAGTCCTATTTTCCCCCTGAGGTATATTCTCAAACTTGGCAGGGTTATATTACTCATATCATGCATATGTTGTCTTGAATTGCTTAGTTTTTACATCATATACACAATATTTAATGCAATCTGCTTAGTTTCGACATCATATATGTGATTGCCATCTGCTTACTTTCTTAGTATATAAATCATATATTTGAATTATATCATGCGATCATGTTTACATAGACAACATGTATCTGAATTATGCCATGCCAACCCATTTAATAAAGACATCATATAGTTATATCATCTCATCTTGCTTACATAGTCATCATATTTTGAATTATGTCATTCTATCCGTGAATTATATCATGCCATCATGTTTCCATATACGGCATGTATGTGAATTATGGCATGCCAACCTATTTAATAAAGACATCATATAGTTATATCATGTCATCCTCTTTACATAGTCATCATATTTTTTATTATGTCATTCTACCCTGTTTAGTTAGCCATCATATATGTGTAATTGTGTCATACTATCATGTTTAGTTAGCCATCATATATTTGAAATTGTGTCATGCTAAGATATTTGGTTAGACAACATAAATCTGAATTACTTCATGCCCTCTTTTATTCCCCACTATCCATTGCACTTGTCTATCATACAATGTATGTGCATTCAATTACTTTTCTTGTTTATCATCCATTTGAATTAGAGGGAGTGCTGGCAGTATCTAAGGGAGTAAAATCATGGTCTTCCGAAAATATAGTGCTACCCGTTGATGCAGATAGAACCACGGTTGTACTTGCCCAAGAACCAGCCCCACCACACATAACCCAGACTCTCGCAGATTGTACCCCTACACAATTGGACAGAGAACCATCTACACCCCTTCTAACCCCAACCCCAATAGATACTAAACAGTTCCAGTTAACACAGTGATACGTCCCCAACGTATCTATAATTTATGAAGTATTCATGCCATGAATATAATATTTTTACATGATTTTGGTATGATTTGATTAGAACTAACCCGGATTGATGTTGTTTTCAGCAGAACTAACGTGGTGTTATTTTTGTGCAGAAATAAAAGTTCTCGGAATGCGCTGAAAATCAACAGAGAATATTTTTGGAAAATATAAAAAATACTGGAACCAAAAGCTACTGGAGGGGAGTCTTGAGGCCACCATGAGGGTGGGGCGAGCCCCCCCCCCCAGGGCGCGCCCCTATCTCGTGGACTCCCCGTGGGCCCCCTTGACGTGAAACCGATGCCAACCTTTCCTATAAATCCTAAAAACCCCAGAACAGAAGAGAGATTAGAAAATCCACCGCCGCAAGCCTCTGTAGCCATGAGAAATCAATCTAGGACCTCTCTGGCACCCTACCGGAGGGGGCCATCATCACCGGAGGCCATGGGGGAGGATCTAGGAGGGGCCATCATCGCCATGAAGGCCAAGGACCAGAGGAAGAACCTCTCCCCATCCAGGGGGGGCATGGAAGAGGAAGCACAAGGGGGTGATCCTATCCTCCTCTCTCTCGGTGGCGCCGGAGTGCCATCGGGAGGGGAATCATCGCCGCGGTGATCGTCTTCATCAGCATCACCATCATCATCACCATCCTCATCTCTTTTACGCGGTCCACTCTCCCGCACCCCGCTGTAATCACCTACTTGAACATGGTGCTTTATGCCACATATTATGATCCAATGATGTGTTGCCATCCTATGATGTTTTGAGTAGATTTCCATTGTCTTTGGGTTGATTTATGATCTAGATTGGTTTGATTTGCATCTTTTATTTTGGTGCTGTCCTATTGTGCCTTCTGTACCGCGCACGCGTGAGGGATTCCCGTTGTAGGCTGTTGCAATACGTTCATGATTCACTTATAGTGGGTTGCTTGAGTGACAGAAGCATAAACCCGAGTAAGGGGGTTGTTGCGTATGGGATAAAGGGGACTTGATATGTTAATGCTATGGTTGGGTTTTACCTTAATGATATTTAGTAGTTGCGGATGCTTGCTAGAGTTCCAAGCATAAGTGCATATGATCCAAGTAGAAAAACTATGTTAGCTTATGCCTCTCCCTCATATGAAATTGCAATGACGACTACCGATCTTGTTAACAATTGCCTAGGACAATAATGCACACCGACCCATCATTATTCCACACTCTCTATTTATAATACTTAAGTAATATATTCTAACTTTATGATAACAACACCTACTTTTACATTTTATCTCTTCGATATCATGCAAAGTTATCCTCTTCATACCCACAACGTAGTTTTACTTCTCGTTTCTAGTTGGAAGCAAACGTTCGGTGTACGTAGAGTCATATCAGTGGCAGATAGGACTTGAGAGAATATTGATCTTACCTTTAGCTCCTTGTGGGTTCGACACTCCATACTTATCACTTCCACCTTTGGAAATTGCTATGATTGTTCCTTGCACTTGGGGATTATCAAGCTCGTTTCTGGCGCCGTTGCCGAGGAGCGTGGGGTTCATATTCTCGTGTGTGCTTGTTTGCTTTCTTCACTAAGTAGTTTTTGTTTTCCCTTTTTGCTTAGTTGTTGGCGAAACATACAAAAGAATTAAAAATGAGAATACAAATAAAATTACTTGCCTCCTATGCCTAAAAAGTTTTTTCAAAAATAGAAGTGATTGGAAAATTATGCATTGGAGAAGTGAGGGTCGACCTTGAACATTTGTGTTCATGCTCATGGAAACAATGTAGAGTTTTTCAAAGTTTCTCCGAAAATAATTATCCCCTTGTATATATCCATTTTATTATAAAAATAATGTGCCAATTTTGGTTTTATGATGATTAGATTGCTTGTTTACTATGTGCAGTGCAAAAACAGAAACTTTGGCTATAGCGCATGAATTACATTTTTTTTACTGGAAAGTCAAACAGGTCTGAAACTTTTTGCACGGTACTTCTATACAATTTGTTTAAATCTTCCTATGCTTTTTAGAGTTTTTGGAGTTACATAAGTATACAAAGTTTCTAGATTACTACAGACTGTCATGTTTTTGACAGATTCTGTTTTCTATGCGTTGTTCACTTATTTTGATAAATATATGGGTAGTATCAGGGGGTATGAACCAGGGTGAAGTTGGAATAAAGTATATATAATGCTAATATGAAATTGGAATGAGTTTACAACAGTACCTAAAGGTAGTGATTTGCTTTATTATACTAAAGGATCTCACATAGTTTTTGTTAAGTTTTGTGTCGATGAAGTGTTCAAAGAACGAGGAGTTACCGATATGAGAAGAATAAAGAGAGGCAATAGTTCAAGCTTGGGGATTCCCAAGGCACCCCAAGTAAATATTTCAAGGAAACTCAAGCATCTAATCTTGGGGATGCCCAGATTGGCATCCCATCTTTCTTCTTCAACAATTATCGATATACCTCGGATTTTTGTTTTGTTCACATGATTTGTGTCCTTTGTTTTATTTTTATTTTTCTTTAAGAATCATGCTAGTATTAGCTAGACCTTCATTGATTTATAGAATTCATGATGTGCTTCACTTATATCTTTTGAGTATGACCTTATAGAATGCTCTTTGTGCTTCACTTAAATCTTTGAGTATGGTTTTATAGAATGCTTCGTGTGCTTCACTTATATATTTTGAGCTTCTATATTGGTTAGTCTATATTAATTGTAGAATGCTCCATGAACTTCACTTATATCTTTTGGATTATGAATAAGACTATCATCAAAAGTGGGTTTGGAAGAATGTCAACTTTAGGAAGTAATGATCCCACTATTTTGGAGGGTGTTGAATCTTAATGTGATATTTATGAAAGTGGATTTGGAGAGGTCTTGACTTTAGTTAGTAATGATTCCACTATTTCGAAAGAGGTTTCAATTGATTATGAGAGTAAAGTTACTATCTATGATGATTATAGTGATGACATATATACTATAAAGAATAATGTTAACCATGAAACTCGTCATCATGATTTTAATTTTCAATTGGATTATGACTCACATGATAGTTATTTTGTTGGGTTTGTTCCCACTATTCCGAATGAGAAATTTTTTGCTCATGTGGAGAGTAGTAAATTTTTTATGCTAGTAGATCATGAAAACAATGCTTTGTGTGATGGTTATATTGTTGAATTCATTCATGATGCTACTGAAAATTATTATGAGGGAGGAATATATGCTTGTTGGAATTGCAATAATATCATGTTTCCTCTCTATGTGCTTAATGTTTTGAAGTTATGCTTGTTTTGCCTTCCTATGCTAGTTGATTCTTTTTCCCATACATTGTTTGCTCACAAAATCCCTATTCATAGGAAGTGGGTTAGATTTAAATTTGCCAGTCATATGCTTCATGATGCTCCCGTTATGTTTTCATTCTTATCTTTCATATGAGCATCATTGAAATCATCATGCCTAGATAAAAGGCATTAAAGAAAAGCGCTTGTTGGGAGACAACCCAATATTTATCCTTATTGTTTTTGTGTGTTCACATGATTAAGCTATTGTAGTAATCATGTTTTATAGCTTTTTGTTTCAATAAAGTGCCAAGTAAGACCTTTGGGATGGCTTATGGTAATAGTTGATTTGATCTTGCTGAAAAACAAAAACTTTTGCACTTACAAAGCAATTTTCGTAATTCACAGATGCATGAGTTTAAGTTGATTCTTTTTGCAGAAGATTAATAAACAAATTTATTAGGACTTCCTAATTTCTCAGGATTTTTGGAGTAGCATAAGTAAGGTTGCTGTTCAGATCATTACAGACTGTTCTGTTTCTAGCATATTCTGTTTTCAGTGCATAGTTCGCTTGTTTTCTAGTTTCTATGGCTTATCTTGCTCAATATAAATTGTAGAAATGATATGGTAAAGTACGAATTTTGTGAGAATAATTATGAATCTTGTCTTTGACAGTACCAAAGAGAATGATTTACTCTTTATCATACTAACCCATCTCACGAAGTTCCGTTAAGTTTTGTGTGAATGAAGTTTTCAAGTTTTGGGTGAGATGTCGATATGAGGAGAATAAGGAGTGGAAAGACCCTAAGCTTGGGGATGGCCAAGGCACTCCAATGTAATATTAAAGGAATACTCAAGCACCTAAGCTTGGGGATGCCCCGGAAGGCATCCCCTCTTTTGTCTTCAAAACTATCGGTATACCTTACTCGGAGCTATATTTTTATTCGTCAGACGATATGTGTTTTGCTTGGAGTGTATTATCAATTTTACTTGCTGTTTGAATAAAATCATTGGATCTGAAATCTTGAATTAAAGAGAATCGTCCCATGGCTAGTTAATTATTTGACTACTCATTGTCCTTCACTTCTATCATTTTGGAGTAGTTTGACATTTACTCACGTGCTTCACGTATATCCTATGAGTAAATGGTTGAATGAATTGAATATCATAAATCTGAATTTATATATGTTTCATATCCTTAGACCATGGGGAGTAATGACTTCACAGATAATAAGTATAGGTGGTAAATTTATTGAAAGTTTAGCAAACACAATATTGGTCACTTGAACAATTCATGAAAGAATATTGAGGGAAGAGAGATTTCACATATAAATATACTATCTTGGACACCCTTTGCAATTGTGAGCACTCATTAAAATATGACATGCTAAAAAGTTGATGTTGGACAAGGAAGACAACTTAATGGGTTATATTTTTTTATATCCGAATAGAAGATATATTGTCTTGGATAATCCAACATGTTGAACTTGCCTTTTCCTCTCATGCAATACAAATTCTTTGCACCAAGTAGAGATACTGCTTGTGCTTCAAAACATCCCTTAAACCAGTTTTGCCATGAGAGTCCACCATACCTACCTACGGATTGAGTAAGATCCTTTAAGTAAGTTGTAATCGGTGCAAGCAATAAAAATTGCTCTCTAAATATGTATGATCTATTAGTGTGAAGAAAATAAGCTTTATACTAACCTGTGATAGGGAAGAAATAAAAGTGACAGACTGCATAATAAAGGTCTTATCACAAGCGGCAATATAAAATGACGTTCTTTTGCATTAAGATTTTGTGCGTCCAGCCATAAAAGCGCATGACAACCTCTACTTCCCTCTGTGAAGGGCATATCTTTTACTTTTATCTTCTACCCTTATACAAGAGTCATGGTGATCATCACCTCTCCTTTTTACACTTTTTCCTTTGGCAAACACTTTGTGTTTGAGCGATCCGGATATATATATATATATATCCACTTAGATGTAGGTTTTCATAAAGTATTATTGTTGACATTACCCTTGAGGTAAAAGGTTGGGAGGCGAAACTATAAGCCCCTATCTTTCTTTGTGTCTGATTAAAACTTTGAACACATAAATATCACGTGAGTGTTAGCAATTGTGAAAGATTAAATGATAGTTGAGTATGTGGAGTTTGCTAAATCAAAGCTCTTACATAGACCCTTCCTGAAAATAAGATGAATTGCATTTGTTTGATGACTAATAGCATAGTTTGTTAGTTTTCAAGAAATTTTATGATCTATACTTTATCATGTGAATAGCTTGTTACTTGATCATGAGAAGTTCTATGAGTTGAGCTACTGCTATGATATATAATGATGCTAGTAAAGGTGATTGAAATTATCATTGATCAAACTTGTGCACTTGCTAGCATTCACACTTTATAAATTATTTCTTTTGTCATTTACCTACTCGAGGACGAGCAGGAATTAAGCTTGGGGATGCCGATACGTCTCCAACTTATCTATAATTTATGAAGTACTCATGCCATGTTTATAATATTTTTACATGATTTTGGTATGATTTGATTAGAACTAACCCGGATTGATGATGTTTTCGGCACAACTACCCTGGTGTTGTTTTTGTGCAGAAATAAAGGTCTCGGAATGAGCTGAAAATCAACGGAGAATATTTTTGGAAAATAAAAAAAAATACTGGAACAAAAACCTACAAGAAGGGAGTCCCGAGGCCACCATGAGGGTGCCCCCCCCAGGGCGTGCCCCCCTATCTCATGGACTCCTCGTGGGCCCCCTTGACGTGAAACCAACACCAACCCTTCCTATAAATCCTAAAAAAACCATAACAGAAGAGAGATCAGAAGTTCCACCGCCGCAAGCCTCTGTAGCCACGAGAAATCAATCTAGGCCCTCTTTGGCACCCTGTCGGAGGGGGGCCATCATCACCGGAGGCCATGGGGGAGGATCTCGGAGGGGCCATCATCACCATGAAGGCCAAGGAACAGAGGGAGAACCTCTCCACATCCAGGAGGAGGCCATGGATGAGGAAGAACAAGGGGGAGAACCTCTCCTCCTCTCTCTCGGTGGCGCCGAAGTGCCATCGGGAGGGGAATCATCGTCGCGGTGATCGTCTTCATCAACATCACCATCCTTATCTCTTTTACGCGGTCCACTCTCCCGCACCCCGTTGTAATCACCTACTTGAACATGGTGCTTTATGCCACATATTATGATCCAATGATGTGTTGCCATCCTATGATTTTTTGAGTAGATTTCCTTTGTCCTTGGGTTGATTGATGATCTAGATTGGTTTGAGTTGCATGTTTTATTTTGGTGTTGTCCTATTGTGCCTTCCGTGCTGTGTACACATGAGGGATTACCTCTGTAGGGTGTTGCAATACGTTCATGATTCACTTATAGTGGGTTGCTTGAGTGACAGAAGCATAAACCCGAGTAAGAGGGTGATGCGTCTCCAACGTATCTATAATTTTTTTTATTGTTCCATGCTATTATATTACCCGTTTAGGATGCTATTATATTACCCATTTAGAAGCATAAACCCGAGTAAGAGGGCGCCCCCCACACTCGTGGGCCCCTCATGGCTCCCCCGACGGACTTTTTTCGCCTATATATACCTCCGTACCCCAAAAACATCCAAGAGCACCAAGAAACCCTATTTCCACCGCCGCAACCTTCTGTACCCCGTGAGATCCCATCTTGGAGCCTTTTCCGGCACTTCGCTGGAGGGGGAATCGATCACGGAGGGCTTCTACATCATCGCCAAGGCCTCTCCGGCGAGTTGTGAGTAGTTTACCACATACCTTCGGGTCCATAGTTATTAGCTAGATGACTTCTTCTCTCTTTTTGAATCTCAATACAATGTTCTCCTCGATCTTCTTGGAGATCTATTCGATGTATCTCTTTTTGCGGTGTGTTTGTCAAGATCCGATGAATTGTGGGTTTATGATCAAGTTTATCTATGAGAAATATTGGAATCTCATCTGAATTATTTTATGTATGATTGGTTATATTTGCAAGTCTCTTAGAATTATCAGTTTGGTTTGGCCTACTAGATTGATCTTTCTAGCAATGGGAGAAGTGCTTAGCTTTGGGTTCAATCTTGCGGTGTCCTTTCCCAGTGACAGCAAGGGTAGAAAGGCACGTATTGTATTGTTGCCATCGAGGATAAAAAGATGGGGGTTTATATCATATTGCTTGAGTTTATCCCTCTGCATCATGTCATCTTGCCTAATTTGTTACTCTATTCTTATGAACTTAATATTCTAGATGCATGTTGGATAGCGGTCGATGTGTGGAGTAATAGTAGTAGATTTAGAATCTTTTTGGTCTACTTGTCGCGGACGTGATGCCTATATACATGATCATGCCTAGATATTCTCATAACTGTGCACTTTTCTATAAATCGCTCGACAGTAATTTGTTCACCCACTGTTATACTTATGCTATCTTGAGAGATGCCACTAGTGAAACCTATGGCCCCCGGGTCTATCTTCCATCATATAAGTTTCCGATCTACTTTATTTTGCATCTTTACTTTCCAATCTATATCATAAATATACCAAAAATATTTATCTTATCTTATTATCTCCATCAGATCTCACTTTCGCAAGAGGCCGTGAAGGGATTGACAACCCCTTTATCGCGTTGGTTGCGAGGTTCTTGTTTGTTTGTGTAGGTATGAGGGACTTGCGTGTAGCCTCCTACTGGATTGATACCTTGGTTCTCAAAAACTGAGGGAAATACTTACGCTACTTTGCTGCATCACCCTTTCCTCTTCAAGGGAAAACCAACACAGTGCTCAAGAGGTAGCAAGGATTTCTGGCGCCGTTGCCGGGGAGGTCTTCGCACAGGTCAAGACATACCAAGTACCCATCACAAATTCTTATCCCTCGCATTACATTATTTGCCATTTGCCTCTCATTTTCCTCTCCCCCACTTCACCCTTGCCGTTTTCTTTGCCCCTCTTCCGTTCGATCTTGTGTCTCCATGTGCCTTCTTTTTGCTTGCATCTTCGCTTGCTAAAAGTTTATGGATCCTCATCCACTTGCTAATCTTTTCAAGAGTTCCAATTATGATGAACCAATTGCTAGTGAGTTGAGTGCACTAGATTATCTTATGAGGTTTTGCTTGAAATCCGTGAATCTGAAAATTGTGATGAAGTGCTTTATGAAGAGATTCATGATAGCTCCTTGAATAAAAAGCATGATTCCAATGATTTTACTATAAATTCTATTGATGTCAATTGTGATAATAATATGCAAAACCCTAAGCTTGGGGATGCTAGTTTTGCTTTGACTACTATTTGTTGCAATGATCATGATTGGGGTGATTCTTCTTATGATCTTGAATATTTATTTAAGCCCCGTGATGAATATGATATTGATAATAGAGTTTGCAATATTATTGAAAGTGGGTTTGGAAGAGTGTCAACTTTAGATCCCACATATTTGGAGAATGTTCAATCTTATGAATTTTCTGATAAAAGTGGGGTTGGAGAGGTCATGACTTCAGTTAGCGTTAATCCCACTATTTTGGAAGAGTGTCAACTTCGCATGCATGTGGATCGTGTTGAAAATATTTTATGTGATAGCTATTTTGTTGATTTTTCTTATGATCCCACATGTAATTATTATGATAGAGGAAAATATGGTTGTAGAAATTTTCATGTTACTAAATTACCTCTTGTTATGTTGAGATTGCTATTGTTTCTTTCCGCTTCCTTGCATATGCTAGTTTTTGCTTGGTACGATAATTTGTTTGCCTATAAGATTCCTATGCATAGGAAGTATGTTAGACTTAGATGTGTTTGTCACGTGTTTCATGATGCTCTCTTTGCGCTTCAATTCTTGTCTTTCATGTGAGCATCATCGAAATCTCAATGCCTAGCTAGGGGCATTAAACGATAGTGCTTGTTGGAGGCAACCCAATTTTATTTTTGTTCCTTGCTTTTTGCTTCTGTTTAGTAATAAATAAATCATCTAGATTCTGTTTAGATGTGGTTTTGTGTTTTAATTAGTGTTTGTGCCAAGTAGAACCTATAGGATAACCTACGATGATAGTTAATTTGATCTTGCTGAAAAACAGAAACTTTTACGCGCATGAAAATAATTTTAATAAATCACAGAAACGTGATTTTTCATTATTTTCGAACTAGATCAATATACAAATTGCCTAGGAGTTACTATTTTGGTTGGATTTTTAGAGTTCCAGAAGTATTCGAAAGTTACAGATTGCTACAGACTGTTTTGTTTTCGACAGATTCTGTTTTTCGTGTGTTGTTTGCTTATTTTGATGAATCTATGGCTAGTATCGGGCGGTATGAACCATAGAGAAGTTGGAATACAGTAGGTTTAACACCAATATAAATAAATAATGAGTTCATTACAGTACCTTAAGTGGTGGTTTTTCTTTCTTGCACTAACGGAGCTTATGAGATTTCCTGTTGAGTTTTGTGTTGTGAAGTTTTCAAGTTTTGGGTAAAGATTTGATGGACTAAGGAATAAGGAGTGGCAAGAGCCTAAGCTTGGGGATACCCATGGCAGCCCAAGATAATTCAAGGACAACCAAAAGCCTAAGCTTGGGGATGCCCCGGAAGGCATCCCCTCTTTCGTCTTCGTCTATCGGTAACTTTACTTGGAGCTATATTTTTATTCACCACATGATATGTGTTTTGCTTGGAGCGTCTTGTATGATATGAGTCTTTGATTTTTAGTTTACCACAATCATCCTTGCTGTACACACCTTTTGGGAGAGACACACATGATTCGGAATTTATTAGAATACTCTATGTGCTTCACTTATATCTTCTGAGCTAGACAATTTTGCTCGAGTGCTTCACTTATATCTTTTTAGAGCACGGCGGTGGTTTTATTTTGTAGAAATTATTGATCTCTCATGCTTCACTTATATTATTTTGAGAGTCTTTTAGAACAGCATGGTATTTGCTAAGGTTATAAATTTGGTCCTAATATGATGGACATCCATGTTGGGTATAATAAAAACTATCATGGAAAGTGCATTGGATACTATGAGAAATTTGATACTTGATGATTGTTTTGAGATATGAGGATAGTGATATTAGAGTCATGCTAGTTGGGTAGTTGTGAATTTTAAGAATACTTGTGTTGAAGTTTGTGATTCCCGTAGCATGCAAGTATGGTGAACCATTATGTGATGAAGTTGGAGCATGATTTATTTATTGATTGTCTTCCTCATGAGTGGCGGTCAGGGACGAGCGATGGTATTTTCCTACCAATCTATCCCCCTAGGAGCATGCACGCAGTACTTTGTTTTGATAACTTGTAGATTTTTTCAATAAGTATATGAGTTCTTTATGACTAATGTTGAGTCCATGGATTATACGCACTCTCACCCTTCCACCATTGCTAGCCTCTCTTGTGCCGCGCAACTTTCGCCGGTACCATACACCCACCATATACCTTCCTCAAAACAGCCACCATACCTACCTATTATGGCATTTCCATAGCCATTCCGAGATATATTTCCATGCAACTTTCCACCGTTACATTTATTATGACACGCTCCATCATTGCCATATTGCTTTTGCATGATCATGTAGTTGACATCGTATTTGTGGCAAGACCACCTTGATAATTCTTTCATACATGTCACTCTTGATTCATTGCATATCCCGGTACACCGCCGGAGGCATTTACATAGAGTCATATTGAGTTGTAATTCTTGAGTTGTAAGTAAATAAAAGTGTGATGATCTTCATTATTAGAGCATTGTCCCAAGTGAGGTAAGGATGATGGAGACTATGATTCCCCCACAAGTCGGGATGAGACTCTGGACTTTATGAAAACTAAAAGAGGCCGAAGAAGCCCAAATAAAAAAGAGAGGCCAAAGAAGCCCACCAAAAAATGTGAGAGAAAATGAGAGAAGGGACAATGTTACTATCCTTTTTCCACACTTGTGCTTCAAAGTAGCCCCATGATCTTCATGATAGAGAGTCTCCTATGTTGTGACTTTCATATACTAGTGGGAATTTTTCATTATAGAACTTAGCTTGTATATTCCAATCATGGGATTCCTCAAAATGCCCTAGGTATTCGTGAGCAAGCGAGTTGGATGCACACCCACTAGTTTCTTTTGTTGAGCTTTCATACACTTATAGCTCTAGTGCATCCGTTGCATGGCAATCCCTACTCACTCACATTGATATCTATTAATGGGCATCTCCATAGCCCGTTGATACGCCTAGTTGATGTGAGACTATCTTCTCCTTTTTTGTCTTCTCCACAACCACCATTCTATTCCACATATAGTGCTATGTCAATGGCTCACGCTCATGTATTGCGTGAAAGTTGAAGAAGTTTGAGAATACTAAAGTATGAAACAATTGCTTGGCTTGTCATTGGGGTTATGCATGATTAATTACTTTGTGTGATGAAGATAGAGCATAACCAAACTATTTGATTTTGTAGGGATAGCTTTCTTTAGCCATGTTATTTTGAGAAGACATGATTGCCTTGTTAGTATGCTTGACGTATTATTACTCTTATGTCAATATGAACTTTTATCTTGAATCATTTGGATCTGAACATTCATACCACAATAAAGAAAATTACATAGAGAATTATGCTAGCTAGCATTCCACATCAAAAATTCTGTTTTTATCATTTACCTACTCGAGGACAAGTAGGAATTAAGCTTGGGGATGCTTGATACTCTCCAACGTATCTATAATTTTTTATTGTTCTGTGCTATTATATTACCCGTTTTGGATATTTATGGGCTTTACTATACACTTTTATATCATTTTGGGGACTAACCTACTAATCGGAGGCCCAGCCCGAATTGCTGTTTTTTTTGCCTATTTCAGTGTTTCGAAGAAAAAGAATATCAAACGGAGTCCAAACGGAATGAAACCTTTGGGAGAAATCTTTTTGGAACAAACGCAATCCAGGAGACTTCGAGTGGAGGTCAAGAAACACACGAGGAAGCCACAAGGTAGGAGGGCGCGCCCTAGGGGGGTGGGCACGCCCCCACCCTCGTGGGCCCCTCGTGGCTCCCATGACCGACTTCTTTCGCCTATATATACCTCCGTACCCCCAAACATCCAAGAGCACCACGAAACCCTATTTCCACCGCCGCAACCTTCTGTACCCGTGAGATCCCATCTTGGAGCCTTTTTGGGCGCTTCACCGGACGGGGAATCGATCACGGAGGGCTTCTACATCATCGCCAAGGCCTCTCCGATGAGTTGTGAGTAGTTTACCAGAGACCTTCGGTCCATAGTTATTAGCTGGATGGCTTCTTCTCTGTCTTTGAATCTCAATACAATGTTCTCCTCGATCTGCTTGGAGATCTATTCGATGTAACTCTTTTTGCGGTGTGTTTGTCGAGATCCGATGAATTGTGAGTTTATGATCAAGTTTATCTATGAGAAATTTTTGAATCTCCTCTGAATTCTTTTATGTATGATTGGTTATCTTTGCAAGTCTCTTGAAATTACCAGTTTGGTTTGGCCTACTAGATTGATCTTTCTTGCAATGGGAGAAGTGCTTAGCTTTGGGTTCAATCTTGCGGTGTCCTTTCCCAGTGGCAGCAGGGGCAGCAAGGCATGTATTGTATTGTTGCCAACGGGGATAAAAAGATGGGGTTTATATCATATTGCTTGATTTATCCCTCTACATCATGTCATCTTGCCTAATGCGTTACTCTGTTCTTATGAACTTAATACTCTAGATGCATGCTGGATAGCGGTCGATGTGTGGAGTAATAGTAGTAGATGCAGAATCGCTTCGGTCTACTTGTCGCGGACGTGATACCTATATACATGATCATGCCTAGATATTCTCATAACTATGCACTTTTCTATAAATTGCTCGACAGTAATTTGTTCACCCACTGTAATACTTATGTTATCTTGAGATAAGCCACTAGTGAAACCTATGGCCCCCGGGTCTATGTTCCATCATATAAGTTTCTGATCTACTTTATTTTGCATCTTTACTTTCCAATCTATATCATAAAAAGACCAAAAATATTTATCTTATCTTATTATCTCTATCAGATCTCACTTTCGCAAGTGGCCGTGAAGGGATTGACAACCCCTTTATCGCGTTGGTTGTGAGGTTCTTGTTTGTTTGTGTAGGTACGAGGGACTTGCGTGTAGCCTCCTACTGGATTGATACCTTGGTTCTCAAAAACTAAGGGAAATACTTATGCTACTTTGCTACATCACCCTTTCCTCTTCAAGGGAAAACCAACGCAGTGCTCAAGAGGTAGCAGGGGGTTGTTGCATATGGGATAAAGGGGACTTGATATGTTAATGCAATTGTTGGGTTTTACCTTAATGATCTTTAGTAGTTGCGGATGCTTGCTAGAGTTCCAAGCACAAGTGCATATGATCCAAGTAGAGAAAGTATGTTAGCTTATGCCTCTCCCTCATATGAAATTGCAATGACGACTACCGATCTTGTTAACAATTGCCTAGGACAATTCCACACATCGACCCATCATTATTCCACACTCTCTATTTATAATACTTAAGTAATATATTCTAACTTTATGATAACAACACCTATTTTTATATTTTATCTCTCTGATATCATCCAAAGTTATCCTCTTCATACCCATAACGTAGTTTTACTTCTCGTTTCTAGTTGGAAGCAAACGTTCGGTGTACATAGAGTCGTATCAGTGGCAGATAGGACTTGAGAGAATATTGAACTTACCTTTAGCTCCTTGTGGGTTCGACACTCCATACTTATCACTTCCACCTTTGGAAATTGCTATGATGATTCCTTGCACTTGGGGATTATCACACAACACTGTCTCCACCACAGAGTACCCAAACACGAGCAGCTAGTTAGGCAACTACAGTGCCCAAAGCACGAGGAACACCACTCTGAACCCCAACTCAACGCTTAAAGCAGAAGAAGAATTGTTCTCAGTTCAGGTTCCGTAGCTATGGTTCATACTCCTTTGCTCTTGCATCACTGTCTTTACTCACAGGAACTAATATCAAATTTGAAGGATACAATTGAAACTCCAATGGCGCAACATGTATGTTTTAAACCTGTTTCTTTAACTGGTTTGCTGTTGTAACTAGCTCTATGTTGATTTCAGTTTCAATTGTATAAACAATTATGTTCTCATGTCATCACATTACAAGTGTTGTTAGTGTTGTGTGGTTTTCCAGACTTATATTCTATCTATGTTTCTTTGTCTTAAACACATATGATTTGAACTGTGTCTTTATCTTGATTTGGCAACATAAACAAGAATGATATAGACCATACAGTGAACATAGTACATAGATATATGTTTGTATCATGCTATTATCATGTCCACTTAACTACTGAACTGGTTTACCAAAATGAGTTTCATATACAAGGTGTTAAACCTGTGAGAATGCCGACAAAATATTGGAGAGGAGCACCCCATTATGCAATGGTAAAGAAAGTAATGCAGATAAGGTTCAAGATAGTGAGACATCCCTCCTCCAAGAAAGCTGATAAAAACTATCTTGAAGATAGTGAGACAACCACAAGAGGGCCGACTGTAACCACGGTGTGAATTTGGCCCATCGGCCGAATAGGCGAGTAACAGACCATAAGTAATCAACTGCTGGAAATTAGCCCAATAATAAATGGGCCCTTAGAATGCCGAAATATAACATGGGCTGGAAACAGCCCAACTGAATAATGGGCCTCTAATGGGCATAAAGTAATATATTGTTCATTATGGGCCAATTTCACCACGGGCCGTTAAAGGGCCCAGAGTTACAAAGAGCCTCGTATGGGCCTATCATGGGCCATACATGGGCCGAAAGTTACAACGGGCTGGAATCATATTGGATGGCTCACATGACGCTACTAGGCCTAATTCAGATAGGCCATAATGGGCCATGAGTTAGCGGGCTGTAAATGGGCTATATGCGAACAAGCCATTAACAGGCTTTCCGTGGGTTGGCCCACTACCTGTTGACTAAGTCAAATGGGTCGGCCCGCTAACTTTTTACCAAGTCAAACGGGCCAGCCTTTTAACCTAAATGGGCCACTATTGTTCCGAGCCATGTGTCGACGTATCATAGGCGCGTCCCGTCCATTCGCTGGATGACATATGTCCCGACGCAGAGCTGACACGTGGTTCCTTCGGCCAATGAGAATTTTACACGTGGAAATCGCAATTGGTCGTTGCTGTTGATGGGTTAGCTGGTCCAAAACTAGACTCGATAGCTTAATGACGACCCGTTATGGTGGATGCTACATGTCGGTTACCCTTAACGAAAACACTTCAATGATGCACCATTTATTGTCATGGAAATGGATACTTCTGTGATGATAATTTAAGTATTGTCATGGAACACTTCTACGATAGCATAGGTATGACTATCTTGATTTTATCATAAAATCGTCATGGATGTACATGCATGATAGAAAATGTGACCTACTATAATAAACACGTATCATCACGGGAGCGTTTCTTTAGTGTACAACATCCAGTAGAGCACGTGGGTGAGGTCGACCAAAACTTTGGGATCCCCTAGCATGGTTCATAGTCGATCTACCAGCGCGGCCGCTGCCTAGAGGCCACAGGCCAGGGTTGGTGGTGGAAGCATAGCGGGCTCCGACATTGGTTCTTTAAAGTCGGCTCCTTGCACCTGACCTCGGCTGACGAGGTCATTGAGGAGGTTCTATGGTTGGAGACGTGGCCGACGCAGTCGCTCTAGTGTCATCGTCTTGTTCCAAGTGGCTTCAGCGCGGAGGCCTCCAATGCCTTTTGCTAAAGCACGAGCTATGCGTTAAGCTAGGAGACGTGTATGGCTTCGAGCGTTCTCAACATAGGGTCGGTGACGCTGATGCGGGTTGTGAGATAGTTCAGGGCATACCCTATTATTGGGGGTAGCGTTGATGTGGTGCCCCGCGGGAGCGCAGTCGTCATGGTGGGGCCTACTGATGAACTCACAGGGAGCCCTATGCTGACTTCTGGTTGGGGTGTCAACACGGGGTCTACCTGCGGCTGAGTCATGGACAGTGTCATCCCTGCTGAGGGAGTCCTGGATTAAGGGGTCCTCGGACAGCCGGACTGTTGGACTATGAAGATATAAGATTGAAGACTTCGTCCCGTGTCCGGATGTGACTCTCCTTTGCGTGGAAGGCAAGCTTGGATATTCGGATATGTAGATTTCCTTCTCTATAACCGACTCTATGTAACCCTAGCCCTCTCCGGTGTCTATATAAACCGGAGGGTTTAGTCCGTAGGACAAGAACAGTCATAATCATAGGCTACCTTGTAGGGTTTAGCCTCTATGATCTCGTGGTAGATCAACTCTTATAATACTCATATCATCAATATCAATCAAGCAGGAAGTTGGGTATTACCTCCATCGAGAGGGCCCGAACCTGGGTAAAACATCGTGTCCCCTGCCTCCTGTGACCATTAGCCTTAGACGCACAGTTCGGGACACCCTACCCGAGATCCGCCGGTTTTGACACCGACATTGGTGCTTTCATTGAGAGTTCCACTGTGTCGTCGCTGTAAGGCTTGATGGATCGTTCGATCATCATCAACGATGCGGTACAGGGGGAGGTTTTCTTTCCCGGACAGATCTTCGTATTCGGTGGCTTCGTACTTTGGGCCAACTCGCTTGGCCATCTGGAGCAGATCGATAGCTACACCCCTGGCCATCAGGTCAGGTTTGGAAGCTTAAACTATACCGCCGACATCCGTGGAGACTTGATCTTCGATGGATTAGAGCCCAGGACAGGTGCACCGAACAGTCACGACGGGCATGACTTTGATCTGCCATCGGACAGTATTCGGGTGATCGCGCCTGCGGGGGCGCCGGGAATCAATTCGGGGCAGATTGTGCCTTTCGAGGGTGGGTGGATGGACCCCGCCACGAAAGCCGCACACTCATTGGCGTTGGAGCCAAACACTGATTCCACCTCCTGTTAGAGTGGTGTCATCGGACCCTCGGACTCGTCTCCGGCTACAGGATCCGAACCGCGTGTGTCCGTGCCTATTGAATCCGATTGGGCACCCATCATGGAGTTCACCGCCGCGGATATCTTTCAGCACTCGCCCTTGTGTGACGTGCTAAACTCATTAAGGTCTCTTTCCTTGTTAGGAGATTCTTGGCCAAACTATACGGCTTGAGTGGGGAGCAGACGACGAAGAAATTCGTCCCCCACCCACCACCCACTTCATAGCCACTGTCGATGACTTAACCGACGTGCTTGACTTCGACTCCGAAGACATCGATGGTATGGACGACGATGCTGGAGAAGAACAGGAACCACCGCCTATAGGGCGCTGGACAACTACCTCATCATATGATATTTATATGGTGGACACCCCCAAAGAAAACAAAGGCGACGAGGCAACAGAAGGTAACCCCTTGGAGAAACAATCTAGACACCGGCGTCATCAGCGCCACTCCAAGCCCCGCCATAGTAAAAATAATGATACCGGCACAAGAGATAACAATCCGGATTGTGTCGACGACGAAGACAATCCCGCCCAGCCAGGCTTCGAGCAGACCGAGCAAGAGGATGGGTAAGCTAGCGCTAAAGAACAGGCAACTAATGGAGAATCAGATGATGATAATTACATGCCTCTCTCCGAAGACGAAGTGAGCCTTGGTGACGAAGAATTCATCGTGCCTGAGGATCCCGTCGAGCAGGAGCGCTTCAAATGCCAGCTTATAGCCACTGCAAAAGGCCTGAAGAAAAAGCAGCAATAGCTTCAAGTTGATCAAGATCTGTTAACTGATAGATGGACCGAGGTCCTGGCTGCCGAGGAATACGGACTCGAGTGCCCTAGCAAAAGCTACCCAAAGCGTAGGATGCTACCTCAACTCGAGGAGGAGGCTTTAAACCCCACACTACAAGCGCATGATGCGGCTGACCGACCACTCCGTGGCCGAGACAAAGCGGCATACCAGCCCAAAGTCTAGACCACACCCCGTCGCCAATCAAACAATAATACTAAGGCCTGGGGCTACACGAAGGACCCGCGAGATGTATTGGAAAACAAAGAAGGACAGTCAAGATCAATCTACGGATCACGGGGGCACGCCCCAACGCGTGACAAGGATCGTCACAACGGATACACTAGCAAATCCGGCCGGGCCGAATACAATGAAGCCCGGCAGAGAGGCACCGCACATCCCCTATGCTTCAGTGATGAAGTAATGGATCATGAATTCCCGGAAGGGTTTAAACCCGTGAACATTGAATCATACGTGTTGGGTTTCGTAGTAATTTCAAAAAAATTCCTACGCACACGCAAGATCATGTGATGCATAGCAACAAGGGGGAGAGTGTTGTCTACGTACCCAACGCAGACCGACTGCGGAAGCGATGACACGACGTAGAGGAAGTAGTCGTACGTCTTCACGATCCAACCGATCAAGCACCGAAACTACGGCACCTCCGAGTTCGAGCACACGTTCAGCTCGATGACGATCCCTGGACTCCGATCCAGCAAAGTGTCGGGGAAGAGTTCCGTCAGCACGACGGCATGGTGACGATCTTGATGAACTACAGCAGCAAGGCTTCGCCTAAACTCCGCTACAGTATTATCGAGGAATATGGTGGCAGGGGGCACCGCACACGGCTAAGGAATAGATCACGTGGATCAACTTGTGTGTTCTAGGGTGTCCCCTGCCTCCGTATATAAAGGAGCCAAGGGGGAGGGCTGGCCGGCCAAGGAGGGGAGGCGCAGGAGAGTCCTACTCCCTCTGGGAGTAGGATTCCCCCCCCCAATCCTAGTCCAACTAGGATTCCTCAGAGGGGAAAGAGGGAGAGGGGTGGCCGGCCACCTCTCCTAGTCCTAATAGGACTAGGGGAGGGGGGAGGTGCGCATCCCCCTTGGGCTGCCCCTTTCTCCTTTCCACTAAGGCCCATGAAGGCCCATATGGCTCCCAGGGGGTTCCGGTAACCTCCCGGTAACCCGGTAAAATCCCGATTTCACCCGGAACACTTCCGATGTCCAAACATAGGCTTCCAATATATCAATCTTTACGTCTCGACCATTTCGAGACTCCTCGTCATGTCCGTGATCACATCCGGGACTCCGAACAACCTTCGGTACATCAAAATGCATAAACTCATAATGTAACTGTCATCGTAACCTTAAGCGTGCGGACCCTACGGGTTCGAGAACAATGTAGACATGACCAAGACACGTCTCCGGTCAATAACCAATAGCGGGACCTGGATGCCCATATTGGCTCCTACATATTCTACGAAGATCTTTATCGGTCAGACCGCATAACAACATACGTTGTTCCCTTTGTCATCGGTACGTTACTTGCCCGAGATTCGATCGTCGGTATCCAATACCTAGCTCAATCTCGTTACCGGCAAGTCTCTTTACTCGTTCCGTAATACATCATCTCACAACTAACATATTAGTTGTAATGCTTGCAAGGCTTATGTGATGTGCATTACCAAGTGGGCCCAGAGATACCTCTCCGACAATCGGAGTGACAAATCCTAATCTCGAAATACGCCAATCCAACATCTACCTTTGGAGACACCTGTAATGCTCCTTTATAATCACCCAGTTACGTTGTGACGTTTGGTAGCACCCAAAGTGTTCCTCCGGTAAACGGGAGTTGCATAATCTCATAGTCATAGGAACATGTATAAGTCATGAAGAAAGCAATAGCAACATACTAAACGATCGGGTGCTAAGCTAATGGAACGGGTCATGTCAATCAGATCATTCAACTAATGATGTGACCTCGTTAATCAAATAACAACTCTTTGTTCATGGTCAGGAAACATGACCATCTTTGATTAACGAGCTAGTCAAGTAGAGGCATACTAGTGACACTTTGTTTGTCTATGTATTCACACATGTATTATGTTTCCGGTTAATACAATTCTAGCATGAATAATAAACATTTATCATGATTATAAGGAAATAAATAATAACTTTATTATTGCCTCTAGGGCATATTTCCTTCAGTCTCCCACTTGCACTAGAGTCAATAATCTAGATTACACTGTAATGAATCTAACACCCATGGAGCCTTGGTGCTGATCATGTTTTGCTCGTGGAAGAGGCTTAGTCAGCGGGTCTGCAACATTCAGATCCGTATGTATCTTGCAAATCTCTATGTCTCCCACCTGGACTAGATCCCGGATGGAGTTGAAGCGTCTCTTGATGTGTTTGGTCCTTTTGTGAAATCTGGATTCCTTTGCCAAGGCAATTGCACCAGTATTGTCACAAAAGATTTTCATTGGACCCGATGCATTAGGTATGACACCTAGATCGGATATGAACTCCTTCATCCAGACTCCTTCGTTCGCTGCTTCCGAAGCAGCTATGTACTCCGCTTCACATGTAGATCCTGCTACAACGCATTTTTTAGAACTGCACCAACTGACAGCTCCACCGTTTAATGTAAACACATATCCGGTTTGCGATTTAGAATCGTCCGGATCAGTGTCAAAGCTTGCATCAACGTAACCTTTTACGGTGAGCTCTTTGTCACCTCCATATACGAGAAACATATCCTTAGTCCTTTTCAGGTATTTCAGGATGTTCTTGACCGCTGTCCAGTGATCCACTCCAGGATTACTTTGGTACCTCCCTGCTAAACTTATAGCAAGGCACACATCAGGTCTGGTACATAGCATTGCATACATGATAGATCCTATGGCTGATGCATAGGGAACATCTTTCATATTCTCTCTATCTTCTGCAGTGGTCGGGCATTGAGTCTTACTCAACTTCACACCTTGTAACACAGGCAAGAACCCTTTCTTTGCTTGATCCATTTTGAACTTCTTCAAAATTTTGTCAAGGTATGTGCTTTGTGAAAGTCCAATTAAGCGTCTTGATCTATCTCTATAGATCTTAATGCCTAATATGTAAGCAGCTTCACCGAGGTCTTTCATTGAAAAACTTTTATTCAAGTATCCCTTTATGCTATCCAGAAATTCTATATCATTTCCAATCAGCAATGTGTCATCCACATATAATATCAGAAATGCTACAGAGCTCCCACTCACTTTCTTGTAAATACAGGCTTCTCCGAAAGTCTGTATAAAACCAAATGCTTTGATCACACTATCAAAACGTTTATTCCAACTCCGAGAGGCTTGCACCAGTCCATAAATGGATCGCTGGAGCTTGCACACTTTGTTAGCTCCCTTTGGATCGACAAAACCTTCCGGTTGCATCATATACAACTCTTCTTCCAGAAATCCATTCAGCAATGCAGTTTTGACATCCATCTGCCAAATTTCATAATCATAAAATGCGGCAATCGCTAACATGATTCGGACGGACTTAAGCATCGCTACGTGTGAGAAGGTCTCATCGTAGTCAATCCCTTGAACTTGCCGAAAACCTTTTGCGACAAGTCAAGCTTTGTAGACAGTAGCATTACCATCAGCGTCAGTCTTCTTCTTAAAGATCCATTTATTCTCAATTGCTTGCCGATCATCGGGCAAGTCAACCAAAGTCCATACTTTGTTCTCATACATGGATCCCATCTCAGATTTCATGGCTTCAAGCCACTTTGCGGAATCTGGGCTCACCATTGCTTCTTCATAGTTCGTAGGTTCATCATGATCTAGTAGCATGACTTCCAGAACAGGATTATCGTACCACTCTGGCGCGGATCTTACTCTGGTTGATCTACGAGGTTCAGTAGTATCTTGATCTGAAGTTTCCTGATCATTATCATTGGCTTCCTCACTAACTGGTGTAGGTGTCACTGAAATAGTTTTCTGTGATGAACTACTTTCCAGTAAGGGAGCAGGTACAGTTACCTCGTCAAGTTCTACTTTCCTCCCACTCACTTCTTTCGAGAGAAACTCCTTCTCTAGAAAGGATCCATTCTTAGCAACGAATGTCTTGCCTTCGGATCTGTGATAGAAGGTGTACCCAACAGTTTCCTTTGGGTATCCTATGAAGACACACTTCTCCGATTTGGGTTCGAGCTTATCAGGTTGAAGCTTTTTCACATAAGCATCGCAGCCCCAAACTTTAAGAAACGACAACTTTGGTTTCTTGCCAAACCACAGTTTATAAGGCGTCGTCTCAACGGATTTTGATGGTGCCCTATTTAACGTGAATACGGCCGTCTTTAGAGCATAACCCCAAAACGATAGCGGTAAATCAGTAAGAGACATCATAGATCGTACCATATCCAGTAAAGTACGATTACAACGTTCGGACACACCATTACGCTGTGGTGTTCCAGGTGGCGTGAGTTGCGAAACTATTCCACAATTTTTCAAATGTACACCAAACTCGTAACTCAAATATTCTCCTCCACGATCAGATCGTAGAAACTTTATTTTCTTGTTACGATGATTTTCAACTTCACTCTGAAATTCTTTGAAATTTTCAAATGTTTCAGACTTATGGTTCATTAAGTAGATATACCCATATCTGCTTAAATCATCTGTGAAGGTGAGAAAATAACGATATCCGCCACGAGCCTCAATATTCATCGGACCACATACATCGGTATGGATGATTTCCAACAAATCTGTTGCTCTCTCCATAGTACCGGAGAACGGTGTTTTAGTCATCTTGCCCATGAGGCACGGTTCGCAAGTACCAAGTGATTCATAATCAAGTGGTTCCAAAAGTCCATCAGTATGGAGTTTCTTCATGCGCTTTATACCGATATGACCTAAACGACAGTGCCACAAATAAGTTGCACTTTCATTATCAACTCAGCATCTTTTGGCTTCAACATTATGAATATGTGTATTACTACTATCGAGATTCAATAAGAATAGACCACTCTTCAAGGGTGCATGACCATAAAAGATATTATTCATATAAATAGAACAACCATTATTCTCTGATTTAAATGAATAACCGTCTCGCATTAAACAAGATCCAGATATAATGTTCATGCTCAACGCTGGCACCAAATAACAATTATTTAGGTCTAATATTAATCCCGAAGGTAGATGTAGAGGTAGCGTGCCGACCGCGATCACATCGACTTTGGAACCGTTTCCCACGCGCATCGTCACCTCGTCCTTTGCCAGTGCCTGCTTATTCCGTAGTCCCTGTTTCGAGTTGCAAATATTAGCAACAGAACCAGTATCAAATACCCAGGTGCTACTGCGAGCTCTAGTAAGGTACACATCAATAACATGTATATCACATATACCTTTGTTCACCTTGCCATCCTTCTTATCCGCCAAATACTTGGGGCAGTTCCGCTTCCAGTGACCAGTCTGCTTGCAGTAGAAGCACTCAGTTTCAGGCTTAGGTCCAGACTTGGGTTTCTTCTCCTGAGCAGCAACTTGCTTGCCGTTCTTCTTGAAGTTCCCCTTCTTCTTCCCTTTGCCCTTTTTCTTGAAACTAGTGGTTTTGTTAACCATCAACACTTGATGCTCCTTTTTGATTTCTACCTCCGCAGCTTTCAGCATTGCGAAGAGCTCGGGAATAGTCTTGTTCATCCCTTGCATATTATAGTTCATCACGAAGCTCTTGTAGCTTGGTGGCAGTGATTGGAGAATTCTGTCAATGACGCAATCATCCGGAAGATTAACTCCCAATTGAATCAAGTGATTATTATACCCAGACATTTTGAGTATATGCTCACTAACAGAACTGTTCTCCTCCATCTTGCAGCTATAGAACTTATTGGAGACTTCATATCTCTCAATTCGGGCATTTGCTTGAAATATTAACTTCAACTCCTGGAACATCTCATATGCTCCATGACGTTCAAAACGTCGTTGAAGTCCCGATTCTAAGCCGTAAAGCATGGCACACTGAACTATCGAGTAGTCATCAGCTTTGCTCTGCCAGACGTTCATAACATCTGGTGTTGCTCCAGCAGCAGGCCTGGCACCCAGCGGTGCTTCCAGGACGTAATTCTTCTGTGCAGCAATGAGGATAATCCTCAAGTTACGGACCCAGTCCGTGTAATTGCTACCATCATCTTTCAACTTTGCTTTCTCAAGGAACGCATTAAAATTCAACGGAACAACAGCACGAGCCATCTATCTACAATCAACATAAACAAGCAAGATACTAACAGGTACTAAGTTCATGATAAATTTAAGTTCAATTAATCATATTACTTAAGAACTCCCACTTAGATAGACATCCCTCTAATCTTCTAAGTGATTACGTGATCCAAATCAACTAAACCATAACCGATCATCACGTGAGATGGAGTAGCTTTCAATGGTGAACATCGTTTATGTTGATCATATCTACTATATGATTCACGCTCGACCTTTCGGTCTCCGTGTTCCGAGGCCATATCTGCATATGCTAGGCTCGTCAAGTTTAACCTGAGTATTCTGCGTGTGCAAAACTGGCTTGCACCTGTTGTAGATGGACGTAGAGCTTATCACACCCGATCATCACGTGGTGTCTGGGCACGACGAACTTTGGCAACGGCGCATACTCAGGGAGAGCACTTCTTGATAATTTAGTGAGAGATCATCTTATAATGCTACCGTCAATCAAAGCAAGATAAGATGCATAAAAAGATAAACATCACATGCAATCAATATAAGTGATATGATATGGCCATCATCATCTTGTGCTTGTGATCTCCATCTCCGAAGCACCGTCATGATCACCATCGTCACCGGCGCAACACCTTGATCTCCATCGTAGCATCGTTGTCGTCTCGCCAATCTTATGCTTCCACGACTATCACTACCGTTTAGTAATAAAGTAAAGCATTACATCGCGATTGCATTGCATACAATAAAGCGACAACCATATGGCTCCTGCCAGTTGCCGATAACTTGGTTACAAAACATGATCATCTCATACAATAAAATTCAGCATCATGCCTTGACCATATCACATCACAACATGCCCTGCAAAAACAAGTTAGACGTCCTCTACTTTGTTGTTGCAAGTTTTACGTGGCTGCTACGGGCTTAAGTAAGAACCAATCTCACCTACGCATCAAAACCACAACGATAGTTTGTCAAATAGACTCCGTTTTAACCTTCGCAAGGACCGGGCGTAGCCATACTTGGTTCAACTAAAGTTGGAGAGACAGTCGCTCGCAAGCCATCTATGTGCAAAGCACGTCGAGGGAACCGGTCTCGCGTAAGCGTACGCGTAAGGTTGGTCCGGGTCGTCTCGTCCAACAATACCGCCGAACCAAAGTATGACATGTTGGTAGGCTGTATGACTTGTATCGTCCACAACTCACTTGTGTTCTACTCGTGCATATAACATCAACATAAATAACCTGGGCTCGGATGCCACTGTTGGGTTTCGTAGTAATTTCAAAAAAATTCCTACGCACACGCAAGATCATGTGATGCATAGCAACGAGGGGGAGAGTGTTGTCTATGTACCCAATGCAGACCGACTGCGGAAGCGATGACACGACGTAGAGGAAGTAGTCGTACGTCTTCACGATCCAACCGATCAAGCACCGAAACTACGGCACCTCCGAGTTCGAGCACACGTTCAGCTCGATGACGATCCCCGGACTCCGATCCAGCAAAGTGTCGGGGAAGAGTTCCGTCAGCACGACGGCGTGGTGACAATCTTGATGAACTACAGCAGCAGGGCTTCGCCTAAACTCCGCTACAGTATTATCGAGGAATATGGTGGCAGGGGGCACCGCACACGACTAAGGAATAGATCACGTGGATCAACTTGTGTGTTCTAGGGTGTCCCCTGCCTCCGTATATAAAGGAGCCAAGGGGGAGGGCTGGCCGGCCAAGGAGGGGAGGCGCAGGAGAGTCCTACTCCCTCTGGGAGTAGGATTCCCCCCCCCCCCCCAATCCTAGTCCAACTAGGATTCCTCGGAGGGGAAAGAGGGAGAGGGGTGGCCGGCCACCTCTCCTAGTCCTAATAGGACTAGGGGAGGGGGGAGGTGCGCAGCCCCCTTGGGCTGCCCCTTTCTCCTTTCCACTAAGGCCCATGAAGGCCCATATGGCTCCCGGGGGGTTCCGGTAACCTCCCGGTAACCCGGTAAAATCCCGATTTCACCCGAAACACTTCCGATGTCCAAACATAGGCTTCCAATATATCAATCTTTACGTCTCGACCATTTCGAGACTCCTCGTCATGTCCGTGATCACATCCGGGACTCCGAACAACCTTCGGTACATCAAAATGCATAAACTCATAATGTAATTGTCATCGTAACCTTAAGCGTGCGGACCCTACGGGTTCGAGAACAATGTAGACATGACCGAGACACGTCTCCGGTCAATAACCAATAGCGGGACCTGGATGCCCATATTGGGTCCTACATATTCTACGAAGATCTTTATCGGTCAGATCGCATAACAACATACGTTGTTCCCTTTGTCATCGGTACGTTACTTGCCCGAGATTCGATCGTCGGTATCCAATACCTAGCTCAATCTCGTTACCGGCAAGTCTCTTTACTCGTTCCGTAATACATCATCTCACAACTAACATATTAGTTGTAATGCTTGCAAGGCTTATGTGATGTGCATTACCGAGAGGGCCCAGAGATACCTCTCCGACAATCGGAGTGACAAATCCTAATCTCGAAATACGCCAACCCAACATCTACCTTTGGAGACACCTGTAATGCTCCTTTATAATCACCCAGTTACGTTGTGACATTTGGTAGCACCCAAAGTGTTCCTCCGGTAAACGGGAGTTGCATAATCTCATAGTCATAGGAACATGTATAAGTCATGAAGAAAGCAATAGCAACATACTAAACGATCGGGTGCTAAGCTAATGGAATGGGTCATGTCAATCAGATCATTCAACTAATGATGTGACCTCGTTAATCAAATAACAACTCTTTGTTCATGGTCAGGAAACATGACCATCTTTGATTAACGAGCTAGTCAAGTAGAGGCATACTAGTGACACTTTGTTTGTCTATGTATTCACACATGTATTATGTTTCCGGTTAATACAATTCTAGCATGAATAATAAACATTTATCATTATTATAAGGAAATAAATAATAACTTTATTATTGCCTCTAGGGCATATTTCCTTCAATACGATGGTACCACAGACCCCGCGGTATGGATAGAAGATTTTTTCCTCCACATTCACATGTCCCGCGGAGATGATCTACACGCCATCAAGTACCTCCCACTAAAACTAAAGGGACCGGCTCGGCATTGGCTGAATAGCTTGCCGGCAAACTACATCGGGAGTTGGGAGAACCTGGCAGACGCATTTCTTGACAACTTCCAGGGCACTTATGTGCGACCACCGGATGCTGATGATCTAAGTCACATAACTCAGCAGCCCGGAGAGTCAGCCAGGAAATTTTGGACCCGGTTCCTAACAAAAAAGAATCAAATTGTCGACTGTCCGGATGCCGAAGCCCTAGCAGCCTTTAAGCATAACATCCATGATGAGTGGCTTGCCCGACATCTCGGCCAGGAAAAGCCAAAGTCCATTGCAGCCCTCACAACACTCATGACCCGCTTTTGCGCGGGCGAGGATAGTTGGTTGGCTCGTAGCAACAATACAGCAAGCAATCATGGCACATCGAAAGCCAAGGATAGCAACGACAAACCACGGCGCAACAAACACAAGCGCCGCAAAAACGGTGATAGTACCAAAGACATGTCAGTCAATGCCGGATTCAGTGGCTCCAAGTTCGGTCAGCGGAAGAAGCCATTCAACAAAAACAATTCAGGCCCGTCCAGTTTGGACCGCATACTCGACCGTCCATGCCAAATTCATGGCACCCTAGGAACACCAGCCAACCACACGAATAGAGAGTGCTGGGTCTTCAGACAAGCCGGCAGGTCGGATGCTTAAAACAAGGGGAAGGGGTCTCACAACGATGACGACAAGGAGCCCTGATCACCGAATACAGGAGGACAGAAGAAATCCCCCCCTCCCAGGTGAAAACAGTGAATATGATATGCGCAAGCCACAGCCCCAAGTGGAAATGTGCACTAAGGAAGTCTATAAAATCGACCCAAAGTTTAACCCATGGTCCTCTTGCCCGATCACTTTCGATCATAGGGACCATCCTACCAATATCCATCCTGGCAGTACGGCCGCACTGGTCCTCGACCCCATCATTAACGGATTCCACCTCACACAAGTCCTTATGGACGGAGGTAGCAGCCTGAACCTGCTATACCAGGATACAGTGTGCAAAATGGGCATCAACCCCTCAAGGATTAAGCCCACAAAAACCACCTTCAATGGTGTCATACCAAGTGTAGAGGCCTGTTGCATGGGCTCAATCACACTGGAAGTGGTCTTCGGATCTCCGGACAATCACCGTACCGAAGACTTAGTCTTCAACATCGTCCCCTTCTGGAGTGACCATCAGGCACTGCTCGGACAAACCGCGTTTGCTCGGTTCAACGCGGTGCCACATTATGCCTACCGTAAATTAAAGACGCCTGGTCCACGCGGTGTCATCGCGGTTGATGGCAAGTAAGAACTCCCCCACACTACCGAATAGTCTACCACTGCTTTAATAGCAAGAACAACGGATGGCACCTTCCAGCCAAACCTCAAGTCGAAGACCAACCTCCCGGACACCATCAAAGGAGTCCGAACTACTGCGAGGAAGGATAGCCCGGCTCGCCCGGAGCTTAATTAAAAGCACTCCGGAAAAAGATAATACAAGCCACATACAATGGCTCAACCTCCAGGCGGCGCAAAACCATTTCTTGCATTTTCCTTGCAGGTTCACCTTTACGTAGGCCAGGATGGATGGCGTGGAAACAGTTCGAGCGTGTAAGGGAATCTATAGATATTCCCCTCTACCATCATCCGGCTATACCCCGGATCCAAACATAATTTCCCCACGCCTGGTATCAGCGGGTTCCGCAATCATATTTCCTTTTATCACATCATTTTGTACTTATACGCATTAACATATCATTCAAATACAACATGTGGATTTATGTGATGTCCATCTACTGCTATTTCTTATTTACAATTCTTTTGTTAAAAGGCGGTTGCTTATCGCGATATGCCTTAATATGCCAGGGGCTTCATCATGCCCATACTACGGCAAAAAAGTCCGAACACCTTCACGGTAGTTCGGCACCCCGAACTTATAGCATTATATGCATCAGCTCCGAATCATGTCTTGGGTCAATAGTTGGGTTTGCCCGGCTCCTATGTTTTGGTAACTTGCGTTCCACTATATCGGCTAAGGTAGCACTGGGAGAACTACTGCGATTGTGTCCAGGTTCTTCTGGACGAGCACCTCAGTAGAGAAAGACAAAAACTGACTGTCGTGATGTAGCGAGAGCTGGTCAGCTGTTCGAGAGGTTCTAAAATCTTTAAGGATTTCTTCCGCATAATGCCATAACAAATGCAGCATGCGACGGATCATCCTTTTCTGATCAGGCGCTTATAGAGCCCCTCGTGCAGTCTTCCGAACACCAGGGGCTGCGCCTACCTTCCTCGAAAAACCTCCTATGGCTATGTGAGAGTGATAAAGCCCTATAGTATGATTGCCTAGTTCGTTGTGCTGAACACCTCCTTTAGGGACCCAAAACTGGGATAAAGAGTGCTCAGGTTTATCCCGAACACCCCTGTACTCACTACGTGGGGGAGGAAGACGACGACTGGCCGACTCTCAGGATTAATATATAAAACGGCCGCACAGGAGGAAAAACTTTCAAACAACAAGCAATAGATGATAAGAATGATCTTGTTCAAATATTACAAAGGACGAACATGACTATATTCATGGAAATATAATGTCCTTGGTGCATTGCTCCGCCGCAAGGCGGGCTCCTTTCAAGACACCTTCATAATACAGTTTGGGCTTGCGGTGCTCCTTCCCCTCCGGCGGTCCCTCGGTCATTAGCTTTTCTGCATCCATCTTCCCCCAATGCACCTTGGCACGGGCGAAGGCCATTCGCGCACCTTCTATGCAGACCGACCGCTTGATGACTTCGAGTCGAGGGCAGGCACTTACAAGCCGCTTCACGAGCCTGAAGTAGCTACTCGGAATCGGCTTAGTAGGCCACAGCCGGATAATTAAATCCTTCATGGCTAACTCGGCCGCCTTATGCAACTCGATCAGCTGCTTCAGCTGATCGGAGAAAGGCACAGGATAATTCGGTGCCAGATACTGCATCCAGAAGAGCTTATCCGCAGTATTCCCCCCTTTAGCTCGGTAGAATTGGGCGGCATCAGATATGCTGGGCGGCAGCTCCGCAAATACCCATGTATACACAATAACTCAAGTTATCAAATTTGATTTTCTCATATACCCGCTTTGAATAGGAAAAGCCTTACCAGCCGCAATCTTCCTAACCTCATGAATTTCCTTCAGGGCACCCTGGGTTTCCCCCTGAGCATCGCTGGCGGCTTGGCGAGCGTGGGAGAGTTCAGATTCTTTCCCTGATAAACTCTACTCCAAGGACTCGCATTTTTCCACGGCCTCCTGAAGCTCTCGCTCAGCTTCAATAACTCTGGCCTCGTGCTTCTCACGCAGTACCTGCTCTACGGCTGCTTTCTTCTTGGCTTCGGCCACAGCCTTCTTCAGGGCCTCAATTTCGGCCGCCGCCCCTAGAGCACATTATCAAAATATTTTAATCATGCACACTCATCCTTTCGTGCAACATAAACAAGGTTTTTGAATACCTTGGTTATCCTCTAGCTGTTTTTTCACTTGGGCAAGTTCTCCTTCGGCCAGCTCCAGACTATGCCTCAGTCCGGATACTTCCGCAGCATGCGAGGCGGCAGCCGCTACAGACGTCTGCTTATAAAAAAGTGATATATGTAATTAAAGCGAGTTCCTACGAACATATATTTGATCCTCTGTCCGGTGCATTCTTTCGCCAAACAGTGTATCAGGGGCTGCTATCTATACCATGACACTCTCCCAAAAAACTCATAAAACATACCTCAAAGCCTCTTATGAGCCTGATACAGGATTCATTCAGTCCACTCTTAGCGGACTAAATCTTCTCAATCACCGCACCCATGAGGGCACGGTGTTCATCAATGATGGAGGCACCCTTCAGCGCCGCCAATAAAGTATCCGACACAGAGGCGGCCGGTGGATCAGGTATACCTCCTCCAGTTGGCGGAGGCCGTCTGTTTGACTCGGGGACCTTATGGGTCTCTAGAATCGTGTTCGGCTGGGGTCCGGATTCAAGATGACCCCCGCCATCGACGCCCACGGGAGCTTTCTCTCTCGTGTGTTCGGCCCCTGAAGTATGGCCTCCTGGAGCCGCCTTTGTGACCTTTTCCCCTCTTCCATGGCCTATGTCCTTCTGGGATGAAACCTCAGCTTCATTCCTATGTTTGGAGGAGGAGGCCTTCGGGGGTCTTCCGCTCTCCATAGCGTCCGAACCCAGCAGATCTTCTGACGAGGATTGTTCGGCGCGGGGCTTCGTCGGACTGAAAAAAGCACGGCTCGGATTAGAATGTGATGCCCTGACAAGTCTGGACGCACGAGTGTGTTCGGATTCTATACTCACGAGTTCACCAGGGGCCAGGCCCTGGGATCCCACTCCGGGCTGCTGTCGGTGGCGCCGGTGGACTCCTCTTGTAGAGGAGTTTTTCCCCTCTTAGGTGGCTCGGCCTCCAAGGATGTGGAGGTCGTCCTTTTCTTTCATCCCCGCATGGGGGATTCATCTCCTTCCTCCTCCTCATCCTCTTCGGAGGAAGAATGGGCATTGGATTCTTTGGATCTTACGTCCGAAGCACCACGACGACGGAGGCCACCCCTGGTCTTCTTGGCCTCATTTTTCGGCCTTCTTCTTTGGTGCCTTGTAAGGCGCCGGGACCAGCATAATCGTCAGAAGTGGGCCGGTCGGTTCTTCTGGTAGCAGGGCCGGACAGTAGATCCGCCCCGCCTTCTTTGCCCAGCCCGAGGAAATTAGGGGGAAACACTTTAGCATTTTCTTAAGGAATATGCGAACGAAACATACGAGCTGTCAACAAGCGATCACTTACCGAACTTGCCGGGCGGGACAGTTGGTACCCGCAGTCCTCGGCGGAGTCCGGCCATGATTTTCCAGACTTGAAAAGCACCTTCTAGATGTCCTTATGCAAAGAGACAAAGAGCTCTGACAAAGTCTGGTGCTTGGCCGGGTCGAACTCCCATAGATTGCAAGCCCGGTGTTGACAAGGTAGAATCCGGCCAACTAACATCACCTGGACTACATTGACGAGCTTGATGTCCTTTTCTTCCATATCTTGGATGCACGTCTGGAGCTCCGATAGCTCGTCAGACGAAGCCCAGTCCAGGCCCTTCTTGGGCCAGGACGTAAGCCACATGGGGGCGTCGGATCTTAACTCTGGGGCGTGATACGTCTCCATCGTATCTATAATTTTTGATTGTTCCATGCCAATATTCTACAACTTTCATATACTTTTGGCAACTTTTTATACTATTTTTTGGGACTAACATATTGATCCAGTGCCCAGTGCCAGTTCCTGTCTGTTGCATGTTTTATGTTTCGCATAAACCCAATATCAAACAGAGTCCAAAGGGATAAAAATGGACGGAGAATTATTTTGGAATATTTGTGATTTTTGGGAGGAAGAATCAACGCGAAATGGTGCCCGAGGTGGCCACGAGAGTGGCCCACGCCACCACTCCTGGGGGGTGCCCTACCCTCTCGTGGGCCACCCGTAAGGCGGTTGATACCCTTCTTTGGCCGCAAGAAAGCTAATTTTTGGAAAACAATCTGGGCAAAGGTTTCAATCCAATCGAAGTTACGGATCTCTAGATATAAAGGAAACGGTGCCAGGGCAGAATTCCAGAACGCAGAAACAGAGAGATAGATCCAATCTCGGAGGGGCTCTCGCCCCTCCCACGCCATGGGAGCCAAGGACTAGAGGGGAAACCCTTCTCCCATCTAGGGAGGAGGTCAAGGAAGAAGAAGAAGAAGGGGGCCTCTCTCCCCCTTGCTTCCGGTGGCGCCGGAGCGCTGCCGGGGGCCATCATCATCGCGATCTACACCAACACCTCCACCATCTTCACCAACATCTCCATCACCTTCCCACGTCTATATTCAGCGGTTCACTCTCCCGCAACCCACTATACCCTCTACTTGAACATGGTGCTTTATGCTTCATATTATTATCCAATGGTGTGTTGCCATCCTATGATGTCTGAGTAGATTTTTGTTGTCCTATCGGTGATTGATGAATTGCTATGATTGGTTTGAGTTGCATGTTTTATTATTGGTGCTGTCCTATGGTGCCCTCCGTGTCGCGCAAGCGTGAGGGATTCCCGTTGTAGGGTGTTGCAATGCGTTCATGATTCGCTTATAGTGGGTTGCGTGAGTGACTGAAACACAAACCCGAGTAAGGGGATTGTTGCGTATGGGATAAAGGGGACTTGATACTTTAACGCTATGGCTGGGTTTTACCTTAATAAATCTTTAGTAGTTGCAGATGCTTGCTAGAGTTCCAATCATAAGTGCATATGATCCAAGTAGAGAAAGTATGTTAGCTTATGCATCTCCCTCAAATAGAATTGCAATAGTGATTACCGGTCTAGTAACATAGTCAATTGCTTAGGGACAATTTCACAACTCCTACCACCACTTTTCCACACTCGCTATATTTACTTTATGGCATCTTTATCTAAACAGCCCCTAGCTTTTATTTACGTTTTCTTTATTATCCTGCAAAGCTATCCAACAACACCTACAAAGTACTTCTAGTTTCATACTTGTTCTAGGTAAAGCGAACGTCAAGTGTGCGTAGAGTCGTATCAGTGGCCGATAGGACTTGAGAGAGTATTTGTTCTACCTTTGGCTCCTCGTTGGGTTCGACACTCTTACTTATCAAAAGAGGCTACAACTATCCCATATACTTGCGGGTTACCAGGGCGGTGGCTCATCCCTTGCCACGCGGCTCTGTGATGTAGAACCACTGCTGCTGCCACTCCTTGACAGAATCATTGAAAGCACCTATTGGCCATGTGACGTTGGGCATCTTGCTCACCATGTCACCTCCGCATTCGGCATGCTCGCCACTCACTACCTTGGGCTTCACATTAAAAACCTTCAGCCATAAGCCAAAGTGCGGGGGGACGCGGAGAAAGGCCTCACACACGACGATGAATGTCGAGATATTGAGGAAAGAATTGGGAGATAGATCATGAAAATCAATCCCATAATAGTACATGATGCCGCGAACAAATGGGTGGAGGGGAAACCCTAGCCCGCGGACAAAATGAGGGAGAAATACCACCTTCTCGTGGGGTTCCGGGGTGGGGACAATTTGTCCCGCTGTCGAAAGACGATGGCTGATTCTCTTGGCCAAATACCCTGCCCCCCGAAGCTTTTTGATGTCCTTCTCCCGGACGGTAGAGGCCATCCACTTGCCTCCTGCCTAGGATCCGGACATTTTTGGGAAACCTTTTTGATGGAGAAGGCGGACGCTTGAGCGCTAGGGCTTGAGCAAGAAGGGACGGATGCGCAGAGGAAGAAGGCGTGGGTGAAAGAGGGAATTCTTATCCCCTTATAAAGGCAGCAAAAATCCTGTGCCTCCCCACTTACCCATTAAAATCGCTTATTCCCCAAACGCCACGTTTGATGGCATGGTTGGGTTACCCACGTCTATATTCATGAGGATCTCGTGATAAGGGGACACGATCTCTGCTTCAATAAGACGTGCCGATAAAACCGCCTCGCGATATGTGCGGTGGCTGGTTGTGAAAAATGGCTCGAATAATGACCGGACCGTGGCGTATTGTCATGCTGTCAGCAGATCAGATTTGTGGAATATTGTACTCTCTACGGTGGGATGTGGTATTTGTTTTGCAGAGCCGGACACGATCTTTGTGTTCTAAATCTTCTATGGAGTATTCGGAGAAGGAACCCGCCTTGCAATGCCGAAGACAATCTGCGCGCCGGATTCATTGTCATTGAAGCCTGGTTCAGGGGCTACTGAGGGAGGCTTGGATTAAGGGGTCCTCGGACAGCCGGACTGTATACTTTGGCCGGACTGTTGGACTATGAAGATACAAGATTGAAGACTTCGTCCCGTGTATGGATGGGACTCTCCTTTGCATGGAAGGCAAGCTTGGATATTCGGATATGTAGATTTCCTTCTCTGTAACCGACTCTATGTAACCCTAGCCCTCTCCAGTGTCTATATAAACCGGAGAGTTTAGTCCGTAGGACAAGAACAATCATAATCATAGGCTAGCTTCTAGGGTTTAGCCTCTATGATCTCGTGGTAGATCAACTCTTGTAATACTCATATCATCAAGATCTATCAAGCAGGAAGTAGGGTATTACCTCCATCGAGAGGGCCCGAACCTGGGTAAAACATTGTGTCCCCTGCCTCTTGTTACCATTAGCCTTAGACGCACAGTTCGGGACCCCCTACCCGACATCCGCCGGTTTTGACAACGACACCTGCCACCAAAGGTCCCGAGGCCACGGGCTCCATAGACTTTGTCTTGCGTAGCGCGTTCGTAGTTGGTTCCATCATCATGACCTGGTGAATAGATATTGCCAGCGGGCTTCATATAGGGATGTCCCATGATCCGAGGAGGCCTCGGTCTCTAAGTTGGTGGACAACCCATCTGATCCCCAGAGGTTGGAGTACATGACCTCATGGAAGGAATGGAGGCCCATGTTCTCGTCCTTGTTAGTGAGGGAGATCGGTGTGCGACTTCTTTTGTTGCCTGAGATCAAAGTCATACTTGTCGCATCGATGTCTTTGTGTGTGGTTGAGTTGGTGACGAGGTAGTCTCCTGATGTGAGGCGGCAGACTCCGCTGACCATCGTGGATAGCTTGATTGCTGCTGCAGCCTTCGCTCCATGGATGGCGTGGAGGCAGCCTGCAGATCATATCTGGGTTGGTGGTGTGGTGTGCCCTCAGTCCGGGCGAGATTGTGATGAGACACTTTAAGAGATCCCACGGTGGAGGTCGGAAGGAAGGTTGATATCGGCCCAGCCCGCTGTCGGTGACAAAACCGGCGGATCTCGGGTAGGGGGACCCGAACTGTGCCTCTAAGGCTAATGGTAATAGGAGGCAGGGGACACGGTGTTTTACCTAGGTTCGGGCCCTCTCGATGGAGGTAATACCCTACTTCCTGTTTGAGTGATCTTGATGATATGAGTATTACAAGAGTTGATCTACCACGAGATCGTAGAGGCTAAACCCTAGAAGCTAGCCTATGATTATGATTGTTGTTGTCCTACGGACTAAACCCTCCGGCTTATATAGACACCGGGGAGGGCTAGGGTTACATAGAGTCGGTAACGGAGATGGAAATCTACATATCCGAATATCCAAGCTTGCCTTCCACGAAAAGGAGAGTCCCATCCGGACACGGGATGAAGTCTTCAATCTTGTATCTTCATAGTCCAACAGTCCGGCCAAAGTATATAGTCCGGCTGTCCGAGGACCCCTTAATCCTGGACTCCCTCAGTAGCCCCCGAACGAGGTTTCAATGACGATGAGTCCGGCAGGCAGATTATCTTCGGCATTGCAAGGCGGGTTCTTCTCCAAATCTCCCAGAGTATTGTTGCAACGAGCAGTGTCCGGCTCCTCATTAGTGACGCGCTCCTCGGCTTCTGTGCTTTAATAACGGCGGTCCCCACGTGTCGAGCGAATGCGAGAAGTTGAGGTAATTTTACATTTGCCACCCGAACCATGCGAGTAAATCATCTATAAAAGAGACGAGGATTCTCAGATCCAAATCACACCATCTCCTCCCAGCGAGTATTCACCAGAGCGCGCCCGAAAAAATCCATACCACCATGGCCGGTCGTCGCGGTTCCTCCTCTCGCTCCCGTAGCACTAGGCCAGGCGATTAAGAGAGATGTTCTGTTCCCCACAGCCGACTAGTAGAGTTGCATACCAAGGGGTTTCTCCCACCTGCTTACATGGTCCCCGTCCGAGCCGGACTAGCCACTTATAATGGCAGGGAGCAAGCGGAGAGTCTTCCAAACCCATCCAAGGGAGAGCGGGTATGCTTCGTCCCCTACTTGCTGAGAGGGCCCAGATTTCCAATCCATCCATTCCTCTGCGGGCTTCTGGAGTTCTATGGCCTCCAGCTGCATAACTTTACCCCAGCCTCCATACTGCATATCGCAGGCTACGTTGCCTTCTGCGAGCTGTTTCTGGGTTGCGAAGCTCATTTCGAGATGTGGAAGAGGCTATTCTGCCTCGTACCCCATACTTAGGAGGGGCCGGTATATCAAGTGGGTGGAGCCGAAATATGGCGCATCACCGGGACCGGATATCTATCCGGCACCCCGAAGAAGTCATCCGAAGACTGGCCCTCGGAGTGGTTCTACGTGGAGGACGTCCCTCTTCCGGACCCTGTTCAGAAGGGCCTTCCCGAGTTTATAAATGTCCCTCTTAAGAAACACCACAACTGGCGCGCCAGGAGCCCCCAGGAGGAAGATAACAGAGAGATCCTCTTCCTGATGGACAGGATAAATACACTGATCGAAGTTATGTCCATATGTATGGTGCGGGGAGTGCGGCCACTTCAATATCGGGGAAAACCCATGTGGCACTTCAATGGAGAAGGCGATGCCACCCACTGAGACTGCAAAGGTCGGGATTCTCCCGCCGCTTTGGCAAAGATACTGTCTGATTTGTTCAAAGGAGAAGAGGAGGAGTTCATCCATATCAAGCCACGGGATGGATTCTCCATGTACAACCCCCCAAGCTAGGTGAGTTGTTATCTTTTATTCCAGTCTTTCTCACATTTTTAGCGCAGATGTTTACTTCGTCGATTCATAGCAAAAACTGCGCAGAGCCATGAAGGACATTCACATCCCATCCCCTAAGCCAGAGGACCCCAACCGGGCTCTTGACCCCGGACTCAAAGAAGATCCGGACACATTCGTGGAGCTTGTCGATAGGACCTTTTATCAGTTAAGCTGCGATGGTGTGATGGTGGCCATCATAGCTGATTATTCTAGCCTACTCCCAGTATCCCAGGTAAGTAAAGCCAGAGTCCCAACCTCAAAAAAGGATTCCCTCTTTACAATTCACCCACCGCACATGTTATTGTGTCTTAGAGGGAAGGCCATCGGGGCGCCAAGCCAAACCCGCAGCGACTCGCCAACAAGGGGCACCGAAGTCGAGTAGGCTTAAAAGGAAGGCGGTCAGGACCGAAACGCCGTTGCAGAGGTATGATCAAAAACCTGCTACTTAATTGTCGTTTTCAAAATATAACAATGTCCATGGTTTCCTGGCAAAAAAAGCGCTCGCCGGACTATATCCGAAGAGCCTGCCGGTCATGCCTCCACCAGCCGGACTCCGAGGCCGGACTCAGGGGCAGAGGTCAACGCGGACGATCCTCCAACAGAGGATGCGGATAGATTTTCCGCTACAAACTCCGAAGTGGAGAGCGCCATGAATCATAGGCGCCGTCGGGCCGCACTACGCGACCCTAACTTCTCTGAGGAGGCGTTCGACACCTTCAACTCAGGGGACGCGTACATCTAGGCTGCTCAAGGTGGCCTTGCCAGGGCCACAGACTAGTACATAAGGGATATACGGGTAAGAAAATTTGATAAGCATGTATATTAGTAGCCCCTGAGACTTGAAACAGTTGGCACAACTGATTTAAGGATCCTTCTGTGCATAGATTCTGACAGAGAAGAATACCTAGCTATCCAAAGAGCTGGAGGAGTGCAAGGCCCAACTGCGGGCCGCAATTGCCGTGATGGAGGAGTCTACGAAGGCCCCATCTGGTAATGTTTGCTTTAAACAAAAATAATGTCATGGCATGTATCAGTTAAGTATTCAGCATGAATGCGATTTTAACAATAGAATCTGCAGACAATCCCGGAGGCAATCAGGAGATTGTACCAGAGGATGAGCAACATGTTCGGTGACAGCTGAAGGCTGGCCAACGTGTGCTTACGAAAGTTATAAAGGAGAAAAATACTCTCCAGGACGCGAACGTCCGGCTGGACGTCGAATTAAAGGATGTTCGAGCCCAGCTTGCTGACTCCGTAAAGGAGAATAAGAGGCTATGGCGCGGCATATTCTGTAAGTGCTTTGACGAACCACTATAAAGTTTGGAGAAGAAGCGTGCTAACAGAATTATGTCTATAGGCATGCTAACAGATCGTCCCGAGGAGGAGATGCCCGGATCTGCAGGCGATCTTCTGCCAGAGCTCTCACAACTGCACGAACAAGTTTGGCAGGTGATGTGGGGAATTGCACAAGCCTTGTGGTCATCCGCCTCCCTACCAGGAGGCATGGGTGAGCTTGTGGAGATGCTCAAGGGAGCACGGCAACGCTTCCGATTATGGAAGATATCGGCCTGCCGACAAGGCGTGAGGGAAGCCTGGGCGATGGTGAAGACGTGATTCACCAAGGCTGACCCGAACCACATGGCCAAGGTCGGACCTGTAGGGTCAGATGGGAAGGAGATCCCTGTACATCTGGTGTATGACCAAGTAGCATTAGCCGCTAAGTATTCCCAACAGGATTGTAGGCTAGATAGCCTGTTGGATGGTATAGAAGAAGAATTTAGTCAGTCCAAGTGACGTTGTACTTCGAAGGACACATTTTTGTCCCTAGCCGGATTGTAAATCATTTCTCTTGGCCGACCTTTTCGCTTTAACCTCTGGACCCGACAGTCCGGAGTGTATCCGAATACCCGCTCGGTTACGTGAAAACTGGGGCACGTGTGGAAACCGGCGTAGGGGTCATAAGTGCTTGAACAGACAAGTACCCAACTAGTTATGTTATATTACATGGGTAGTAAGAAACATCTTCCAGGGAGAATAGTTCCGTTAATGGTTCCTTTCCCTGGTGTGCATGCATTGATGTGCATGTCCGAACTGCGAGAATTTACGCAGGATATAAGCATCTAGGGGCATGTTTTGTAATAGGTAAAATACATCTTTTGTTCACCGACCGAATATTCCCTTAAGAACGCTAGCTTTCGGCTTCACCCAGTCTGAGGTACACATCCGGCTGACCCGGCAGTAACAATCACAGAGGTGCTCCCCTTATGCCCTAGCCGAATTAATGGGAACGTAGGGCATAAACACAAGAGCCAAGCAACCCAGCTTGGCCAAAACTTAAGTCATATCGATGCATATAGTGGTGAAAAAAGGCACATACAGAAAAGTGACGCATGTGTGGTGGGCATAAAGCCCAGAAGACAATTAAGCTTCTGTGTAAGAAGCCCCCAGATATATTGGGCGCGCATAGCGCGGCCAGAGTGTGCGGTCAAAGCATACTTGAAGCTTTTAAGGCTATAAATGTAAAAAGGGAGAGAGAGAGAGAGAGAGAGAGAGAGAGAGGATATAATTTAAAAAGGAAGACGGAGGTAAGGAGACAAACACGAAGTTCGGCACTAGGCGTAGAATCTTCGGAGTCTAGCCGGGTTCCATGGGTTTGGCTCGAGTCGATTGTCTGATACATCACGCGGATGGTACACACCTCCAGTGAGAACTTTGTCGATGATGAAGGGGCCCTCCCACTTGGGCTTGAGCTTGTCCTTTTTATTCTCTGGTAGGCGTAGAACGAGTTCGCCAATGTTATAAGTTTTGGCCCGCACTTCTCTGCTTTGATACCTTCGAGCCTGCTGTTGATAGAATGCGGAAGGGGCCTTCGCGACATCACGCTCCTCCTCCCGGGCATCTAAGTTGTCCTACCGATCCAGCTCGGCTTCTCTCTCTTTGCACATGCGCACTCTAGGTGAATCATGGATGATATCGCAGGGTAGCACCGCCTCTGCGTCGTACACCATAAAGAACGGTGTGTATCCAGTTGTGCGATTTGGCGTGGTCCGCAGCCCCAATAATACGGAGTCAAGCTCCTCGATCCAGTGCGTATCTGATTCCTTCAGGGATCGCACTAGTTTGGGTTTAATGCCGCTCATAATAAGACGTTTGCTCATTCGACTTAACTGTTTGTTTGGGGGTGATAGACGGAGGCGTAATCAAGTTTTATGCCCATTTTGCTACACCAGGTTTTCACTTCATCGGTTGTAAAGTTTGAGACATTATCGGTGACGATGTTGTGGGGGACGCCGTAACAGTGTACGACCCCGGATAAAAAGTCTATCTCTAGTCCGGATTCGGCCGTTTTGACTCGTTTGGCTTCTATCCATTTGGTGAATTTATCGACCATGACCAACAAGTATTTCTTCTTATGGCTTCCTCCTTTAAGGGGTCCAACCATATCGAGCCCCCAGACCGCAAAGGGCCAAGTTATGGGGATTGTCTGGAGGGCGGTGGGCGGCATATGGCTTTGATTTGCAAAAAGCTGGCAACCAATGCAGTGTTGGACAAGGTTTTGTGCGTCTGCCCAGGCTGTCAGCCAGTAGAAACCTATACGGAAGGCCTTGCTTACAAGCGCCCGAGTTGCAGCATGGTGGCCACCGAGTCCGGCATGAATTTTAGCCAAGAGCTGCCGCCCTTCCTCTTCGGAGATGCAGCTTTGGAGCACTCCTGTTGCGCTTTTCTTATAAAACTCTCCCTCGTGGACTTTGTAGGCTTTAGAGCGCCGCACAATGCAACGTGCCTCATTTTGGTCCTCTGGGAGTTCCTGCCTATTTAAGTAGGCTAGGAAGGGTTCCGTCCATGGGGCGATGACCGCCATAATCACGTGGGCCGAAGGTGTGATTTCGGTGGCGGAGCCTCCGATTATGTCAGATTGTTCAAGATCTGGGGTTGTGTGCGGATCCGGACTAGTATTGCCGGACTCCCCTTCCCATACCACGGATGGCTTGAACAGCCTTTCCAAAAAAATATTGGGTGGGACGGGGTCACGTTTAGCGCCGATGCAGGCTAGAATATCCGCCACTTGATTGTTTTCTCAAACCACATGGTGGAATTCGAGCCCCTCGAATCGAGCTGACATTTTGAGAACGGCATTGTGGTACGCCGCCATTTTCGGATCCTTGGCATCAAAGTCTCCATTTATTTGCGATATTGCGAGATTTGAGTCCCCTCGTACTTCTAGGCGTTGAATGCCCATGGAGACCGCCATCCGAAGACCGTGCAGGAGTGCCTCATACTCACTTGCATTGTTGGAGTCTGTGTAAAGTATTTGGAGTACGTATTGGACTGTGTCTCTGGTGGGGGACGTCAGGACGACGCCAGCCCCTAGACCAGCTAGCATCTTAGAGCCATCAAAGTGCATGATCCAATTGGAGTACGCGCCGTACTCTTTAGGGAGTTTGGCTTTTGTCCATTCGGCGAAGAAGTCAGCCAGTACCTGTGACTTAATGGCCCATCGCGGTTTGTATGTTATGTTGAACGGGAGGAGCTCGATAGCCCATTTTGCAATCCGGCCCGTGGCATCACGGTTATTTATTATGTCATTGAGTGGTACTTCGGAGGCCACCGTGATTGAACACTCTTGAAAGTAGTGTCATAGTTTTCGGGATGCCATGAAGACCGTTATGCTATCTTTTGAGAATGTGGATAACGTGACTTGCATGGAGTGAGGACAGTGGATACGTAGTATACTGGCTTTTGTAATGGGAATTTATGTCCATCTGTCTCTCGTTCGACGACGAGCACTACGCTTACAACCTGGTGTGTTGCGGCTATGTATAGCAGCATTGGTTTGCCGACATTTGGCGCTGCCAGAATTAGATTGGTGGCCAAGAGGGCTTATTTTTTATTTCCTCCAGCCCAGCCGTAGCCACATCCGTCTACTCGAAGTGTTCGGTGCGTCGAAGAAGGCGGTAAAGAGGTAGTGCCTTTTCTCCTAATCGGGAGATAAAGCGGCTTAGGGCGGCCACGCATCCGGTTAGTTTCTGGATTTCCTTGAGGTCTGTTGGGGTAGACAACTGTGATAGAGCTCGAATTTTGGCCGGGTTTGCTTCGATTCCTCTATTGCAAACAATAAAGCCCAAGAGTTTTCCGGCTGGCACGCCAAAAACGCATTTTTCCGGGTTGAGCTTGATGTCGTATGTTCGGAGATTGTCGAACGTAAGCCTTAGGTCGTCTATTAATGATTCGACGTGTCTGGTTTTGATGACCACATCATCTATGTAAGCCTCCACTGTTTTGCCAATTTGTGTTTCGAGGATGTCTGAATCATGCATTGATAGGTTGCATCAGTGTTTTTGAGCCCGAAAGGCATGGTGTTAAAACAGAAGGGACCGTATGGAGTGATGAATGTCGTTGCAGCTTGATCGGACTCTGCCATCTTGATTTGATGGTATCCGGAGTATGCGTCGAGGAAACACAATGAATCGTGTCCTGTGGTAGCATCGATAATTTGATCGATGCGGGGAGGGGGAAGGGATCCTTAGGGCAAGCCTTATTAAGGTCTTTGAAATTGACGCATAGGCGCCAGGATTTGTCCTTCTTTGGTACCATCACCAGGTTTGCCAGCCAGTCCGGATGTTTTATTTCTCTGATGAATCCGGCTTTGAGTAACTTGGCCAGCTCTTCTCCCATGGCTTGTCGCTTGGGTTCTGAAAAGCGTCGAAGACTCTGCTTGACCGGCTTGTATCCTTTTAGTATGTTTAGGCTCTGTTCGGCCAGTCTGCGTGGGATACCTGGCATGTCTGAAGTGTGCCAGGCAAAAATGTCCCAATTCTCGCGCAAGAACTCTCATAGTGCGGCGTCTATTGTGGGGTTCAGCTGTGCCCCAATTGATGATGTTTTTGTGGGGTCCGTTGGGTGGACCTGAAATTTGACTATTTCGCCTGCTGCTTTAAAAGAGGTGGACTTGGGTCGTTTGTCGAGTATCATGTCGTTCCTGTCTACTGCGGAGCGCAGCGCAGTTAACTCTTCGGCCGAGAGGGCTTCGGATAATGCCTCCAGGGCTAGTGCGGCGGTTTTGTTTTCGGCACGGAGTGCTATGTCCGGGTCACTGGCTAGAGTGATGATTCCATTGGGTCCCGGCATCTTGAGCTTCATGTACCCGTAATGGGGTATAGCTTGGAAGCTTGTGAGTGCGTCTCGTCCCAAGAGGGCGTGGTATCCACTGGTAAATGGGGCCACTTGGAATGTGATTTCTTTGGACCTATAATTCTCCGGAGTGCCGAATACCACATCCAGTGTGATTTTCCCTGCGCATCGCGCCTCCCGGCTAGGGATGATTCCTCTGAAGGTCGTGCTGCTTTTCTCAATGCGGCCCTTATCAATTTCCATTTTGTTAAGAGTTTCCTCATAGATGAGGTTTAATCCGCGGCCGTCGTCCATGAGCACTTTAGTAAGCTGAAATGCGTCGATGATTGGACTAAGGACCAAAGCGGCTGGTGCTTGGACTATTTGAAATTGAGGTTCGTCGCTGGCGTTGAAGGTTATGGTCGTATCGTTCCACGGGTTTATTGCTGCGACGTGGTAGACTTCGGCGAGGCTGCGGAGTGCTCACTTGCGCTTGTTGTTTGAGGCAAAAGTCTCGAAGAAAGTCAGTATTGTATTGTCATTTTCTTCAGGATGGTGCTCTGTGGTATTGTTGATGAGAAGGTCCTCGCCGCTCTTGGCCACCTGCCGGAGTATCCAACATGCTCTAAGGCTGTGTGTTGGTATGGTATCCGGTGTGCTGTGTATTTTGCATGGCCTATTGAGCCATCCCTCCAGTACGGTTCCACGCCCCTAGCGGGCTTGGCTTCTTTGAATTTGGGTTGGGTGACTTGCGAGAGCGCACCCTTTTAGTTCAGACGAGGGGTTTAGTTAGGGCCGGAGGATCCCAGAATTTTGTTTGGGTCTTCCAGGCGCTTTCCATCACGCAGTACTTCTGTACTATGGCCGCCAGGTCGGCAAAGTGTGCTATGTCACGGCGACTTATGGCATTGAGAATTCCCTTGTCCGTGCAATTTTTGCAAAAGAATGAGATTGCGTTTTCCTCATGACAGTCCTTCACCTTGCTCATTACAAGGAGGAACCTGGCCCAGAAGTGGTGTACTATCTCTTGGGGCTCTTGTCTGATGCGGTAAAGATCACTTGTGTCTGGGTGGGTGGGTGCAATTAAGTCTGCATCCTGACCCAATCTGGATCCCAGGGGCGAAGGAGCTCCTGAGCTTGGCGGCTCGGGCTCCAGGATATTGCCCAATATTTGTGGCCTGTTGCCCTATTCTAAGTTCGGAACCTGGGCCACGTTTTCCCATAAATGGGTATCCGGATCAGAGAGCTCGGGAATCCGGACATAGTTCGTCCTCAAAATAGAGGAAGAATTGCCATTTGGTTCCTCCACCACCGCTATCTGATGGGTGACCGATGGAGAGTTAATCTCCCTTAGGTCGGGTTTAAGCCCGATCCGATCATAATCTGTAACGATTCCCAAGGCGGCGATGCGATCCAAGAGCTCGTTTAGGGAGGAGAGCTCCATTGGATCCATCTGCTCGGTGAATTCCGAGCTGACGCGGAGGTTGTTTTCGATGACCTGAGAAGTCCTTGTCGGCGTGGTGGCCGAATGGGCGGTCATGACCAAACCGCCAGCCGGAGAGTTTGGCCTACAGCCAGGGATCCTCCGGAGGTGATTTTGTCCTTGACAATGAGGCGAGCCATCAAGCCTTACCAGGACGGCACAGCAGAACTCTCAATGAAATCACCAATGTCGGTGTCAAAACCGGCGGATCTCGGGTAGGGGGTCCCGAACTATGCGTCTAAGGCTAATGGTAACAGGAGGCAGGGGACACGATTTTTTACCCAGGTTCGGGCCCTCTCGATGGAGGTAATACCCTACTTCTTGCTTGATTGATCTTGATGATATGAGTATTACAAGAGTTGATCTACCATGAGATCGTAGAGGCTAAACCCTAGAAACTAGCCTATGATTATGATTGTTGTTATCCTACGGAGTAAACCCTCCGGTTTATATACACATCGGGGAGGGCTAGGGTTACATAGAGTCGGTAATGGAGAAGGAAATCTACATATCCGAATATCCAAGCTTGCCTTCCACGCAAAGGAGAGTCCCATCCGGACACGGGACGAAGTCTTCAACCTTGTATCTTCATAGTCCAACAGTCCGGCCAAAGTATATAGTCCGGCTGTCCAAGGACCCCTTAATCCTGGACTCCCTCACCCGCCTTACCTGTGACGAATGTGAAGGTGCCAAAGGTTCAGCTCTGCCCCGGCCATAGGCCACCGGGAGCAGAGAAAGATCTGATCCATGATCGGTCTCCAGTCGGCGCCGCCCGTGCCTGGCGTGCTAACTGATAGTGTAGATTTCTGTCAGATCCCTCGGTAGGGGTCCAAGCATAGTTGGAAGTCATGGATCAAAGGTCACATGAGGGGTTTATCGAGGTTCGGGCCTTCGGAGAGTAATACCCTATGTCCTGTTGGGGAACGTAGCAGAAATTCAAAATTTTCCTACGAGTCACCAAGATCTATCTATGGAGATACTAGCAACGAGAGATAGGGGAGTGCATCTACATACCCTTGTAGATCGCTAAGCGGAAGCGTTCAAGAGAACGGGGTTGAGGGAGTCGTACTCGTCGTGATCCAAATCACCGGAGATCCTAGTGCCGAACGGACGGCACCTCCGCGTTCAACACACGTGCAGCCCAGTGACATCTCCCACGCCTTGATCTAGCAAGGAGAGAGGGAGAGGTTGGGGAAGACTCCGTCCAACAGCAGTACAACAGCGTGGTGGTGATGGAGGAGCGTCGCATTCCAGCAGGGCTTTGCCAAGCACCGTGAGAGATGATGAGGGAGAGAGGTAGGGCTGCGCGAGGGAGTGGATTAACTCATGTGTTTGCAGCACCCAATACCTCAAGTATATATAGGGGAAGGGGAGGGGCTGCGCCCCCATCTAGGTTTCCCTCCCTAAGGGTGGCGGCAGCCCCAAAACCCATCTAGGGTGCAGCCAAGGGGGGGAAGAGGGGGAAACTTGCCCTCCAAGCAAGGTGGAGGCGCCCCCTCCCCAAACCCTAAGCGCCTTGGGCCCTGGTGGGGGCGCACAAGCCCACATGGGGTGGTCCCCTCCCACACTTGGCCCATGCAGCCCTCTGGGGCCGGTGGCCCCACCTGGTGGACCCCCGGGACCCTCCCGGTGGTCCCGGTACGTTACCGATAGCACCCAAAACTTTTCCGGTGACCAAAACAGGACTTCCCATATATAAATCTTTACCTCCAGATCATTCCGGAACTCCTCGTGACGTCCGGGATCTCATCCGAGACTCCGAAGAACATTCAGTAACCACGTATATCTATTCCCTATAACCCTAGCGTCATCAACCTTAAGTGTGTAGACCCTACGGGTTCGGGAACCATGCAGACATGACCGAGACGTTCTCCGGTCAATAACCAACAGCGGGATCTGGATACCCATGTTGGCTCCCACATGTTCCACGATGATCTCATCAGATGAACCACGATGTCGAGGATTCAATCAATCCCGTATTCAATTCCCTTTGTCTAGCGGTATAGTACTTGCCCGATATTCGATCGTCGGTATCCCGATACCTTGTTCAATCTCGTTACCGGCAAGTCTCTTTACTCGTTCTGTAACACATCAACCCATGATCAACCCCTTGGTCACATTGTGCACATTATGATGATGTCCTACCGAGTGGGCCCAGAGATACCTCTCCGTCACACGGAGTGACAAATCCCAGTCTCGATTCGTGCCAACCCAACAGACACTTTCGGAGATACCCGTAGTGCACCTTTATAGCCACCCAGTTACATTGTGACGCTTGGTACACCCAAAGCATTCCTACGGTATCCGGGAGTTTCACAATCTCATGGTGTAAGGAAATGATACTTGACATTAGAAAAGCTTTAGCATACAAACTACACGATCTTTGTGCTAGGCTTAGGATTGGGTCTTGTCCATCACACCATTCTCCTAATGATGTGATCCCGTTATTAACAACATCCAATGTCCATGGTCAGGAAATTGTAACCATCTATTGATCAACGAGCTAGTCAACTAGAGGCTTACTAGGGACATGGTGTTGTCTATGTATCCACACATGTATCTGAGTTTCCTATCAATACAATTATAGCATGGATAATAAACGATTATCATGAACAAGGAAATATAATAATAATAACTAATTTATTATTGCCTCTAGGGCATATTTCCAATAGTCTCCCACTTGCACTAGAGTCAATAATCTAGTTCACATCGCCATGTGATTAACACTCACAGGTCACATCGCCATGTGACCAACATCCAAAGAGTTTACTAGTGTCACTAAACTAGTTCACATCATCATGTAGTTAAGACTCAATGAGTTCTGGGGTTTGATCATGTTTTGCTTATGAGAGAGGTTTTTTTCAATGGGTCGGCAACATTCAGATCCATATGTACTTCGCAAATCTCTAGGTCATATTGTAAATGTTGCTTCCACGCTCCACTTGGAGCTATTCCAAATGGTTGCTCCACTATACGTATCCGGTTTGCTACTCAGAGTCACTCGGATAGGTGTTAAAGCTTGCATCGACGTAACCCTTTACGCCAAACTCTTTATCACCTCCATAATCGAGAAACATGTCCTTATTTACTCCAAGGACAATTTTGACCGCTGTCTAATGATCCATTCCTGGATCACTCTTGTACCCCCTTGCCAGACACATGGCAAGGCACATATCAGGTCCGGTACAAAGCATGACATACTGTATAGAGCCTATGGCTAAGGCACAGGGGGCGACATTCATCCTTTCTCTTTCTTCTGCCGTGGTCGAGCTTTAAGTCTTAACTTCATACCTTACAACTCAGGCAAGAACTCCTTCTTTGACTGATCCATCTTGAACACCTTCAAGATCATGTCAAGGTATGTGCTCATTTGAAAGTACCATTTAGCGGTTTTTGATCTATCCTCATAGATCTTGATGCTCAATGTTCAAGCAGCTTAATCCATGTTTTCTATTGAAAAACACCTTTCAAACAACCCTATATGCTTTCCAGAAATTCTACATCATTTCCGATCAACAATATGTCAACAACATATACTCATCAGAAATGCTATAGTGCTCCCACTCACTTCTTTGGAAATACAAGTTGCTCATAAACTTTGTATGAACCCAAAATATTTGATCATCTCATCAAAGCGTATATTCCAACTCCGAGATGCTTACTCCAGTCCTTAGACGGATTGCTGGAGCTTTGCATACTTGTTAGCATCTTTCAGGATTGACAAAACCTTCTAGTTGTATCACATACAACCTTTCCTCAAGAATAACGTCGAGGAAACAATGTTTTGACATCCTATCTGCAAGATTTCATAAATCATGCAGTAATTGCTAATATAATTCCAACAAACTCTTAGCATCGCTACGAATGAGAAAGTCTCATCACAGTCAACTCCTTGAACTTGTCGGAAAACATCTTAACGACAAGTCGAGCTTTCTTAATGGTGACACTTACCATCATTGTCCATCTTCCTTTTAAAATCCATCTATACTCAACAGCCTTACGACCATCAAGCAGTTCTTCCAAAGTCTACACTTTGTTTTCATACATGGATCCTCCCTCAGATTTTATGGCCTTGAGCCATTTGTCGGAATCCGGGCCCACCATCGCTTCTCCATAGCTCGTAGGTTCATTGTTGTCTAGCAACATGACCTTCAAGACAGGATTACTGTACCACTCTGAAGTAGTACACATCCTTGTCACCCTACGAGATACAGTAGTGACTTGATCCGAAATTTCATGATCACTATCATAAGCTTCTACTTCAATTGGTGTAGGCGCCACAAGAACAACTTCTTGTGCCCTGCTACACACTAGTTGAAGTGATGGTTCAATAACCTTATCAAGTCTCCACCATCCTCCCACTCAATTCTTTCGAGAGAAACTTTTCCTCGAGAAAGGACCTGATTCTAGAAACAATCCCTTTTGCTTCCGGAGCTGAGACTTGTGGTATACCCAACTGTTTTGGGTGTCCTATGAAGATAAATTTATCTGCTTTGGGTTCGAGCTTATCAACCTGAAACTTTTTCACATAAGCGTCGTAGCCCCAAACTTTTAAGAAACGACAACTTAGGTTTCTCTAAACCATAGTTCATACGGTGTCATCTCAACGGAATTATGTGGTGCCCTATTTAAAGTGAATGTGGTTGTCTCTAATGCCTAACCCATAAACGATAGTGGTAATTTGATGAGAGACATCATGGTATGCACCATATCCCATGGGGTGCAGTTATGATGTTAGACACACCATCACACTATGGTGTTCCAGGCGGTATTAATTGTGAAACAATTTCCACAATGTCTTAATTGTGTGCCAAACTTGTAACTCAGATATTCATCTCTATGATCATATCATAGACATTTTTTCCTATTGTCATGACGATCTTCAACTTCACTCTGAAATTACTTGAACCTTTCAATAATTCAGATTTGTGTTTCATCAAGTAAACATACTCAGAATCTACTCAAATCATCTGTGAAGTAAGAACATAACGATATCCATTGCGTGCCTCAGCACTCATTGGACAGCACACATCAAAATGTATTACTTCCAACAAGTTGCTTTCTTGTTCCATCTTACTGAAAACGAGGCTTTTCAGTCATCTTGCCCATGTGGTATGATTTGCATGTCTCAAGTGATTCAAAAATCAAGTGAGTCCAAACAATCCATCAGCATGGAGTTTCTTCATGCGTATACACCAATAGACATGGTTCGCATGTCTCAAACTTTTCAAAAATGAGTGAGTCCAAAGATCCATCAACATGGAGCTTCTTCATGCGCTTTATACCAATATGACTTACATGGCAGTGCCACAAGTAGGTGGTACTATCATTACTATCTTATATCTTTTGGCATGAACATGTGTATCCCTACGATCGAGATTCAATTAATCATTCATTTTAGGTGCAAGACCATTGAAGGTATTATTCAAATAAACAGAGTAACCATTATTCTCCTTAAATGAATAACCGTATTGCGATAGACATAATCCAATCATGTCTATGCTCAACGCAAACACCAAATAACAATTATTTAGGTTTAACACCAATCTCGATGGTAGAAGGAGCGTGCGATGCTTGATCACATCAACCTTGGAAACACTTCCAACACATATCGTCAGCTCACCTTTAGCTAGTCTCCGTTTATTCCGTAGCTTTTATTTTGAGTTACTAACACTTAGCAACCGAACCGGTATCTAATACCCTGGTGCTACTAGGAGTACTAGTAAAGTACACATTAACATAATGTATATCAAATATACTTCTATCGACCTTGCCAGCCTTCTCATCTACCAAGTATCTAGGGTAATTCTGCTCCAGTGGTTGTTCCCCTTATTACAGAAGCACTTAGTCTCGGGTTTGGGTTCAACCTTGGGTTTCTTCACTAGAGCAGCAGCTGATTTGCCGTTCCATGAAGTATCCCTTCTTGCCCTTTCCCTTCTTGAAACTAGTGGTTTCACCAACCATCAATAATTGATGCTCCTTCTTGATTTCTACTTTCGCGGTGTCAAACATCACGAATATCTCAAGGATCATCATATCCATCCCTGATATGTTATAGTTCATCATGAAGCTCTAGCAGCTTGGTGGCAATGACTTCGAAGAAACATTACTATCTCATCTGGAAGATCAACTCCCACTCGATTCAAGTGATTGTTGTACTCAGACAATCTAAGCACAAGCTCAATGATTGAGCTTTTCTCCCTTAGTTTGCAGGCTAAGAAAATCGTCGGAGGTCTTATACCTCTTGACATGGGCACGAGCCTGAAATCCCAATTTCATCCCTCGAAACATCTCCTATGTTCCGCGACGTTTCGAAATCGTCTTTGGTGCCTCAACTCTAAACCATTTAACATTACCCACTGAACTATCACGTAGTCATCAAAACGTGTATGTCAGATGTTCGCAACATCCACAAACGACGTTCGAGGTTCAGCACACCGAGCGGTGCATTAAGGACATAAGCCTTCTACGCAACAATGAGGACAATCCTCAGTTTACGGACCCATTCCGCATAATTGCTACTATCAACTTCCAACTATATTTTCTCTAGGAACATATCTAAAACAGTAGAACTAAAGCGCGAGCTACGACATAATTTGCAAAAACCTTTTGACTATGTTCAGGATAATTAAGTTCATCTTATGAACTCCCACTCAGATAGATATCCCTCTAGTCATCTAAGTGATACATGATCCGAGTCAACTAGGCCATGTCCGATCATCACATGAGACGGACTAGTCATCATCGGTGAACATCTTCATGTTGATCGTATCTACTACATGACTCATGCTCGACCCTTTGGTCTCTTGTGTTCCGAGGCCATGTCTGTACATGCTAGGCTCGTCAAGTCAACCTAAGTGTTTTGCGTGTGTAAATCTGGCTTACACCCGTTGTATGTGAACGTTAGAATCTATCACACCCGATCATCACGTGGTGCTTCGAAACAACGAACTTTTGCAACGGTGCACAGTTAAGGGAACACTTTCTTGAAATTTTAATGAGGGATCATCTTATTTACTACCGTCGTTCTAAGCAAATAAGATGCAGAAACATGATAAACATCACATGCAATCAAAAAAGTGACATGATATGGCCAATATCATTTTGCTCCTTTTGATCTCCATCTTCGGGGCTCCATGATCATCATCGTCACTGGCATGACACCATGATCTCCATCATCATGATCTCCATCATCGTGTTTCCATGAAGTTGTCTCGCCAACTTTTACTTCTACTACTATTGCTAACGGTTTAGCAATAAAGTAAAGTAATTACATGGCGTTGTTCAATGATAGGCAGGTCATACAATATATTAAGACAACTCCTATGGCTCCTACCGGTTTTCATACTCATCGACATGCAAGTCGTGATTCCTATTATAAGAACATGATCAATCTCATACATCACATATCATTCATCACATTCTTTTTGGCCATATCACATCACATAGCAAACCCTGCAAAAACAAGTTAGACGTCCTCTAATTGTTGTTTGCATGTTTTACGTGGATGCTATGGGTTTCTAGCAAGAACGTTTATTACCTACGCAAAAGCCACAACATGATATGCCAATTGCTATTTACCCTTCATAAGGACCCTTTTCATCGAATCCGATCTGACTAAAGTGGGAGAGACTGGCACCCGCTAGCCACCTTATGCAACAAGTGCATGTCAGTCGGTGGAACCTGTCTCACGTAAGAGTACGTGTAAGGTCGGTCCGGGCCGCTTCATCCCACAATGCCGCCGAATCAAGATAAGACTAGTAACGGTAAGCAAATTGAACAAAATCAACGCCCACAACTACTTTGTGTTCTACTCGTGCTAAGAATCTACGCATAGACCTAGCTCATGATGCCACTGTTGGGGAACGTAGCAGAAATTCAAAATTTTCCTACGAGTCATCAAGATCTATCTATGGAGAGACTAGAAACGAGAGAGAGGGGAGTGCATCTACATACCCTTGTAGATCGCTAAGCGGAAGCGTTCAAGAGAACGGGGTTGAGGGAGTCATACTCGTCGTGATCCAAATCACCGGAGATCCTAGTGCCGAACGGACGGCACCTCCGCGTTCAAGACACGTGCAGCCTGGTGACGTCTCCCATGCCTTGATCCAGCAAGGAGAGAGGGATAGGTTGGGGAAGACTCCGTCCAGCAGCAGCACAACGGCGTGGTGGTGATGGAGGAGCGTGGCATTCTAGCAGGGCTTCGCCAAGCACCGCGAGAGATGAGGAGGGAGAGAGGTAGGGCTGCACCAGGGAGAGGATTAACTCGTGTGTTTGCAGCCCCCAATACCTCAAGTATATATAGGGGAAGGGGAGGGGCTGTGCCCCCATCTAGGGTTCCCTCCCTAGGGGTGGCGGCAGCCCCAAAACCCATCTAGGGTGCAGCCAAGGGGGGAAGAGGGGGAAACTTGCCCTCCAAGCAAGGTGGAGGCGCCCCCTCCCCAAACCCTAAGCTCCTTGGGCCCTGGTGGGGGGCGCACCAGCCCACCTGGGGCTGGTCCCCTCCCACACTTGGCCCATGCAGCCCTCTGGGGCCGGTGGCCCCACCTGGTGGACCCCCGGGACCCTCCCGGGGGTCCCGGTACGTTACCTATAGCACCCGAAACTTTTCCGGTGACCAAAACAGGACTTCCCATATATAAATCTTTACCTCCGGATCATTCCGGAACTCCTCGTGACATCCGGGATCTCATCTGGGACTCCGAACAACATTCGGTAACCACGTATATCTATTCCCTATAACCCTAGCGTCATCGAACCTTAAGTGTGTAGACCCTACGGGTTCGGGAACCATGCAGACATGATCGAGACGTTCTCCAGTCAATAACCAACAGCGGGATCTGGATACCCATGTTGGCTCCCACATGTTCCACGATGATCTCATTGGATGAACCACGATGTCGAGGATTTAATCAATCCCGTATTCAATTCCCTTTGTCAAGCGGTATAGTACTTGCCCAAGATTCGATCGTCGGTATCCCGATACCTTGTTGAATCTCGTTACTGGCAAGTCTCTTTACTCGTTCCATAACACATCAACCCGTGATCAACCCCTTGGTCACATTGTGCACATTATGATGATGTCCTACCGAGTGGGCCCAGAGATACCTCTCCGTCACACGGAGTGACAAATCCCAGTCTCGATTCGTGCCAACCCAACAGACACTTTCGGAGATACCCGTAGTGCACCTTTATATCCACCCAGTTATGTTTTGACGCTTGGTACACCCAAAGTATTCCTACGGTATCCGGGAGTTGTACAATCTCATGGTCTAAGGAAATGATACTTGACATTAGAAAAGCTTTAGCATACGAACTACACGATCTTTGTGCTAGGCTTAGGATTGGGTCTTGTCCATCACATCATTCTCCTAATGATGTGATCCCGTTATTAACGACATCCAATGTCCATAGTCGGGAAACCGTAACCATCTATTGATCAACGAGCTAGTCAACTAGAGGCTTACTAGGGAATGGTGTTGTCTATGTATCCACACATGTATCTGAGTTTCCTATCAATATAATTATAGCATGGATAATAAACGATTATCATGAACAAGGAAATATAATAATAATAACTAATTTATTATTGCCTCTAGGGCATATTTCCAACATGTCCTGCTAGTTTCGGTTATTCATAATGTTAGGATACCTCGTGCGAGGGGTTACAATGGTATATGGTGTTGCTACCGAGAGTTTCTCCTATCTGAAGATAGATGATCAACAGGAACCCTAAACCTCCCTTTATATAGAGACTAGAGGTCTAGGGCTTACATGCCGGATGCGATCTAGGGTGCCCCTGCCCTCCAATCTTGGGCGTCAAGGATGTCTTTTGGCCTCCTAGAGTTAGCATCACGTCGTGGGCCTATTGGGCCCCCTTGTAGTTGGAGAGGTCGGGATTCTTGGTGTTAGCCACCCCTGGTACAGGAGCCCATCAAAATCCTCGAGTGTATTCCAAATGGCCCATGGTTTCAAGATGACCAATTCTAGAAAGAAGGCAACTCTTATGTTATCCTTTAACTCATTGATTTCCTCCTTGATGCCATTGTGCCTTGGTGTTCATGTAGGACAGAGATAAGTCCAACATCCATGGGCAGACTGGGAATGAAAAATCACATAGTCCCTTGCTTTCCACACTCGCAAACCACACATGACATGAAGGTAATCTGAAAGGAAGGCTTTGTAGGAGGGCCCTGCTATTGAGTAATCAAAATATTTGTAGATTGTGGCCCCTAGAGGATATTACCAAACATCCTGGCTATTCAATAATTGTAGAATTGGGCTCGTGTTCTCATCTTCTAAAATCGAGCATACGCGCCACTTGAGAGAATCTGTCTCTCTGGAAAAAGATTGACCAAATATTTTGGCCTGAGCGAGCAACATGACATTTATACAGGGGTAGAAGTTTCAAACTATCCTCCATAGGAAAAACAATAGCTAACAGCTTGCCCTAGGGAAGCCTATGTTGATAACCGGCTTCCCATGCGAAGTGAACTCAAAGAATATCATAGTGGTTAAGAAATTGTGCAACATTTTCAAGAGTAGACATTCTGTGTTTGAAGGTTCAAAATACCTAGCTCCATAAGCTTTAGGCATCCAAACCAGCTCCCAAGAAACAAGTGGTGGTTTTATTTATTTTGGGGATCCTTCCCTCTCAGAAATGCATGCATTATGTATTTTTAAGTTGCACAATAATACCCTTATGAAGTTGTAGGCAACTCATGATAAAGGTAGTAATTAGAGAAGACAAAACAATTAACAATCTACCATCATAGCTAAAAAATTGAGAGCAAATGCTAAGCCTCTTCTATATTGTCTTAGTTATAGGTGCATAACATCCGACCTTGGGCTTAGTGATACTAAGAGAAACTCCAAGATATGTTAAGGTAAGTCTCCAGTTTGACAATTTTTTAAAATTTTGGTCTATTCATTAAGGGACAAGAGGAATAAGAGTCGATGATGGAATCTTGTACGTAGCTGGAGAGGGTTGCTAGAAACTATTTTTCTAACACGGGTGGCGACCTCATCTTCAAATTTGGGAAGTGAGCCTTGCTAATACACTAGGAGTGTTTTCTTCTTTTTCTGGTTCTAGCAACTAAAACTTGTCTTGGTTTGTTCCCATTTCTGTGCCTTTTGTGTTTGCTATGTGCATTTAAGATGCGACGACTTGAAGTTGAATACTTTTGTGATTGTATCATCTAGATATATAACAAAAGAATCAATACCATATTCCACTAAATTTTTTTTTGAATAAATCTTACTTTGAACCATATGTTGTTGTATTGTGATAGTTTCAACCAAATTATTTTCCATCACACACTCAGTCGGATTTATATACCAATATTCCAATTTGAACCAAATTTTAAGTGACATTCATATTCTAAAAGACCATGCCTTCATGTTACGCCGGGGGTTTCAACCTCCTTTTTGAAAAACAACTATAAGGCTAGTGCAACATCGAAGAACATCCCATGGCACGCCTCTCTCTCCCCCTGCTCTCTATTTCAATGAGTAGATGAGGCTATGGTGCACAAAATTGTTTCAACTAGAACGAGTTGTGGTATATATACATAACATCATATAAAGCTCGTGTTGCCAAAATCGACATTGTATGTGATGTCCATGTCAAGACATTAAGTGTGAAATCAAAATCTGGTTATTATAAATAACTGCTAGGGAAAACATATCAGGATGGGGACCACAGATGAAACCTTGTTCAAACTATTTAAAAAATATATAGTCTAGTGTGTCCATTGACTTGCATATGGTGTTCATTGACTTGGAGAAGGTCTACGATACGATACCCAAAATTTCATGTGGTGGATCTTGGAGAAACACAGAGTCCCAACAAAATGCAATATCATCATCAAGTACATGTACTATAACATTGTGACAAGTGCTTGAACAAGTAATGGTGACAATGATTACTTTCCAACTAAAGTAGATTTGCACCAAGGCTCAACTTTGAGCCCTTATATTTTTTCCTTTGGTGATGGATGAGATCACGAGGGATAAACAAGGAGATATACCATGGTGTATGCTCTTTGCAAATGATGTGGTGCTAGTCGATGATAGTCGGAGGATGCTTAATACAAAGTTAGAGATGTGAAGACATACCTTGGAATCGAAAGCTTTCAGAGTTAGTAAAACTAAAAATGAGTACATGAGGTGTGATTTTAGTACTAATAGGAATGACGAGGAGGAGGAATTTAGCTTTTTTATGTGATGGTGGTACTTCAAAAGAACACCTTTCGTTATCCTGGGTCGATACTACAGAAGAATGGTGATATCGATGAAGATGTGAGATTCAAACCAAAATCATATGAATGAAGTGGCGCCAAGACTGTGGCGTTCTCAGTGATAGGAGAGTGTCAAAAAAGCTAAATGGCAGGTTCTATAGGAAGACAAGTCTACCTAAAATGTTGTATGTCGTGGAATGATGGCCAACTAAAAGGTGGCATGTCCAACAGTTAGATGTATGAGAGATGCGCATGCTGAGATGGAGATGTGGCCGCATAAGAAAGTATTGGGGTCCAAAATGATGATATGAATGACAGAGTTGCGGTAATACCAATTGAAGACATTTTTTTCCAAAATCTTGTGAGATGGTTTAGACATATACAACACATGCTCCCATAAGCAGCAGTGCTCAACAAAAGATTAAGGTGTGTTGATATTGTCAAGAGAGCCCGGGGTAGACCAAAATTGACATGGAAGGAGTCTGTAAACAGAGACCTGAATAACTGGAATATCATCAAAGGACTAGCCATGGACATGGGTGCATCAAAGTTAATTATTCATGTTCCAGAACCATGACTGGGTTCGATATCTTATGGGTTTTAACTCTAGTCTGCCCCCAACTTCTTCTTCGTGTTTGCTGCTGACCCAAGAAACATAAAATAAGCAAAGATTGCATGCGTGACACATGTATATATATTTAATCCTATGTGTGTGTGTGTGTTTCTGTGTGTGTATGTGTGTGTGTGTGTGTGTGTGTTTCACAATATTTAAAACATACATAAATGAAAAAAGGAAATTAATTAGATGTACAATCCGTTGAATCCACATGATTTTAAATCACATCAATTTGTAGGAACAACTATTAAGTTGCACGGTGATGAAGTCATGTACCTAGGGTAGGGTCATGAACCTGTCCAAGGTACCCTCCCCAAGGACATCTTTTAGAAGAAGCCGTCTTCCAGTCGACCAAGAGGAACTCCACTCGACGGACTAGAAGACACTCGACGAACATGAATACACTCGACCATGAAGACTCACTCGACCACCAGGAGTTCAAGATCTACTCTGTATCCAAACGGTCTGTAATTAAGTAGTCTTTATGGTCATGATGACACTTTATGTAGGGCGTTACCAGTAACGCCGGACCTTAATGTACTTTAACCCTCCGCTACGTGGGCTGGCTGGGGTCTTGGCGTCCACTATATAAGACACCCCCTCCACTGGTAGAAGGGTTCGCACCCCTGTAACTCTCACACATATAATTCAGTCAACCGCCTCCGGGCTCCGAGACGTAGGGCTGTTACTTCTTCCGAGAAGGGCCTGAACTCGTAAAACACTTGTGTGCACAACTACTCCATAGCTAGGATCTTGCCTCTCCTTAGTACCCCCCCTACACTACTGTCAGACTTAGAACCACGACAGTTGGCGCCCACCGTGGGGCAGGTGTCTTAGCGACTTATTGGAGAAGTTGCAATTTTTTCGATTCCCATCATCATGGTTTCAGGTGGAGTTTTGGTTGAGGGCCGCGAGATCCGTCTCGGCGCGCTCACATTCATCGCCGACGACTCTGCCTGGCTGCAGGAGGCTCCGCTCGACGTAGATGCGCTCCCAGTCCATGGAGCTCCGCACTTTCGAGCATGCGTCCGCGGCGTCCTTCTGCGGCAACCGTCGACTCAGTATCGGCCGGTTTTTGTGTCATCCTCCCTCCCAGCTTCCCGCCGGCGTAAGCGCTCTGATCGGTCAAGGCTTCAGTGGTGGGTGAGGCACGCAGTGGCTCGCCAGTCGACCACTGCCCAAGTCACGGTGATCGAGCCCGACGAATCACTCTACGGCCTGTTCGACCTGTCGACTGGCTCCGCAGAGACTGCATCCGAGTGCGACAGCAGTGATCCGGCGGCGGAGGTCCTGATGGTCAATGGACTGCACATTCCCCCCGGCTTTCCTGGCGCCGAGGGAGGCAACAGCGCAGGCGATCCGTCACACGACCATGAGGAATACCTCCCCGAGCCCCTCAACTCGCAGCAGAGGGAAGAGCTTCGCCGCTGGAACATGGATGCACTTCACACTCCGATCGTTGGAGAAACTCCTGAGGCTCGCGCCTTAGAGGACGCGCACTTGGCCAACCTGGCTGAGCGCACTCGACTGGAGAACCTTCAGCGGGCACTCGACGAGCGCGCGCGATAACAGATTCCAGACTCCAGTCGACGCCAACTCTTTAAACCTCTGACTCACGTATATCGCACTCCGATTCAGAATTTGGCAGCTGCAACCCACATAGCAGAGTCGATTCAGCCTTCCCAGTCAGAGGCTGGCAGAGGCTTGATGCAGATCAGGGATTTGCTCCGGGCAGCAGGAGATCAGAATTCAGCTGTATCGCAGTCGCGGAATAGGATTCATAGCAGATCCGTGGCGGCGAATACTGTCTAGTCGGCTCATAGCCCTAGATCGCCCCCGAGGCGTGAAGGGCGTGGCGACCGGCACGATCAGTACAGGAACTATGAGCAGTATGATCACCGATTCGATCGCAATGATCGACGTCGAGTCCCCACTCCTCCCCCAAGGGGTGGATCATATGTGCCTCGATAGCAGGATGATAGACGCCAGCATAGTGGTGGGCGAAGGATTCCAATCGACCCCAGAGAACCAGGCTTTGATGCGAGATCCATCATCGTTCAAGGTTTGGTCGACCGGAACAGAGCCCACAGAGAGGGTAATGACAGAGATGTACCCACCAGCAGCCGAGTGCATGTCTCCGAACCAGAGTGTTTCAACAGAGCAATCAGAGCCGCGGTGATTCCTCCCAACTTTAGGTTGGCGACTGGAGTCAGCAAGTTCAACGGTGAGTCCAAGCCTGATACTTGGCTTGAGGACTACCAAGTGGCTGTTCAGATCGGCGGCGGGAATGACGAGGTGGCCATGAAGCATCTGCCTCTTATGTTGGAAGGGTCAGCCAGAGCATGGCTGAATCAGTTGACACCCAGCAGCATTTACACGTGGGAAGACCTCTCCCGAGTGTTTGTCAGGACGTTCGAAGGAACGTGCAAGTGACCAGCAGGACTGACAGAGCTGCAATCTTGTGTACAGAAGTCGAATGGGACTCTGAGGGATTACATCCAGAGATGGATCACACTGCATCACACAGTAGAGAATGTATCTGATCACCAGGCAGTTTGCGCCTTCAAGGAGGGCGTAAAATACAGAGAGCTAAGCCTGAAATTCGGTCGAACCGGAGACATGTATCTGAGTCGAATGATGGAAATAGCCACCAAATATGCCAATGGTGAGGAAGAGAATCGGCTCCGGAGCGGCAAGCACAAATCAGTCGCCCAGGACACTGGAGGCGGAAATTCCAGTCGGAAGCAAAAGCGTAAAGCCGAGCCAGCCGCTCCTGGAGAAGCCTTGGCCCTGAATCAAGGAAAGTTCAAGGGGAAGCCCAAGGGGCCTTGGAACCCCAAGAATGTAAAAGATAAAGAAGGAAATGACGTGATGGATTTTCCATGTCACATCCACACCAAGAAAGATGAAGAGGGTAACTTCATTTACCCTAAGCATACCACTCGACAGTGTCGACTCCTGATACAGCAATTCCAAGGGAAGCAGTCCAAGGACAAAGAAAAAGAGTCGGACAAGGTTGAGGACAAGGAGGACAGTGACGAGGAATATCCGTAGGTCAATTCCACCCTGATGATTTTTGCTGACGTTGAGAGCAAAAACCGACTGAAAGTTATAAACCGAGAGGTGAATATGGCTGCTCCGTCAACACCTAACTATCTGAAGTTGTCTCAGACTGCCGTTACGTTCGACCAATCTGATCACCCCACGCACATAGCCACTCCTGGGAGGCAAGCATTGGTGGTCGACCCAGTCGTAGAGGGCACTCGACTGACCAAAGTGTTGATGGATGGCGGCAGCAGTTTGAATATACTGTATGCTGAGACGCTGAAAGGGATGGGCATTCCGATGTCCAGACTGAGCACAAGCAACATGAGTTTCCATGGAGTCATCCCTGGCAAGAAGGCCGCGTCACTCGGCCAGATTGCTCTTGATGTGGTTTTGGGTGATACAAAGAATTTCTGCAAAGAGAAGCTGACATTTGAGGTTGTGGATTTCCAGAGTGCCTACCATGCAATTTTGGGCAGGCCAGCTTATGCACGTTTTATGGCTCGACCATGTTACGTGTACCTCAAACTAAAGATGCCTGGCCCTAAAGGCATGATAACTGTCACTGGTAACCGCAAGAAGGCGGAAGAGTGCTTCCAGAAAGGCTCAAAGACCGCCAATGCTCAGATGGTGGCAGAAGAGTGGCAGGAACACCAGAGGAATGCAGATCTGAGTGATTTGTTGCGAGCCAAAAGGCCTGCTATGGAATCAGCGTTCAAGTCATCCGGTGAGACAAAACCCGTTCACATCCACCCGACCGACCCTAACGCTGCTCCGACTCATATCTCCACAACACTCGACCCCAAATAGGAAGAAGCGCTCATCCAGTTCCTCCGTGAGAACTGGGACATCTTTGCATGGAAACCTTCTGACATGCCGGGTGTACCCAGGGGACTGGCTGAGCATCGTCTGTGAGTCGATTCAAAGGCAAAACCTGTGAAGGAACATCTGCGACGGTCCGCCGTCCAGAAAAGGAAGGCTATTGGCGAAGAAGTGGCTCGGCTCCTAGCAGCAGAGTTTATCCGAGAGATTTACCACTCCGAGTGGCTCGCCAATGTCGTCATGGTCCCCAAAAAGGACAATTCGCTTCGCATGTGCATCGATTTTAAGCATATCAATCGGGCCTGCCTGAAAGATCATTTTCCTCTTCCCCGCATAGACCAAATAGTCGACTCGACTGCGGGATGTGAGCGACTGTCTTTCTTGGACGCTTATTCGGGTACCATCAGATCCGTCTGTTTGGACCCGATGAGATCAAAACAGCTTTCATCACCCCATTCGGGTGCTTCTGTTATGTCACCATGCCATTCGGCCTCAAGAATGCTGGAGCCACGTTCATGAGGATGATTCACAAGTGTTTGCTCACTCAAATCAGTCGAAATGTGGAGGCGTACATGGATGACATTGTGGTCAAGTCACGGAAAGGTTCCGACCTACTGACTGACCTCGCTGAAACATTTGCCAACCTCAGGAGGTATGATATCAAGCTTAACCCATCCAAGTGCACATTCGGAGTTCCTGGTGGAAAGTTACTCGGTTTTCTCGTTTCCGAATGAGGAGTTGATGCAAACCCAGAGAAAGTAGGCACTATACTCCGAATGAAACAACCTGTGCGTGTGCACGATGTTCAGAAGCTCACTGGTTGCTTGGCCGCTTTAAGTCGATTCATCTCTCGTCTTGGTGAGAAGGCATTGCCTCTTTACCGACTGATGAAGAAGTCAGACAAGTTCGAGTGGACTCCTGAAGCTGACGCAACGTTTGCAGAGCTGAAAACCCTGCTTTCCACCCTGCCGGTGCTTGCTGCCCCGATCAGCAAAGAGCCTTTGCTGCTTTACATTGCAGCCACATGACAAGTCGTCAGTACTGTACTTATGGTCGTGCGGGAAAAAGAAGGGAAAGCCTTCAAAGTTCAGCGCCCAGTATATTACATTTCCGAAGTCCTTACCCCATCCAAGCAACAATACCCTCACTATCAGAAGCTTGTATATGGGATTTATATGACCACGAAGAAAGTTGCTCACTACTTCTCTGACCATATCATCATAGTCGTCAGCGATGCCCCCTTATCAGAGATTCTACACAACAGAGACGCAACTGGTCGAGTGGCAAAATGGGCGATTGAACTCCTTCCCCTGGATATCAGATTTGAGGCAAAGAAAGCTATCAAGTCCCAAGCAATAGCAGATTTCCTCGCCGAGTGGACTGAACAGCAGTTACCGACTCAAGTTCACTCGGAGCACTGGACTATGTTCTTCGACGGATCCAAAATGCTGAATGGTTCCGGTGCCGGGGTAGTGTTGGTTTCCCCCCGAGGAGATAAGCTCAGATATGTACTCCAGATTCACTTTGATTCCTCCAACAATGAAGCGGAATAAGAAGCACTCTTTTACGGGTTGCGTATGGCCATTTCACTCGGCATCCGTCTTCTCATGGTCTACGGTGACTCGGACTTGGTGGTCACCAAGTGATGAAGGAGTGGGACGTCAGAATCCCAACCATGACTGGTTACTGCAATGCAGTCAGAAAGCTGGAGAAGAAATTTGAGGGATTAGAGCTCCATCACGTCCCCCGACTGAAAAATCAAGCAGCCGATGACTTGGCGAAGATAGGTTCCAAAAGAGAATCCATTCCGAGTGGCGTGTTTTTGGAGCATGTTCACACGCCGTCGATTCAAGAAGATCCTTTCATTGAGGAAGCCCCGCAGCCAAAAAGCGCCATAGATCCGACTAAAGTCGAGGTCCCAACTGTGGTCGACTTAATCATGGAAGTTCTGGTCATCACTCCCAACTGGATAGTGCCCTATATCGCCTATATCCTGAGGAAAGAGCTCCCAGAGAATGAAGAAGAGGCTCGGGAGATTATCCGCCGATCCAAAGCCTTTACTATCATGAGGGGACAATTGTACAGCGAAGGCACGACTAGGGTCAGTCAGAAATGCATAACATCGGAAGAGGGTCGAATGATTCTCAATGGCATCCACTCGGGGACCTGTGGCCATCATGCGTCCTCTCGGACCATCGTGGCTAAAGCATACCGAGCGGGTTTTTACTGGCCCAGAGCAAATGAAATGGCGAAAGAGATAGTTGACAGATGCGAAGGTTGTCAGTTCTACTCCAACATGTCACATAAACCTTCCTCAGCCTTGAAGACCATCCCGATCGTCTGGCCTTTCGCTATTTGGGGTTTAGATATGGTTGGACCACTGAGGACTGGCAGGAGAGGCTTCACTCATGTACTAGTGGCAGTCAACAAGTTCACCAAGTGGATCGAGGCCAAGCCCATTAAAAGTCTTGATGCAGGCACTGCCATCAGCTTCATCCGAGAATTAATATTCAGATATGGAGTTCCGCATAGTATCATCACTGATAATGGGTCAAACTTCGACTCCGATCAGTTCAAAGATTTCTGCGCTTCTCAAGGCACACGAGTCGACTACGCTTCAGTCGCCCACCCTCAGTCGAATGGACAAGCAGAAAGAGCAAACGGCCTGATTCTCAAAGGACTAAAACCTCGGTTGATGCGCGACCTTAAGCACGCAGCAGGTGCGTGGGTCGACGAACTTCCATCAGTTCTTTGGGGATTGAGGACTACTCCGAATCGGTCGACCGGGAGGACTCCGTTCTTTCTGGTCTACGGAGCTGAAGCAGTTCTGCCGAGCGACCTGCTTCACAATGCGCCGCGAGTCGAGCTCAACTATGAAGCCGAAGCAGAACTAGCCCGGCAGGATGCAGTCGACCTCCTAGAAGAGGAAAGAGAGATGGCCATGATCCGATCGACCATCTATCAGCAAGACTTGCGTCGATTCTACGCTAGAAACGTGAAGAGCCGAGCCTTCCAAGAAGGAGACTTGGTCCTCCGAGTCGACCAACAGAAGCCGCACAAACTCGCCCCTACTTGGGAAGGCCCCTTCATTGTTACCAAAGTTCTCCACAACGGAGCATACCACCTTTACAACGTCGATCGCCAGATTGACGAGCCACGAGCTTGGAATGCGGACCTGCTCCGCCCCTTTTATATTTAAGTTTTCACTCGGATGAGTTGTAATAAAAGTACTTCTGTAGTGTATTCATCAAAGACAAGAGTTTCATAATTTTCTCAGTGATTGTTTTTGCTTTTGTTCTCATAAATCTGTGCCCCAGTGGGTCGCTTAGCTGCGAACCCGTTTCACCTAAGTTTGTAAAAAAATCCTACCGAGTGGTAAGCCAGCCTTCCACTCGGAGGCTTAGCTGCGAATCCGTTTCGCCTAAGTTTAAACAAATTCCTACCGAGTGGTAAGCCAGCCTTCCACTCGGAGGCTTAGCTGCAGTCCAAGTACTCGCCTAAGTTAAACAAAATCCTACCAAGTGGTAAGCCAGCCTTCCACTCGGGGGCTTAGCTGCAGCCCAGTGCTCACCAAAGTTTTTGAAAATCCTACCGAGTTGTAAGCCAGCCTTCCACTCGGGGGCTTAGCTGCAGCCCAGTGCTCGCCTAAGTTTCTAAAAATCCTACCGAGTGGTAAGCCAGCCTTCCACTCGGGGGCTTAGCTGCAGCCCAGTGCTCGCCTAAGTTTCTAAAAATCCTACCGAGTGGTAAGCCAGCCTTCCACTCGGGGGCTTAGCAGCAGCCCAGTGCTCGCCTAAGTTTTTGAAAATCCTACCTAGTGGTAAGCCAGCCTTCCACTCGGAGGCTTAGCTGCAACCTAGTGTTCGCCTAAGTATAAAAGACAACGTACGCTTCTCAAGGAGGACGAGGCGCAGGTAGACCCCTGCTTCCTCCTTCCGAGCTACGCCACAAATACAACGCGCGTTCCGCAAGGAGGACGAAGCGCAGGTCGACTGCTACCTTCTCCTCCAAAGCCGTTTCTAAAAAATCCTATCGAGTGGAGAGCAAACCTCCCACTCGGGGGCTTAGCTGCAGCCCAGTACTCGCCTAAGTTTCTAAATCCTACCGAGTGTAGAGCAAACCTCCCACTCGGGGGCTTAGCTATGGCTCAGTGCTCGCCTAAGTTTCTAAATCCTACCGAGTGGAGAGCAAACCTCCCACTCGGGGGCTTAGCTGCAGCCCAGTGCTCGCCTAAGTTTCTAAAAATCCTACCGAGTGGAGAGCAAACCTCCCACTCGGGGGCTTAGCTGCAGCCCAGTGCTCGCCTAAGTTTCTAAAAATCCTACCGAGTGGAGAGCAAACCCCCCACTCGGGGGCTTAGCT